>NW_023340206.1:6074799-6083254 GCF_004916995.1 Morone saxatilis
ATATTGAATCTTTTCTCTCTGCAGTGCACAGTCATGGGTCCTCTGTGCGCATGCGCACCATCACATCCTGCTGATCAATAAATCTGGCCCGGACTGACCCGAGTTATGAATCAGAGCCCATTAAATGATCATCAGGCCCCGATCTGATCAAATATCTCCGATACGGATCAATAAATTCACTTCCGCTCACTGTGGCACACACACGCACACACACACACACGCGCACACACACACACACACACACACACTCTCTCTCTCTGTAGTCCGGATCAGGTCGGTTCCGGATCAGGCCTACCTGGCGCACCGTCCGCTCCTTTTCCGCCTTTTGGGAATCTTCATCTGGGATCTGACACAGACCGTCCTGGTCCAGAAAACCCACCGTTCCTCTAAAGGGGGGCCGGGGTTTGGGCCTCAGACTCCCGCAGGACTAAACCACCATTTATTCCTCCTCTAACAGTCCAGACCGAGTCCAGACCCGCTGCGGGACCGGGACGCACCGAGTCCAGAAAGAAACGGGTTTTCAATGTCCCCTCCGAGTCCAGGAGCGCCCAGTAAAACCCCGCTGCCGTCCGGGTCCGGGTCCTCCTCCGATGCTCCGCTGGTGCAGCTGAGGAGGAGGAGGATGGGAGGATGGGAGGATGGGAGGATGCGGACTGACCCTCCTCCTGCTGGACCGGATCCGGGAGTCAAATCCAGGACAAAAACCTGATCCACGACCCGGCTGCAGGCGGACCCGGGTCGGCGGTCAGAGGCGGTCTGTGGGGTGTCAGGTTCTCCGGATCCAGCCTGTTTGTCCGCACTGCAGCTCCGCATCCAGCAGCGTCAAACCCGCATCAGCAGACCCCGCAACAACATCCGGCCACTGCCTTCACAATAAAAGCCCCTCTGATACAAAAAGAGGAAGTTCGGTCCTTTTATTTTGTGAATTCATCTTTTTACTGTTGTTGTTAAATGTTCATCAATATCAGCATCGATTTCATTATTGACTGATTATATAAACTTTTTTATTTTAGTTATTGATTAAATAATAAAATAAAATATACATTAAAATACAAACTTCTATCTTTTTATTTCTTTTAATCAATATTAATTATTATATTATTTTAATTATTAATCAAATCAAATAAAAAAAGATACAATATTTTCATTTTCTTTTTATTAGTATTTTTTTATTCATCATATTTGATTTATTTCTTAAATAAGAAAATAAAATAAAAATATCTTTATTCATTTTCATTTATAATTAATTAATTATTAATTTAATTGTATTAATTTCAATTAATACTTGTTTATAATTTTGTTCAATTAAGTTATTTATTAAATTAGTAAATAAAATGTATTTTATTTATTTTAATGATCTTTTTCTATGTGTGTAAGCTCGTTTATATAACGATAGAAAACAATATGAATTTATTGGTGTTTATCCAGCTGTGACTTACTACACCAGTTTATTATCTATATTTCATATTGATCAGTATCAATAACTGCAGAAAGTTTGATTATTTCCTGTGAATATTGATCAGAGATGAGTTTTCCTGATATATTGATCCATTCTCTGTCTGTATTCTGTATTTTTATCATTTTAACAATCAGACTTAATATTCTTCTTTCTGACAGATTCACTGTTTATTGATTATTGATCTATCAGCTGTTTGCTTTCTGATGCAGGACGAGGCTGTTGATCAGAGACTGAAGCTCTGTCACTGTACCCTGCGATCAATAATAATAATAATATACACTGCGATCAATAATAATAATAATAATAATAATGTCATATACACTTTAAAAACAACTGTTAACTTTAATAGTTTAATGCTGAGATATCGGCCCACTGTGTGTATTTTACAGTCCTTAACATCGAGGCCTGCCGACCCCCAGTGGGCCCCGACCCTCAGGTTGGGAACCAGTGGCTCTGTTAGCTTTAGCCGCAGTCCAGTTATCAGAGAAACATGAAGGAAATGGTGGTGAAGACAACAACTCCCATGATCCCTTGCTGCTTCACCACCTCATCACACTTCCTGTGTTCTTACTGTTTGGATGTGAGACGTGTTTATTTTATGTGTCGCTGTAAACAAACAAACACTGTGTGTCTGTAAACACTTGTTTATTTTATTTTAGAGAATGCTACAGTAGTTTTTATTTTGAAAACACGGACCGGATGCTGTGAGCAGCACTTATTATTTTCGCCTTGACAGTGCACAGTCCCACCCTCTAACCAGCCCCTGAACGCCTCATCCTCCGTCGGGCCTGTTTACTGTTTATTGTTTATTATTGTTCTGCTGCCGGTACACAAACATCCGCCTCATAACAAACAACAAATACATCTGATCGATTATTATTCCTGATCACATCCAACTGATCCGCCATCCTCACACACACACACACACACACACACAGAGTCGCGCGCACACACGCTCCAGTTTCCGGTTCGATGTCAGTTTCTTTCAATCTGATGTTTGTTTGTTTGTTTGTTTGTTTTCTGACAACAATTATTTCTGTTTCCAGTTTTCTAATCCGTCTAATTGAGAATTTTAATCCATCGTGCATTGGTGCTCCGATTGTGTGCAGACGGGCAGGTTCGATGCAGCTGTGTGTGTGTGTGTGAGTGAGGCTGCCGATACGCCGTCGGGCACGGCGATTAAAGGTGGCGTGAAGGGGCGGGTGTGACGCTGAACGATGCCTGAGGGAGCCTCTTTAAGGTTGCTGCGCTCTGCGGCGGCTGTAATACAAATGAACCACTCCCTGTCAGCTACAGCACAATAAAGGAGGAGGCACAGGCAGGCGGAGCGTCTCTACAAGTTCACCGTGTGTGTGTTTTAGAAGTGGTGATGTTTCCCTGTGTCCGTGTCTGAATTTTTTTCTTTTCTTTGGGAGGGGGTTTGCATTGTTTGCGGCATTAGCATTCATAAGGCCGTCTCCGGCATAATACACACGCACACACACAGGCTCAGTGTGAAGTCCTGAAGCCCGCTCAGCAGCTCTGGTCATAAAACCTGGAGCGCCCGTGGCCAGACTCACACACACCGCTGTCAGAGCAACTTTTACACTTCGCGTGTGTGTGTGCGTGCGTGATAGCTGCGGGACCCGCACTGAATTACTGAGCAGGCTCCACATTTTTCCATTTCAGACATTTAGCTTGCACTCCTATTCACAGCGGTTCGAATTGGAAACACTTCTGCCTGCAGAAATCTGGAGCCACAGCACAGAGATGATACTCCCGTCACACCAGAATAAAAAAAAAAGTGCTGGGTGCATTTAGAGAGAGATAAGCAGGCAAAAAGAAGAGCAGAGGGGTCAAGATAAGAGCAGCTTGGGAAAACAGATATAGGCTATTGAGAGGAGACTTGGCTCTGTCTTAAGATGACCAACATACCGCAATAGATTGCCTGGCTACGAACTGCAAACACGAGGTTGTGTACTCTCCGGATGTAAGTATTCGTATTAATGACATCAACATTGATGAATGGGTCCTGCCGTGGGCCTCTCGCTTATCAGTTTGCCAACGCCGGCCGGGCAGAAACGCTACAGGCTGAAGGGGACATTTAGCTCGCAAATTTTCTAAAATGTCAAGTTGGCAATTCAGATTTCAAGATTGAAGGATTCAGTTCCCCTTTTACTCGCATTATATCACTGGATGAGATCGCCTTTCTAGCAAATATAGTGACAACGTTAAGGACTTAACACTAAATTGCATTAAGAGGTCGTGTTCAGGTCACTCACTCGTAGTGTCAGCGTTTGGTTTGGGCATTTTGAACAAAAGCAGTGCACCAAATGGCGTCATCATCACCATCTCCGTCTGCAGCCTCAGAGGTGTCATGAAGAAGGAGGATTATAAAGTGAGCAGGGATTCCACTTGACCTTTTTGGCTGGCACGAGGGTCGCACCAAGATCATGTTGGGAGCAGCAGCCAGGCCCTGGCACCGCCGGGTGCCAGAGTCAGCATGGCACCTCGCCCGCTCACTGAGATTAGGGGGGGGAGGGAGAGGTCGAGAGAAACTCAGAGAGGAAACGAGAAGCTCGAGCAAGGGTCAGTTATATATGTTGCTGTAAGGGAACATACACTCTTAAGTAGTCGGAAGTAGAGCTCGTCGGTTGGCTAATCAGACCAAACAAGACCTTATTCAATCATCATCCTCATTTGGCAACGAAGCCAGAGATAGTCGAGCAAAAATTTCAAATTTTCACAATATTGAGGAGGAATGCAGCAGTTCAGCAGAATAGATGAGAGTAAGCGCACAGAAAAATGCTGGTTTACTAATAAGGCTGGTAATCACATTTACTGCATCAATAAAGACTTTTTCTCCAATATTGTGCAGCGTTGTCGTTGTTGCCGTTTTCAGTTGTCTGCGCTGCCCCACCAGTGTCACCCTGTAGTTCAACAAAAAAGGAATTTGTTGGAAAATAGAGATTGTGCGCTAGACGGCTTGAAATTTATGTGCCACCAAATGGCAGAGGATTTTCAGCTGAGAAATGCTATCTTCCCCCGCTGCTCTCTGAATTCCTAATGCTTGGTTTTTACGAGGTTGGCAGGGGTGCCTTCTCCTGTTGCCTCCGCCGCACTCTCATCTCTGTGCTCATCCATTATTTATGGCGCATAGGCACGCATAGGCCCAGAAATACACACCGGCCACACTTTTACTTTTGGGTCCGACACACAGATGTTTCAGAGTCGCTGACAATCCCGACCGCTGTCAGTCCACGCGACCTGCGGGTCAGTTCCCTTACCTCTGACCTCTCTCACCCCTCGCAGCACAGAGCTAACCCCGTGCCTCTCTCGGTTGCAGGTCAGCAGGGGTCATGAGGGTGTCGGAGGCCCCGGTTGCTGTTCAGAGCAGCTGAAGCAGACATGGGCAAAGAAGTCTCGAATGGCACCGGTAGGCTCGGCCTCATCGACTTCACCAGCCACATCCTTCTTCGCCACAACCACCACGGCCTACGCAACAAGTACGTCTCCTGTTTCTTTCTGTTGGACTAGAATAGTGAGGGAATATGATAAATACTCTCAAAGATACAAAAGTCAAGTTAAACGCAATTTTTTTTATTTATTTTTATAGATTTTTCAGAAGATCAGCACATGAAAATGCAAATGAATGTTTCACTGCTGTTATGTGAATATCAGCAGTGTGCCTCTATTGAGATAAACAGCAGTTGGCGCTAAATTGCCAGTCCGGTGCCATTAAACCACTGCAGAAGAAGTGGGCGCAACGAGATGACATCAATAAAAAGTGCACCGGTCAAACCTCAAACAAACAAATCGATGTAGAAAACGTGATGGAAAAATAGCAAAATAGCAGTCTCCTCCTCATCAACACACTGATGTTTGTCTGCCGCTACTGTTTTCAGTGATTCGAATGGAAACGCACTCATATAAGAGAAAGAATCACATTATGACTGGAGGTTTATGATTCATTTAGATGTGGTAACTCTACGCCACACTCTGGATGTGAAACTTTCTGTCTCGAGCTGATAGATGATGATAGCCGTAGTTGCAAACGAGTCACTTCGCGAGAATATAGCAGGATATACTATCGTATTTTATCACTTGGCTCAGACATTCAGTCATTGTCTCCAACTCCAAAACCAGACTGTTCACACACTGTATACTTTATGTAGAATTACAATTCACGAATAAAGTACTTTCAAGACATCAAGAAAAATAATTCTTTAAACAAATACCAAATGTGTTTTTTTGCGCTCAACTTTAATTTCCTACTATTTTACAATACTACACATTTATTCACATTGACTCTCAATTCCCCAGCAACAAGCAATTTCCTGTTATTCTAACATGATACTGTTGTTATGGCCTGATCTTACTCCCCCACAACACCCTGAACCCTTTTCCCACTAACTGAAATGTTTTCAGTAAATGCAAGTCCTTATAAAATAAAAAATACCCGATTCATTAAGCTGCATTTCTTTTGTGATCACAATAAAACATACACCAAGTGCAGGTAGCCATGACTAAATGTAGTCATTCTAGAAACATAGTGATGTCTGGTGTATTCTCAGATAAATATACAATATTTACCTCACAAAATCTGAAGCTTTCAATTTTATTTAACACAAACAACCGCAGTACAACTATATTTGAACATTTGTCTTTGTCAAACCTAATGGGACTTTTTGTTACAGTGTCAGAGTATTTTTAAAGTATTGAATTAACCCGCAGAGCAGCAAGAAAGTAGAAATTAATTCAGTTATTCTGCAATGAACTTGATTGGTTGTGGCTCGAGTCGGAAGTTTACCCCCTGCTACAGTATAGCGGCATCTACTGATGAAAGCAACGAGCTGTCACCACATTGAGTGCATAGTCCATAATGTGACACTACAATATTAAAGGAGTCATAAATATATATTATAAGAAAAATATGGGGATGTCAGTTTGCAGTCTCACTCATGAGAGACCAATTTGCTGCTCCCTAAATTCCCGGACGTTTCCTTAATGTAACAGTAAGGATCTAATGATGATGATCCATATTACTTATGCAGTCAAAACATCAGGGATTCTAAACAGGCACACAGTGCAATTACCACGGCCACGAGAGACGAGACGGTGAAATCTGAATGCATCAAAGTCTGAAGCCAAATTTAGTCCAACACTTCAGTCCCATGATAAAATGTGTTTGGAAGAGTGAATGATTCGGTGAGGGACAAAATGGCTATCTATCAGCCCGGCTCTTGAAAATATCTGTCCAATACTGCAAATCTTCAACAGAGCGACTCAAGAGACTTCACTCATCAAAATGTCAGCAACCAACACTAAATATTCAAAGGCGTGCGCAGCACTCTGGAGTATTAAGCTGTTTTTCCCTCAGAATGTAAAAATAATGTAAAGCAGCAGCCGCTTTTGTCAAACCTTTGACAGGTCATTGAAATTCAACATCTGAGTCTCCAGTGCCCGGCTAAATCTAAGCTAACCTCTTAGCCCTGCACAGCATTGGGTTAGCGGCACATTTGCCTGGCAGAGGCGCTCAGGAGAGCGGCGGACCTCACTAGAAGTCAATTACTCTGACATAGAGGAATTGGATGCCACTTTTTTTTTTTTTTTTTTAAAGAGAGCAGCTCTCCCGCTCGCTGCCTCAGCTCTTTTGGGACGGAGATAAACAATCAAGTCTCAGGCAGCCGGCTTCGCTGCTCGGCGATCAGATAGGAAAATGGCTCTGATCACAGCCGGGCAAATGGGTTGAGGCCCCCGCTGATTGGTGCAGGCGGGAACACACACGCAGCCAGTCACGTACACACTCGAGCACAGAGTAAGTGCTGTCATGTGTAGATCCAGTTTTGATGTGCAAAGTGAATTTGATGAGCCCGTTTCTAATTAACCTATTAATCATAGCTCTCATGTACCAGATGTCTGCCCTCCCTTCTTCGGCGTATGCGTGTATCTGTGTGTGTGTGTGTGTGTGTGTGTGTGTGTTTCGCTGCATGGGGCCCGACTGCATAATTAGGGCATATCAGCAGGATGAGCTCGCACCATGGCTTCAACACAGGGAGGTCGCGGCATTACATAGATATTTCCTGACAAAGGAACCATAGGTGCAAAGCAACTAATGTTCCAAGATTGGCGACAATCTTGAGTTCTTTTATTCTGAAAATGTTGTTTTTAACTTTGCCAAATTAAGCTGACGTCAGCCCAGAAAGTCTCCGTGGTGTATGCGCAATGTTTGAGCCGGAGTCATTAAAGTAACCAAAATCTGGATCTTCTCCAGAGTGAAATCTGCACGCTTGAGCTGACAACAAACAACACTGAGGATTTTAGGGGTAAAATCAGGATGTGGACCTTTTCACCGTCATGTCTTTCTGCTGAGATGTGTTGTATACTGTGTGCTGGATGACTGCACTCAAATGCAATTAGAAACTGCGTTTGGGACATTAATTGAATAAAAACACAATTTAAAAGTATATCTGCATACCATTTACAATTATTTAGGTTATTCCGCATTGTTTCTGAAAATAACTCAGGATCCTAATATCATAAATTAACACCAAATTAAGTTTAAAGCTAATAAAAACCATTACATGGGGTAGGAGGAGTGTTGCCTTCAGTCTACACCCTCAGAATTTAAATTAAGTCATATCTGTGTTATCTGCATACTTTGAAATTATTGCAGCACAATCTTAATTTAGACAAACATTGTGGGCGGTTGGGTGATCATGAGTCTCACGCAATGGACACTTGATCCTTCCACGCCTCCCTTTTAAACACTTCAAAACAAGGATGTCATAACTGAAGTTTTGATTATTATTTTGAGGAGACAGACACTATAATGTGAGGCGGTTTGGTCTCACAGGAGCAGACTGCCGTCCTGCTGTGTCTGGTCCAATCATGTCTATTGTCTGTGGCTGAACAGCTGCAGAGCACAGCGCAGACAGAAAGTAGTGACTGATGACCACAGACTGCCCCTCTCCTCCTCATCCTCCTCCTCCTCGCCCGCTACTTCACAAACCTTTT
>NW_023340206.1:6083423-6087413 GCF_004916995.1 Morone saxatilis
AGGATCGTAGCTTTCTCTTTCAAACTAAGCCCCACAAGAAAAACTGAGTAAACAGTCATTACTCCTCAAACAATATGGACCTCACTATGGATGAAGAGCAGGTGTTTCGCTGTGGGCCTGATTTTAATGATCCAGTGTGAACAAGTAAGTTTTATTTATTACTTCATGGATAAATAGCTTTTCTTCAAATTTGTTTACATTTTTTTACTTTTATGGACCTTAATGCCCCAGCACACTATATATATTATACGTCTGTTTATTAAATGATGCCACAATATTAAGGAATAATCACATAAATTGATATTTGTCCTCATTTTGACTCATTTTAAACTGTCTCTCTTACAGTCTAGAGAAGAAGGATGAGGACAATGACTGGAGGCCTCCACAACCTTTGGACACAGATTCTGTATAATGTTAGAAAGCTGCTTGTGCATTGATCTTTACCTCGTGACTTTTGATGTTTAATTCTGAATTTACTTTAATTATTTAGTTGTGTATACGTTGTTATTTCTGATATAATAAATCTACCCCAACCTGTAAAGAAGTGTATTATTGTGTTGATACAAATGCATTTACTTTGGCATATTAGGCTTCTTGGAGAGTATGAAATGGATGATATTAGAGTATTTTAAGTAGTAGAAGTTGCAATAAATTATAAAACACTTGGTGTCTAGTAAAGGATTTCTGAGGCAATCAATATAATTTTCCTTTTTACATTTTTTAAAAGAATTATTATTTATTTATTTGTTTTAAGATTATGACCAACATATGTAGCATGCAGGATTGTAGTAGAAAAATAAACCTTGCGGTACTCTCTGGTAGATGACTTTTCAACTATGAATGGTGACACAGTTTATAAATTACTTTAATAAACAACTTTGGTCTATCTGTACATATTCACCTATCTTGAAGAGCAGTACATTATTGTAAATTAACATACTTATACTTGGTGTTGTATTTTATTTGTATGTTCCTGTTATTGGCAGCCTTGAAACCAAAATAAAAGACATGATAATAATGGAGAACTTCAACCTGTGTAGCCTCTCGTCCTAACATGCAACCAACATGAACTTGTCATAATCATGTTTCTTGTGACTAGCCCTGACCGACGTGTTCATCTTTTTTTCAGGTTCTCCGTATTTGCAAGCATCTCCCAGTAAGACTTTGCAATGAGAATGTCCGACACAGTCGACACTGAAACGATGAAGGTTTCCGAGGCTGCAGACGCAGTGTCCCCTCCAAAAGACAACAGCGCCACCAAGTCTGAGGTCACAGACCAGAGCCAGAGCAGCAGAGATGAACACAGCAGCAACAATAAGAGGGACATGCAGGTAAAGAACTCTTGACATCTGCCGCAACTTAGATTTATGTTCAACCTAAAAACCCTCCTGTGGCTTTTATACGGATACACCCCTGACAGATAGGAAAGTGCTCAGCGGTTCCTCAACCCCTCTCATAGATGTCTAATCAGGGAAGTTAGAGGCGTCAGCAGCCTGACCGAAGCCGAGGGCGCTTGACACCTCACCAAACATTGTCACTTTCCTTCCACACTCATCTCCATGAAAATTCAGTAACAGTCAACGTCAAACACCGAGCGCCCTGGGGATCTCCTGTCACCTGCGGCATTCAAGATGATTTTCCCGGCTGGCAGAATTATTCCTGAAAAGTACAGTCTGCCCAGTCTGAAATAATAACGGTGGGGCTTGACTCTGTCTCGCCACAGCACCCGGGTCAGTCAGACACAGAGAGTCCTCGGTACTGTCTGCCTGGCTGTTGAGAAACCTCTGAGTGTGGAAAACATCATTCATGGTTGTGGAAACTAGTGAATCTCTTGTATCCTCCATGGGAGACATTAAAGCAGTGGATCTACTGGGGATTCAGAGCAGCTGAGATCACTTTCAAATAAACTAATTAATTAGGTCTCTGTGTCATTGCAACAAATGTGCTTTGGGACCACAAGAAATTTGCACTTGTTAATTTGCCTTTAAAGTAAAACGGGTGCTGACTGGTTTGTGCACACAGAGGAGTGGACGCTAAAAAGCGAAAATGGCGACATGAGGGTGAGATCTTTTCAAGTGTGGTCAAGGAAACCAAATCCAGGAAAGGAAAAGGATTGTCTCTTTGGCTGCAGCCTAAAAATAGGATTCAGGCCAATCTGGCCTTGTGGTTGGAGGCAGGCAGAGCAAGGGAGTCAGGCAGGCAGATAATCTGGAGCTCAAATCCTGGCTTATCTACCAACTTCCTGTGTCTATGTTACCCCGAGGAACAGAATGACACCAGCATGGGGGAGCGGCAGGGGAGAGAGGATGGTGCAGAGGAGGAAGAGACGTGTTGAGAGGTTGTAAGAATGAGGGATGAAGGAGAGGAGGAAGGTAAAGGAACAAGAGGGGCATTTAAGAATGAAGGATAGCAGAGGGAAGAAGGTAAAGACGATGGGGGAGGATTTCTCCTCCTTAAATCGTTTTAATCAGCAATGGGGAAAAAAAATCCTTAGAACTACAAGCTTCGCTGGTGATAAAGTAAATCGGTTTAAAATAACTTTCCACTACCACAGTGAGCGTCAGGCATCAGCAGTAATTTGAAATGATGTGAACAGGTGTCGCAATAATTTAACGCTGCACCTGTTCAGAACAAATAAAACAAACCTAAAGTGAGACTGCGACTTTTTAAAGCCAAAATAACAATTTATTTGTATAGGAAATAAAAAGTTGACTTCAATGAAACGCTCCATTGAGACTTAAGACACTCAGGGTTAGAGAGTATGGTATTACATGCCGAACTGTTTTAACCTCATGCAACTGTCGCTGGAGAGGAACCATCTCACAGTCTTTATGCTAAGCTAAGCTAATCGGCTGCTGGCTGTAGCTTCATATTTAGGCTACAGACAAGTGAAAGCTAATAAGTAGAAGTGAGATGAAGGGAAATTCAATGTGCTGTCATCCTGTAATTTCCACTTGTGGCCACAGTGGCCGCTATTTAGTAAAACTTAATGTAGCCTCTCCTTATTTTGTCTAAATGAGAAACGTGAACTGATTGAAAGATACATCACCACATTTCTACATTTGAACCAAACGTTTCATAATATTAAACAAGAATAGAAATAAAAGGAACAAGTCTTCAAAGAATTCCTGACTTTAAACCGAGCGGCTCTTTTCCTCAGCTCTTCGCCACTCACCGTGTTTCACCTTAAACTGACTTTGCATGTATCCCTGTCTCCTCTAATGTTTTTTGTGACCTCTCCAAATGTAGGATGTTTCTAGATACTCACCTCTCCTTCTTCGCCTCTTCCTAACTCACCCTGGCATAATTATTCCGCTCTCTCAGGATGTGCCAAGATATGCTGACGGCGCCGAAGCCCCTGACCTTTCTGCTCGTAATTTTTCGGCAGCGGTGAAGCTAATTCTGTCGCTCTGTGTAAGGGCATCGGTTAAACGCCTGAAATGTTCATTGTGGGAGAAATAGCGGAGGCAGGGAAGTGGGGTAAGGAACAGGGGAGTGGGAGGCGCGAGGTGTAACGAGGGGGACAGAAAAGCATTCCGACAGAGGAAAGAGGGAGGGGAGGTGGAGGGGGGGACTCGGTGACTTTGCCGCCATCTGCCTCCAGCTCTCCAGCTCCGTCCTCTGCGGCAGGACAGGTGGCTGGTGGCCGCCCTACTTCTGCTGACTTCAGCCCTTTCCCTCTCCCCCTTTCCCATTCCTTTATCTCCTGCCGGCATTGTTCATTCCCCACCGGCCCCACGCCGCTCAATTAGCTGGTGTAGCGGTGCGCTCACAGTCCCAGCCCTCTCCCACACCTCCCCACCCTTCCTCCTCCTCCATCCACATCCATATTACCTGATATAGAAAGGGGCGCGGCAGGTCACAGGCATTGGAGATGGGCGAACCAGCGGTCCATTTCAATTTTTTATAGGTGTTATTTGGCCCTCGAGCTCAATGAGGGAGGGGAGGGGTTGTCCTTTTTGATTTTTAGAGGACAGGTGCGAAGGACAG
>NW_023340206.1:6087513-6087734 GCF_004916995.1 Morone saxatilis
ACACACACACACACACAGCCACTAGTGCGTGAAGCGCAGAGGCACCGAGCTGTCTCACACACTGTTGGGCATCCGGTCTCTCTCTGCTTTCTGCATCTCACCTCCAGCGCCTGGGTCTGATTCACATGACAGCTAAATGGAGCTGGGAACAACGCATAAAACTGACCCGAATCACTCGCAGCCAAATGTCTGGCTTTTGTTTTCTGCAGTGTGTGTGTGTG
>NW_023340206.1:6087795-6091029 GCF_004916995.1 Morone saxatilis
TGTGTGTGTGTGTGTGTGAGACGAAGGGGCTCTGCTGTGCAACCACTCTGGTAGCATATGCTGTGCAAAATTAATTCATGCTCGCAGGAAATGGTGACTATTCAACTTGAGATTTCATGCTGCACAGGGAATTTTTCATTTTCTCTTCGCAGATCAATGCCGCAAAATTTTTGTTCTGTGCTCCTAAATTTTTCAGTTTAGGAGCAGACTTTAAAAGACACAGGCAGTACAGGAGGTTATTTGTCTTTTTTGCTGCCTTGGTATGAATTGTTTTGCTCTTTTGCAGAGCTAGTAGCGCACGCATGCACAAAATGTAGGCCAGTCATATTTAATTCAAACTTCTCCACTTTCTTAAAGTAACGATCCTCTTTTCCCCTCCAAACTTCTGTGGTTTGTTTGAATTTTTTATTTTTTCCTGTGCACTTTTTCCCTGCACCCCTCCCCTACCTACGGACAGCCTGTGAAGTACTCTAAGGTACGGTACGCTCGACATGCATGATGTGCAAGGATGCTCCAACTCTGTCTCGTGCACTTGGATTGCGTTGGAAGTTATCACTGTGTTTACTGTCACGCTAGTTGTCACCGTGCGCATTGCTCTAGACGTGTAAAATTACCTGAGTGCAGTATGTGGAGATGCCATTATATGAATGACAGTGGAGGCTATGGTGTTGAATTATGCCTGAAAACAACTGTTTGAAATGGACCTTTCCTGTGTGCTTGCTGCATTGCTGTTGATGTTCCCTCAGGAAAAAACAGGAGATGGCTTGAGTTTATGTGAAAATGCTTACTCCATTTTTTATTTAAGATTGTTCTGATCAAGTTATCTGAGAAGATTTGCAGCCACTGGTCTACAATCATTTTAAAAGCGAGAAGCTCAGTCACTCGGGAAAAGATTTGTCAGCTAAAATGTGAAATGTTGAAACTGTATTATTTGCTTGCAAGAATCGATCGTGCTCGCTGGCTGTTTCTGTTTTACTTTGGCTTGTCACTGTGATGCGTGATGATTTTGATGCAGGTGTGTGTGTGTGTGTGTGTGTGTGTGTGTGTGTGTGTGCGTGCATGGTTTTAACTGTGCCCACCTACCTGCACCCCCTCCTTAGTCCAACACCAGGCTAAAGCTCGTGCGGAGCCTGGCAGTGTGTGAAGAGTCCTTTCCTTGCCCTATTCCTGAGCCTTCAGCAGCACCTCAGGTAACAATCTGTCTGAGTGTATTCACATTAGAGATGTGCTGGTATACCAGTTTTGCTATGTACCACGGTGAAACAGTCTGATGGTAACAAGCGCGGCTAGTTTATGGGGGGCCGAGTCTCACTGTGAGAGAGAGCGTGCATTTTACGTGACTGACAAAGAGGAAGCAACGCACACATTGTATTCTTCCTCGACCACTCAGTGTCAACTCTGGTTTAGGGCATTTGTAGTAGTAATGTGGAGATGGTGTGCACATAGGCGGGTGGTGCTTTTAAGACCCTAATATAACTGTGATGCAGGCTGTGTTTATTATGCTCTAACATTCTGCTTCAATACTATTAACACCCAACAGGAAAAACTGAATAACTTACTCCAGACATGGTTTAAAACATGTAAAACTACTTTGTTTTGAATATTAATTTGTGTCTGATATCCCACAAAGAACTTTAATTATATCGGCTCCTTCTCCCTGATTGAAAAAATGCATAATCTATGAATATGCAAATATTGTTTCTTTCAAAAGTCTAACTGCAGGACACAAGATATCTTTATCACTTAAAAGTCACACGTGTCGTATTTCAGTGTATGTGCTCTGTAGGGCTGCATGACTTATTTTCATCATTTTATTCAATATAGGTTGTTTGGTCCATACAGTGTCAGAAAGCCCAAGGTGATGTCCTCTAATGTCTTGAAGATATTCAGTGTAGAGGACTAAATAAACAAGAAAATATTCACCTTTGAGAAGCTGAAATCAGGGAATTTAGTTTTTTATTAATCAATTATCAAAATAGTTGGAAATTAGTTTAATAGTTGACAACTGATTGATTAATTGACTACCTGTTGAAGCTCCACTGCACTCAAGGTTTCAAGTTTACACATCACACTCGTGTAAGACGCACACATAAGTCAATTGGCTCCAAACTGAGATGTGATGTCTCAAATCCTGCTGGTACGTTGTGAGCTGAGAGTTCGGGTGAGCTGAGAGAAACTCCTTCAGCAGATGAATGTGAACATGGCCTTCTACTGTCAAACTGCACATCTCAAACATGGATGCGTTCATGTTCTATCTATATTTTAGCTCTAATGAAACTATTTCTATTTTTTTTTTTTAGCATAATCGTAGCATGAAAAGTTAAAACTGGCACATCCCTAATTCACATGCAACCTCACTCTGTTCACATCTCGGTCATCTCATCAAGCCCAGTGTGACATTGGGGCTTCGCTGACTCCTCAGCCCAATTTGTTAAGCTACAAGCCCGCATGCATAGCTCTGAAGTGCTGACCAGGGATCAGTTCTTCATTTCATCTCATTACAATTGAACAGGTAGACATCTGATGCTTGATTAGTGGCCTTCGTCTGACAGCTATGATGAAGTGCCTGGCCGTGGCCGCCCGATAGAAACATCACATCATCAAAACAGAAAGCACAGAGCTCCAACAGCGAGCCGCCCGTTAGTTTGCTAAATCAACTCTTCTTTTTTACGCCGTATCTCCAGGCAAAGCCCCCCTCTGATCAAACTTTCTCCATTACATGCCACTCTGAACAGCTCCTGGCACGCTTTCACACATTCATATACACACACACACACACAGGTGTGTTTGTGCCAGGCGATTCAGCCAGTCAGCACCGAGCTCCATAACCAGAGGGCGGTGTTATTCCCACAACAGTCTCGCATCGTCTGCACTCACACGACGTCCTGTATTACTGCCATCAATCATGTCGAGGAAATTACAATTTCCACACGTCAGCTACAGAGAGCTGTGGAGCGCTCTAATTGAATACTCCTGATATTTCCCCCGCTACTGTTATTGGGGCCCGGAGTCGAGACTCCTTCTGCGGCAAACTAACCTAGAGGGGAGAGGTAAAGCAATAAAGAAAGAATAGAAAAAAAACACGAGTGGCGTGCACGTTCAGTGTAAGATCACCGATCCCCATTCAAACCGCGTGATTATCAAATCTAAACACTTCCCATTGTTCGCCATTTTACAGTATTGTCTCCAATGTCACATTTTAAGCATCAACAAAGGGCTGCGTGGATCTATAGG
>NW_023340206.1:6091129-6095611 GCF_004916995.1 Morone saxatilis
CAGAACACCTTTATACCCTGTGGAATCCGTATTAATTGCTTAACACTTGAGTTCCAATTAACCTGCAATCACGCCCAATAAAATATCGCCCATAAGTGAGATATCATTTAAAATGAAGAAGTGCCTTTGACAAACTGAGCGCACTGTGCTGAGAAAAAAAAAAAAAAAAAAAAGTTTAATTGGGTATGTCCCCCATGAACATGTAAAGATAATTTATACGCATAAGCCGAATCGCAGACGAGGTTCGCCTCCAGTTGGATTCCGAGAAATGCATGCATTAGACCACGTTCACCAGGCATTTTTCTGCATCTATCATTCAACACGCCCTCCAATGTCACCCTCATCTCCAACAAATAGTCCAGCCAACCGATACATTGGCGTCGCAATTGATCTCATAGTAATTAGCGACAACAAGTACTCTAACGGTGATTAAGCATAAAATTATCTATCGGGAATTGTTCCCGAGCAGGCCTCGTTATTACCACAGGTTTTGCTACTGCGTTTCCTCTTCCTGGGAAGCAACAACCAATACTGATGGGAGGCGCCTCTCGAGTAGTATAAAACCAGTGACGACTCCACCGGAGGGGAACGAGCGTCAAGTGTCCCCGGACTCCCACGTGATGGTCGCTATCGCTTTGTTGCGTGGCACAGGAACACGTTGCTTCAGTGTCTTCCCTCTGTGGAGCAACACCACTGATGAGGCAGCCTCCAATTATAGAAACCAGACACCCACCGAGGGGAACGAGCTCAAGTGTCCCCGGACTCCCACTGATGGGTCCTATCCTTTGTTGGTGCACAGGAACACGTTTCTTCAGTGTCAACGTCGTTATCTGGCAACTTCTTCATTTCTTGAGTGGTTCAGTGGGCGCCGTTCGCTGCCTTTTTTCTCCACATCGGTCACACCTATAACCACCAAATAGCATGGTCCCTTAGCAGTGTCACCCTCAGTGAAGTTTCTCTGATCAGATGTGCCGTCTGACCTTTCCATTATTTCTCCTCACAAATAGTTGAATGAGAAGCTGATTCATTTGCATTCACAAAGCGCATTTCATTAACTGTTTGTCATTAATTTGGGGAGTTAACGGGGTGGAACCTTTCAATATCCTTGTTATTCATATAAAGAAAATGTATATTGAGAAAATGACTTGCTGTAATGTCTGGGGTTGATCTGAGTTTATTTGTGTGCAGCGATCATTTACGGTGGAATTGATCTACATCTATGTTTTATAAATGAGATCTGTGATGCATTGCTTTCATTTCAAGGTAGCCTCGTTGAGCATAAGATCTGTCTCTCTCTTGGTTAGATTCCAGTCAAGACTACACAGATTCAACTGGCATAGATCTCCACGAGTTCCTGGTCAACACATTGAAGGGCAACCCGAGGTACGCTCAACATACTGTACCTAAATGTGACCACTGCAGAGAAACATTGACCCACAGGAGTCACACCAGCTTTCAAAACGGCGAAATCAATTCATTTTAATGAGATCAGTGTGAAGTTTGGGGAACATAACCCAGGAATTCCCGCCATTGATCAATAGCAAGCCGCCTTGACAGTTGTGACCTTCGAGAGGACAGAGAGTGCAAAATGGAGAAAGCTATCTTATTAACTTATCTCCTTTGCTTGGAGTATAAACTGTGTGACTGAATTTTATTTAATACAAATCCCAAGAACAAAATGTCAGGGGGAGTAAACAGCAGAGCAGAAAAACTAGTGCTAGCAACTTTTTCTTGTATTGTACACAAGCAATGAGATTAGTTATTTCCGGCTCGCTGGATCGGTAATACAGTCGTTAGTTCTCCGCTGATTAGCTTTGTTAACCACCAACTAGCCCTGCGATTTGTCCTCTAGCCTCTAGTGTGTGACCTGGTCATTAGAGATCGTATTATCACTGTCTGCACATTGGTTATCTTTCTTATGACTTGATAAGCAAAAAGATTATTGATTATGAACCCATTATGTATTTGTTGTTTGTATATGTGTATATGTATGTTTTTTTAGGGATCGAATCATGCTACTGAAGTTGGAACAGGACATCTTGGACTTCATCAGCAATAATGAGTAAGGACTGTTCATTAAGACTATTTTGTGCATCTTTTCATTCAGGTTTTTTTCTTAACCAAACACCACAGCAACTGATTTCAATGAGTTCAACAAATTCAACCAGAGGATGAGAATTCAATTAGTGAACACAGCTGCAGTAGTTTTTGATGGGAATGAAAACCAGCAGACTTTTCCATTAAGTTAATATATTCTTCCCAAGTTGTCTTGAGATAACGGAGCTCTCCAGAACACGAGCACAGAAGCATCTTCACACCTTCAAATGGGTTGTGCTTGATGTGACACAATTAAGACGAGCAGCTGTTCATCGTCCCAGCTGTTTGAAGTGGGACTGCTGTAGAGTCTATATAAAAGTGAGTCTGTGAACTTACTACTGGCGCTGGTCATCAAATCCTGCTTTGGAAGTATGAAAAATTCAGTCTGGATCACTATTACTACTCGAGTCCTGTCGGTCTAGAATTACTGAGGGCTTTAAGTTCTCCTCCAGTGAACTCAGCACTGCTTTGAAACATTTTCAAAACATACCCAAGAGCAGATATACCCATACAAGGTAAAACAGACAGACTTCTGCCAGCTGAAACAGGCATAGCTGTACTTGCCCCTCTACTTGCTTAACTCCTCATTTCATACTGGGATTGTGATTCATGTGTTTCTTTTCCCCCCCAGCATATCAATTTAAAACAATAACTAAATGTTAACCACATTTCTTTATCTCCCTTTAGAAGCCAAAAGAGAAAGTTCCCACCCATGACGTCCTATCACAGGATGCTGTTACATCGAGTGGCAGCCTACTTCGGCATGGACCACAACGTGGACCCCAGTGGGAAGTCCGTGGTGATCAACAAAACCACCAACACTAGAATGTGAGCCTCTTTTTTTGGTCTTTCTTCTTACAAGCTTACGGACCTTGTTTGAGTGAAGTCGGCACACGAGGGCATCACTTCGCTAGTTAATTGGTGGTGAATTTTCCGCCACCATAAGCCTCTGCAATCGATCGACAGATAAGTCGGTTTCCTGCCCTGCTTGTTGGTTAACATATGTTGCTGTCAGCATCTGCCTGAAATTAAGCTGCCACTAAAACTCTTGTGAATTCCCCCCACCAACAGACCCGATCAGAAATTCTCAGAGCACATCAAGGATGACAGGGCGGACGATTTTCAGAAACGCTACATTCTCAAACGAGACAACTCCAGCTTTGATCGTGAAGACAGCACGGTAGGTGTTTTTTTTTTTTTTTTTTTTTTTTTCTTCTCTTCTTCTCTTTCCTCCACCAAGCTGTCACTTTCATTCCTGACATGTTGGTAAGAGTGGGACAATCTGGCGTCCCTGACATTGCTGCTAAAGAAGCGTGTGCGTGTGTGTGTGGTGTGTCCTTGCCAGATTCGAATGCGTTTGAAAGCTGACAAGAGGAGCAAATCGATGGAGGAGAGGGAGGAGGAGTACCAGCGAGCCAGAGAAAGGATATTTGCACATGATGTGAGAGCTGTTTGTGTAGGCGGGGTGGGGGGTGGGGGCCATGTTGCACAAATCTTTGTGTCGTTTCTATTCATGTGCAAATTCACTAGATTTCTTGCTACCAATTACCACTGCTGGATTTATGAATCTTTAGACAGGGTCGCTCCATTTGGAGCCAAATTCATGAAGTCAGATTTAAAACCTTAATTTTTAATGATATTTATTGATGATTTGATTGGATTTTGAATGCACAGATGAAACGTAGCTTTCAGGAGAGCTGAAAGAGAGAAGTGTTTGAGATAACAATAAGAACAAACTGAGCTACGGATTATCTGCACCTCTGTCATTGACTGTGATTTTAATTTCCATCCACAGGGAGATCACTTCATACTAGATAGAAGGTATGTAGTAAAATCACACTAATCACATGACCACTCACTTTGCTTCACCTCTCATTACGTAATAATTTGTTCGAAAAAGGAGTATCTAATATGGATGATGAATTGTCAGTTAATTGGCCAAAAGTAGAACCTATTTCAGCCTTTAAAGTGGAACTAAAGCTCCTCAGATAGCTTCTACTTTAAATGATGTTCAATCACTTTTATAGTTTTCCTGTCAGAGCAGCAATTAGAGTCCGCTCTGTCGTGTTTTAAAATGGTGGATATCTCATTTTGGTGCTCGGCCGTGCTCGTTCAGGTAAGTACTCCTCCTCCTTCAGTGGTCCTCAGTTATGAATCTCCTTCTTTTCCTTCTCTCTCTTCGGTTGGTCGGTGCGGTCTTTGTGTTCGGTTTATTTTTTCCCGTCTGGTGGTGTGAATTTTGCGTTAGTTTAGTGTGGTCCAGTGGAGGCTTCCAGGATTTTGTGACATCTCTAGGGGTCCCCCGCCGCGCTTATCACGGGGTTTGTGAACGATTGTCCGAGGGGGGCTTTTCTTATATTGGCGGGAGACCGCATCGAGGGTGAG
>NW_023340206.1:6095711-6115621 GCF_004916995.1 Morone saxatilis
TTCCTCCCGTCACACATCATTCAGCTCTTTCAGAGACCGAACTGCAGGCAGAGAAAAAATCCTTTGACTCGCCGTCTGCCTTAATCGGCTCGTTCAGGAGCAGGACTGCTGATCTGAGGATTTGTTTTCGCTGCTCAGGAAAGCTTCTGTTAAATAGGATTTTCTGCCCAGGTTTCCTCGTGTGGGGCGGCCTGTTCGGACCAAAGCTCGCCAATTAAACTATGTAACAGTTTTTTCTATTAAATGTCACCTTTTATTGATCAAGCATTGAGGAATACATCGACTGAATGTCTTATAGTAGAAGATACAGTCTCTCTCTAACTAATTATACAAAATAATGAATTCTGAATATGGTTTTAAAGAATGATAGCAGTCGTAAATTGAGTCATCTTAAGGCTTTGAAATATACAAATTTGTCCTTTAAAAACAGTTTAAGACATCTGGTTTGGTTTTCCATGTGTAATTTTGTGGTAAAAGGGTGCAGCGTTCGACAGAAAATGTATTGGCAACTGTTCTGATGAACAGTGATTAATCGTTTAAAAGTCATTTTTTAAAGCAAAAATTATCTGGTCCTAGAAATGTAAATATTTGTAGGCTTTTTTTGTGTTTTATGACATTAAACTAAATATCTCCTTTTAATTGTTGTAATTTGAGCATGTCAACTCTGTTGTGCATTTATTATGGACCAAATGATAAACTTTTGAACTGATAATAAAAATAAGTCCAAGTATAGCCCTACTTAACATGCAGACACTGATATGATTACTAAATCTTTCTGAGCAATTTTCATTATTGATGCAAACAGAATTTAAAATCAAATCAAATCAAAAAAAACTTTCATGCTCTCATCTTCTCAGGCTACGAGCTGGTCGGTCAGGCGCCAGTCGGCAGAGCAGCTCTGAGACGGAAACACTGCCTCGGCACGGCGAGCCTCGGCCATGGAGCAGCACCGACAGCTCGGACAGCTCCAACCGGCTCGCCCCGCGGCCCGCCATCACCAAGGCCAGCAGCTTCAGCGGCATTTCCCCGGGCCTCGTCCGAGGGGACAGCACGGCCAGCAGCAAGAGCACCGGGAGACTCTCCAAAACAGGCAAGAGACACAGCGGGATGGGATGCCTCAGAATATCCTCCGTTTGTTTGTTTTAAATAAAATAAGCTTGGTGAGGCAGCCAGAAATAGAGCAAACTCCCTCGACTGGCAATTTAAAAGTGTAGCAGGCAATATTCTGCCATCTACAATTTGTGTTTTTCCGTCATGTTTTATCAGGTTCAGCTGCTTCTCTGATTGACGCCTCTTGTTCTAAAATGAGGCTGGTTACGTTGTACAGGTTCATTCTGAATGTGGAGGGATGTCTCTCCTCCAAAACTTCTCTCCCTTGGAAGTGAGCATGTCTTTATTCATTCAGTCACTCAGACATGGGAGAGGACCTTCAGTCGCAGCATGAAGAGGAAACATTTGCTAATTAGTTAGTACATTTGGTAAATGTGGAACAAAAATAGGCATTTTGCATACTGAGCTCCGAGCAAAATCCTCCGGCATTCGAGGCTCCTGGGTTCTTATCTGAACAAGTGTTTGTTGTCCTGCCGCGGTCAATAAAGTCTGCGGGCCGCCCTGTAGCCGGACAGCTGTCAAAACCAATTACCATACAGCAACATGGTGATGGAGGAGGCTCTTAAAAAGTGTTGTAGCAGCAGTAGTATGAAACCTAGCAGCGAGGAGTTACTGCATAATGTATAAGTCTAAGCGGCGAGATGAAGTCAGAGCTGCTCCCCAACTGCAGGTGCTTACTCCACAATATCTTACATTTGTAACTTGACTGGCTGAGATTAGATCAAACGTGTTCTTCACCGCGGGTTTGTCTTCTTTATCTCAGTGAATGCAGGGTGGAAATCCTTGGTTGGCCTCTGCTCTCCATTTTGTTCCCTGTCACAGTTTCTGTCTGGCATTTTTTCTATTTTTGCCGATCTCCTGGTTCTGTTCTCACAGAGAGGCAGCAGCGGCAGCAGGCTTCCTGCCTGAGCAGTTTTTTAAGTTGTTTACGAGGCGGCTGGCTGCCCTCACTTTGTGTTTTGGGAGTATAAGTCAAGGAGACATCTTGCCTGTGCTGCCGTGTTTTTCTGCATTTGCCCTTCTCCTGAGCCCTAAAATAACCTTTCCTTGCAACAGGCAGCACACCATCGCTGCCTGAAAGTAGGAGCTCATCCATGATAGAGGCAAAAAAAAACTCTATGCCTGTTTATGCCTTTTATGATATCATATCGATGTAATCTTTCATAAATGCCACTTCATTGATTTCCCTCATTCATCCAATGGTGGAGTGTAACAACCTTAGTAAAGTTTTGAGTTTTAGAGTTCCTGCTATTATAAACTCTATTGTACCTTCCCTCCACTACATTTATTTGACAGCATTAGTCCTTGCAGATTAAGATTGCAACAATTAGGCGGCTAATTGATTAGTCGATTAAAGAAATAATAATCGGCAACTGTTTTGATAAACGATTAATTGTGTAAAAATGGCAGAAAATGCTCTCGAGATATGTAGATTTCGTGCTTTTCTCTGTTTTATATCATATTTAAATTGAATATCTTTTGGATATTCTTGGATTTACCCTTTTTTGCTATTTTATAGAGGATTAATCTAGAAAATGACCAGCAGATTAGTCGATAATGACAATAAACGGCCCTACGAGTTAACACTTAATTAACATCATAGCGAGTACAGTTACTTTTAGTGCTTTAAATACAGTTTGCTGATAATACTAATAAGGTTTTGAATGCAGGACTTTTGCTTGTAAAGGAGTATTTATATATTAGGATGTTGCTACTCTTACTCAAGTAGAGCATCTGAATACTACCGGAATTCAACGAGGAAATTCAAAGGAAAGAACATTTTAAAACCCTAAACACCAGATTGCGATGCCAGTCCCTCCTCCCAAAAACCCAGAGCTTCATTGCACATTCAGTAATTATACAGGGAGACATCCATTACAGAGAGTGCACAGATACCAATTTCTCCATCAACTGTTGCCTCAATAGACAATACAATGCAGCCACAAGAGAGGTTGCATTATTAGCGAGAGACACGACTGCTTCATTATCACCATCAGCTCTTTCCACCCACTAACGAGCTGAAAGCAACACGTTAGGTCTCCTCCTCTTCGGTGCGGTCTTAGAGTCATTCTGGGAAATGTAGGAAGTGGATAATAATCTCTTTCTTCTGCCTTTTCCCCCCAGGTTCAGAATCATGCAGTAGCGTCGGCTCCTCGTCCAGCTCGCTTTCCCGTCCCCAGCTGCCTCTCCCAGTTTCAGCCTCGTCCTGGTCCAACATCCCCAGCGCCCCTTTAATCCACCCAGCCGCTGACACCAGAGGCTCTGGACACCCTGAGATGATCAAGAGCCTCCCTTCACAGCCACCATCTGCTACAGACGCAACAAACTATTATGTGTTGCCGCTGGAAGCCTCAGGGATACCGCCCGGCAGCGTTCTGGTCAACCCACACACAGGTGGGTGATACGGCGCCTCCATGTGAACATAAAAAGACGTAATTCTATTTAAAGACTCCATTTCACGAAATCAAAAATCACACGAAGGCACAGGGTTTTCTTCCTCAAGGGTAGTGACCCAATCTACTGCATTAAATCAAAGACATGCATTTTCCTGTCTTGTAATTTTCTGGTTTACTAATGAATATTCATGACTTGGGGGCAGAATCACAGGTTGGCACAGGGCTGCACTCGGTTTGTCTGTCAAATTAGTAGTCAGACCAAAGCATGCTGATCAAAATGCATTGAACAGATGGGAGAAATCTGTAAATATTCATCATGGGCCGAACACACAGTTGTACACTTTTGGGCTGCAAGCTGAACTTCAAATGCTGCCAAGGTTGTTAATTCCTGTTGACTCTCCTCTCATGAAGCGTGTTTGGGTGTGTCCCTTGCCTGTCACGAGGAGCATAATTCAAGTGTTTCCTTATTGGTGTGATGCTGGATTATGAGTTTGTTTGCAGCTCACGTTACTATGGTTTCTGATCTCTTATGAATTTAATTTGACAGGCAAGCCTTTCATCCACCCCGACGGCAGCGCTGTAGTTTATAACCCGGCCGCTGTCGCCCCCGCTGCTGGCAGGAACCCACAGCAGGGGAAAAGCCCACAGCAGCCAATCCCTGCCCCAACACAGCAACAGCCAACCAATCACCTCCACTCCCAGGTCAGTGGGCGGGACTACATCAGGAATCTTGATTTTTTTTTTTTTTTCCTGACTCTTATTGAATTCTTGTAAAGACTACAGTTTTTTTTTTTTCAAACTTTCTCTAATCTTACTAACTTATAGTGCTGAAATAGGAGCTGAACGTATCATGGTAGGAGCTTAATTGACCGTTCAATTAACCCCTCCCCTGAACATCGATTGTCCAATCATAGCTTAGGAACCGTAACTAGGCACGGTAGGCCTACAGTAGTAACCTAGTTTTACTTACAAGGCCAAGGAGCATTTCATACTACAATATTTTTTGGGATTACAGACAACAGTAAGCAACGGTAACTAAGTGGGGCGGGGCTTAGCAAACGGTCAGTTGAGGCTCCCTCCATTTTACTAGCATCCTTCGTCTCATCTCCTGTCCCTCTGTCCATTTCTTTTTCCTTTCCCTCCTCAGCCGTTCTCCCCTCTCCAGCTGTCCTCTGAGCCTGTCCACAACCCAACGATCTCGTATCCTCTTCCTCCTTCTCAGTTCCTGCCCGTCTGTCCTAACCAGCAGTACACTGTGGTATAGAACTTCTTTCTTTCCATTTTATTATTCTTCCCCCGCTCCATCTCCTGTCAGACCTGGCTCATTAAGAGTTTATTTATAGACCTTTCTCGGAGCAGTTGAATTAATAAATTAAACTCCGACACAGATGTCCAGAAAGTCCCAAAATTTCTGCTCAGCTTGTGTCGAGCTAAAGAAATGCTCTGAGCTCTATTTTGACCCAGGTCTTCATACTGTATGTATGTAGCTTTAATGAGCTTCTTAATAAATTACCATCTGTGATGTATTTAAAATGTAGCTACAGTATTTGATACATATATTACATTCTTTGGTACCAGAAAAAGTTATCGCTGTCTGTTTTTATATTGTGACTTTAGCGAGCAGAGTTTGGTACACAGTCAGTGTAGTTTATGTACATCATTGAAGGTTTGGCTTAACAAGGTTCTTGTTAATGGTGTCTAAAATCAAGCGCAGTGTTATTTCACCTTTTGAAACTTCAAAACGTCCTTATTATTCCCCCAATTAACTAGTCAGTTCTTTTTTTTTTTTTTCTTTTTAGTGGAAAGGTGTATCTAAATCCAGCAGGAGCCATTCCCCACATATATAGATCATGCATTCACTTAACCTCATTTTTGACCTGGTTTTAGTGAAAGACATGCCTCTGTGACTAATTATGCCTGTGGAAAGTTCCATTAATATTTAATTCATCACCAGATGTTGGCGCTGAATAATCCATGACTAAAAACACTACTTTTCCAACAACATGTCAGAAATGACCTGAACTGGCGTTCAGTGATGATACAGATAAATAGTTCACTTTAGACTCTGCCAGTCCCTCCAGACGTGGGTCATATTTAAACTCTTACTTGAAGGTTTAAACACATTCAGAAAGTCAATTTAGCAAATGTCTAAGCACTTAGCTTAGAAGTCATCTGACTGCCCCTGGTGGTTGAACTGTATTGATCCATATTCTGAGCAGATTAATGATTAAAGAATTGTGGTTCTGATGATCAGGATCCAATTAATGTGCATCCTGTGGTATCTATTGTTGCATTTCATTTACCTTTTGTCAGAAATGTAACACTAAATTATCTCTCCAGCCTGACGCCCTCAACGCCCAGTTCAGTCACATGACTCTGGCGCAGCAGCAGCAGCCCAGCGACAGTGGGGCTTCAGCTCCAGACGCCCGCCACTATCCCACTGTATACCACCACCACCACCACCCCTCCTCCATGGTACTGCAGGGAGCTCCTCCACAGCAGCAGCAGGTTGCTAGCTACATGGTGGCAGGGCCATCGGGAGGACACCCAGGGGTGCTGCAGGGCCAGCCCGTCCCGCTCCAGACCACGGGCCCCAACCATGCGTATCCCAGCTCCACCCCGGGCCCTTCTGCTTTCCCCGGGTCCACACTGAACCAGCAGCTACTCCAGCAACACGCCTACATCCAGCAGCCTGTCCAGCAGGTAGGGACATCTGAAGTCATGCTGGCAGCCCATAACGGTTCCTTGATGTAGTTGTCAGTCATGAGTCACTCCTGCAGCGGAAACCAGCTTTATGACTAATCCTTCATTTCTCCTGTTGCTGTGAAGTGCATTCAAATGGTGCCACCGATGCGTCATACAGTCCTTGAATCCGTGTTAATGTGTCTCTTACAGATGTCGTCGTGTTACTGCTCTTCAGTCCACCACCCCCACTGCTCCAGCCAGCAGCAGCACTACCGGCCCCCCGTCAACCCGCTGTCCTATAACTGCCCTCAGAGCCAAAACCTGCCCCAGCAACAAGGTATGAACATTGTGACTTTACAGAAGATCCATGTTAACTACTGAGCTTTTACTTCTTTTACTTTCTTACAGAAATTCTGTCAGATTATTTTCACCTTCAACACGCTGGCTTTTTCAGTAGTTGAAGACATTTTTTGTGAAATGCTAAAAATCTTTGAAAAATAAGAGTGTAAATGCCACTAAATGACCTGGATGCACTCTGATAGATTCACACAGCTAGGGTACCCTCAGCCACGTGATGCTCCATTTAAAAACAAGTCTGTTTTCCTCTTAAATTGTCATTAAACTCAGTTCAAAGTTGCGTTTTATGACAAACACACCTGGATACCAAACAACAGCAGGTTAACCTTCATCCCTTCAGATCTCCAAAGCTACAACTTATTCAAACATGGCTTTGAAATGGTTGCATGTTGGATCTAAAGACAAATCAAAGCATGTTTTAATTAATGAGGTCTGCAGCCTCTGATGTGAAGCAGCTGATTTTTTCCTAGAATTTTTAGACCTCACGTTGTCAAGAGCAAAGCCCAGCCTCGCTGCTATATCAAGAGTCGTATTATATCAATAGACTTTAACTTCCCACTTTCAGCTCTTAGATAGTATTCTTTTGTTGTTTGTGCGTTTCTTCACAAGGGAGCTACGGCAGCCGCAGTCCGACGGCTCTCCTGAAGGACAAACATTTCTCCCTTTTCTTTCCTCTCTGTTTGTTTGTTTTCACAAGTTCAGATGTCTCCCCGGGAGTCATCCACTTGATTATTCCATTTCACTTTTTTCCTTCACCACAGGCGTTGAGATTGTTAGCTCCTGCTCGGTCTTCTGTCTCTCTCACACACACACACACACACACACACACACTTGCTTAACTGGATGTAACGTTGGCACAATTTGGACTTGTACAGCCGCGCACACACACACACACTGGTTCACACACGTCTCTGTAAGTGGCTGCGGCACTATTCTGTCATCTGTAGGCTGCAAATGCGGCTTCCCTGCTGGGGACCCAGGGAATAGACAGCGGACAAATGAAGCTGACCTACAAAGGCAAAGGACAGCAATTATTTCTCAGGGAAACAGGAAAAATGACTCGTTTCCCTTCTGTTTTTGCATTAATTAAAAATATATATCAGACCAGCTAAAGGTGAAGGTACTGTGGCGTGCATTGCACACATAATAAATAAATTATCAGTGGGAATGCTCCGATGGCCCAGTCAGTGTCCACAGAGAAACCTGCGAATGTTTCCACTCACTTGCATCAGACAGTCCCCACCACCACAGGGCTTCAGTCATGGTCATTCTGCGACAGCAGCTTGTATTATATGTGAAGGGATTGAAGGATTTGTCTTCCTTCCTCTTTACTGTTAGATGATGCGAGAGTCTATTAAAAGGCTCTTTGGCGTTGGATGACAAACGTAACTTCATTGCTAGAAAGAAAATGCAAAAAACCTTCCTTTAAATTCAAGTAAGATGAAAGAGAAGCACCTTTTCCTTTAAGGAATGATGAAAACCTGAACAATATTTAAGTGGTGCTTGCATATGGAGCTCGGATGATGAGTTGATGTGTCATTTTTCAAGTGGAAATGCCAAACGAGATGTGATGTCAGCTTCTCCAGTGTGAGAATTTGATGCTTTTCTTTGTTATATATGATAATAAACTGAATATCTTCCAGTTTTAGGCTGTTAAAACAAGGAATTTGAATTTGAAGATGCCACTGTGGACTTAGGGAAATTATAATGAGCATTTTTCACTATTTCTTGACATTTATAGACAAAGTGATTATACAAGAAATTAATTCAGCAGAATAGTCGATAAAGAAAATTAGTTGCTTGCAACCCTAATGGTAGGATAAACGAAATGTCACTGCTAGAAAGAAAATAATAAGTTTACTTTCAATCAAAGTGACATTAAAAAAAAAAGTTTTTTTGACTAAACAGTACATGAAACAAGTGGATACAGTCGGGCTAAAACACTGGATATACACCCCGCAGTATCTGTTATAGCTCAAATGAGGCCGATAGTCGGCTGGATTTTTTCTTCAAGACAGAATTCCTTTTAATTTCAATGGTTTTCAGTGTCTCAAGGTTTTTTTTGTTTTGTTTTTTGTTTATACCAAAGCGGCTACGCACTGAGCCTGAGAGGCGGGATGCGGGGCCGGGACGCTGTCTGAGAGGCCTCTATGAATCTCACAGTGAACCGGTCTCTTTTTCAGCCCCTCACTCCTCACCTGCAGGACCTACAGCGATCTCGGAGTGGAGTGTGCATGCAAGGCAAAAACACAGGCCGGTCAGCGACACTTGCATGATACAGGGATAGTCGGACATTATCTGCCTCTGATGGAATTTCTTAAGTAAAGAAGTCACAATCTTCTGCCTGCTGGAATGGAATAAAATTGTTTGATATTACGGGTCATTTCATGCTTGGTTTGTAAGTGAAGGTGGGGAGACGAGGGTGGATAAAAATAGTCCTCCCTCTCTCTGTTCCTCGGGAGCACTTTCATTGTCTGGTCGTACTTTTCTCCCAGGGCGGCAGACTGTAAAGACACCTTCACAAAAGGACGTCCTCTCCTTTGTCACTCGGATTACCGCGTGCGTGTGTCGCGAGGGACAGTATTTTCAAATGTCTCTTTTTGTCACCTTGACATTTAAGTGTCTTGATTCTCTGGCCCCCCCTCCGGCTAGGAATAAGTGCCGCCATTTTAGGCCATTCGGAAAATGGACGGAACCGTGTGACTTTGTGTCGTCTTTTGGGTGTCATTTCTCCTCAGGCGCTCTAGATGGGTTTTTAACAAGTTCTGTAGAAATGTGATCCCATTTTCTGTTTACCTCCTGAACTTAATCACTCGTTGAAGTGGAGGGTTTGTTTGGGTTTTTTCTTCTTTTTTTTTTTTTTGTTCTGGCAGGGAAGCGGCACGATAACTCAGGTTGCAGGTTCAGGCCACCTCAGGCTAAATCAAATTTATTGACTTTCTCATTTATTCCAAGTGCCTTAAACCTGCTTAGCTATAACAGCTCAACTCCCCAAGCTGAGCCTTGACTTCCACAATCCTTCACTCTGCTGTTTTCTCTGTTCTCCTTTTGATTTCCCTTTAAAATCCATAAAATCCTGAATTACTTCCTTGTAAAATCGTGATAATATAGATAGCTATAACAGATAGCTTTTATTAGTGCCTGTTTTTGACTGTGTTGCATAGGAATCATGAATATTAATGTGTTTTATTATTATCACCATGATCCTATCAACAGTCTCTTTTCATTCGGTCACGGAGTTGTGCCTTTTCTCATTTTGCCTCAGTGCACCAAGCCGTGATGCCAAACCCAGCGTCCAGCTACCAGACCATAGTGGGCGTACAGCCAACACCCAACCTCGCTCTCTCTGGCAACCAGCAAAGCAATATGGGCAACCAGATGCAAGGCATGATGGTCCAGTACCCTCCAATGCAGTCTTATCAGGTATTCTGATGATGCCACAGTGTCAGATAGATTAATATTAGCAGTCTGAAAATGAGAGAGAGCATTCATTTTGTTATGAATGAAATTCTCTCTTCTTATGATCTTTTGTTCTCAAAGAAAGCTGCTAGTAGCTCTGTATTCTTCTTTAGAAGAAAAATACAACACTATGGCGCAGTAGATTTTTAAACGTCTAATAGAAGAATGCAAAACTGGAGTGCTCACTCAGCGCAGTCTTTGGCAGTGCAGTCATAGAAAAAGCACATTCCATGATGCCAAGAGCTCTTATACTGTTATTCATAGCAAGTGAAAACCTCAAAAAGACACACTTGGATTTTATTACTTGTTATCCAGCTAATAAAATGAATATCTATTTGCATGTTTTGTGTTTAGCAGACCTTGAAAAAAGGGTTCCTCAGTCATGTATATGTGCTTGTAGTAGCTAATAAAGCCAGTTTTATGTATTTTGTGGCTTTATTTCTATTTTTACCTGCTGTTGTTCCAATCTTTTATTTTTATTTTTCCTGCAGCAGGTTTCTATGCCACAGCAGACGTACCAGCAGCCAGTGTTTGTGTCCTGTCAGCCAGGACAGGGGGCAGTGGCTGTTGCTGGCATGCAGCCCTGCTACAGCCTGCTCCCCCCTAACCAGCACACCACCATGAGGTACAGTCTTAGATTAATACCTCACACATGTCACGCCAAGATAAAGGATAATTATTGGATATATTGTGTCATTTTTTCTCAGATTTGAATACAAATGTTTGTAGTTTACCAGCATCAAATGCAAGAGCTTCTGTATGAAAGCATCTGCATTTATCATGTTTCACTCATTCATTCAGGTTTTTTTCTTAAATTTGTCACCTGCCTGTATATCAGTCAATATATGGGATACTTATTATCAGTACATTTTCCAGTAGAGGAGGGAAGTGCTTGGTGCCAGAACCTCCTCTTTTCCATCCTGTTGTAGGCCTGAAATAGTTCCTAGATGAAAATACGAAATAACTGTTTAAATTGTTTTATAGCTCAAGCCATTATTCAGTTGTGCTATCCAGCAGTTCACATGCACATCAATACTTTGATATATGAGAGTAATTAGTTATTATTGCATGTTTATCTTTGGTATTATTAGGATTTCTTTAATAACCCAGCACTGATCCATTTAATTATTCTCAAGGCCTAAAAGAGCTCTGTGTGAAATATTGAATAGAGTTAATTGTGTTTTCAGGCTCAGCTTTTTTCTCCAAAATGAACTTAAGTCATGTATACACTGATAATAAACATACTTTGATTTATGTTCATGCTTTTCTAATGGCCGTTTCTAATAGCTGAAGCTGCTTTAATCAGGTTTAGATGGAATTATTAGCTCGACTGTAGATGTACTTTGTCCCAGAAACCGATTTGCAGGTAGTCGATGCTGTTTCTCACTCCTGAAGGTGCCTCTTATTTATAGACCTAACGGGCCTGATGAGTGAGTCCCCAAAGCACCTCGGAGCCAAGGTCATCTTTGTTCACTGTGGGGGGAAAAAATGAGGTTATTACCACAACGCTTTTGGTGAACCGGGTGTGCGTATAGCTGATGAATGTCTACTCTGACGCCCTCTCAAAGAGCTTTAGTCATTTTCCTCCATTACTCTGCCGGTGTGGAGTAGTGTGGAGCGTCGTGCTCTCGCTCATTATAATCTGATTGATAGAACTAGTTCACAGAAAGCAAAACATGTAATTAGTTTCTACCTCCATGGACCCAATCAATCTGGATACTGGTGAGTGTAGCACTACTGGGAGCGTCGTGCACGCTGGTGTACATAACAAACACCAGACAAATGAACACAGCCGCGTACGCTGTCGTCACCTGCAGGAGAACAATGCAAAGACACGCTCACGCGCGGAGAGGTCACTCTCTCATTGTCCCAGCTGTAAAATGAGGCTGCGTTAGTAGGGCAGTCAGCGTGGAGATGATTTATGCGGCAGCGTTTCGAACGGCTCAGTCTGCTCCCACGAGGACCGACTGTCCACCTGCAGCCTGCTTTTTCACCAGCTGTACGCCGGTCCCTGCAGGCAAGTTGCTTACAGAGCAGAGCGCAGCTACTTTGCAGATGGACTTAAGTTTTAAATTTCAAATTTAATACCCCAACTGCAGCGCTAAGATCTCAGAGCTCCTGGAGATTTCCGTCTGTGCAGGTTTAGAAGTGATTTTAGAGACCTATTTAGGTTGGAGCTGCTTTTTCTTCAGGCTCTGGAGTGTAAAAAGCACCTTACCTGACAAAATTGGCAACATTTAAATGTTCAAGGTTTCTCCTGAAAAGTCTTTATTTTTTTATCAGTTCATTCATTCATCCATTTTCTCCCCCTTATAAAGGTCCAAGTTGTGTTTAATGATGATTTATGATATTTTGGATTATTTTAGACAGATAATTTTTAGATGAATAATTTGTTCTTTAAAACAGTAAAAACTCGAGCTGATCAATCTTATTCTAACATTTGATTAGCTGGAACCATCAAATAATTCGTGCTGGAACAATGACTTGAACGATTAATCAGTCAATAGTTGCTGGTTAGTTTTCTGTCGATCGACTGATGTTTACAGCTCTAATATTTGTATACTGCTGGAAAGTATTGGAAAAATCCCAGATGTGGGTAAATTCTTGCACTCAGGCCTTATTGCCCCTTCTGGTATTCACTGATATCTTTTTATATTTTGGCCGATACGACCATGAAACAAAAATGTCTAACTTAATGAGCTCTGCAGAAACGGTGTTTTAAAAAAAAGCTTCCTCTGTCCATTCACAGTTCTACAGTGAGTTTCCTGCCTGCTCAGATGATGGAGCAGCTCCAGTTTCCTCAGACCTCATCCCCCTGTGTCTCCCAGCAGCACCCAGGCCAGCAGTACGCAGGTACGCTCCCTCTCTGAAACCGAAACCACAACCGAGTCCGAGGTCTGAATTCAAACACGCAGCGCTCTGCAGCAGCATCACGTGCAGTGCAGGCAGAATATTCACTTTTTAGTCTCTGACACTAGCCGCCCTGGAGACTCCCCATCAGTGCCAGAGCTCCGACATTCTTTATTTTCCTCCATCTCTCAGTGTCAATAACTGCAGAATGTATTCCTCCATAGCCACGACTCGGGCTCCTTAATGAAATAATCTTCCCTGGGTTTACTCTGCCATTGTATGTGCGTCAGACACATGATTAGATTTACACTCCGGATTTTCAAAATGAAAAAGAGTGAGGCGTGGTGATGACGACTCCCCGGAGTTTGGATAAGTGAAAGTGATTTGCACATCCACCTCTTCCTCCGGAGCGGCGTGGAGATTAAACAGCTAGTGGGCCGACCACTGCAAATGTTATGTTGACAACAACTCAGTCAAAGTGTTGTTTTGGTATAGTGAAAAACTATGAAAGTGAGAAATCATTGAAGCCTCTCCGGTGTGAGTTGTACCGAGATATATTATCACATGGTTTGGCATGAGTAAGATCTAATATTATGCTTTAAAATATTCCTTAATTCCCAGCTGTCCTGCTCATGAATGATGATTCTCTGCTTCATTTATACAGATGAATGAAGTGTATCTTAGAGGTATTACAGCAGCATAAACTGCTTTCTGTCCACTACAAGACAGTTGCAATAGATCTAAGCTGTAGATAAATTGGGAGGGAGACGGATGAAACTACCAAAGTGACTCTGGATAATTTCCTATTGGGTTTCTAAAAATAAAAATCACCATAATAACTCATTCTTTCATGTATCGCCTGTTTTGTATTGGCCTTTTGCGAGCTCACACAATCTCTGTCCAGAGGCCCAGGTGGGGCAGTCTCCTTACTAATGACCTTTATTATTCATGTCTGATTATTATGGGAGAGCAATGGAGGGAGCCATCATTTCCAGCCCGTCAGTAATGAGGTCAGATGAAGGTCTCGCGGCGGCCTTACCTACAGCGTCACCAGTAAACATTTTTAATTGGCTAGGTCGGGGCCAGAAATAATCTGCAGATTAAGTCCAAATATCCATTGTCCTTGCTACTGTTGTTGGGTAATAATTCATAAATCAACAGTGGCGTCGGCTGTGCAAAGTTTGCAATATGATTTTCAGCTTTATGTAAACAGAAATTAATTAGATGGAAATATATTGTTGTGTTTTTTTATTTTAGTTTTTCAATCTTTTGTGTGTGTGTGTGTGTTTTTGTTTTTTTTAAGTCACATCAGTCACGTTCATGCGTCACAAACTAATAAGATAATTGGATCTCCCGGATCATCACAGAGGATTTAGCAGGAAAAGGGAATGGAGTCTGTTATTGCCACTACGGTTGTGCCCTTATAATCAAGGCACTTAAAACCTAATTGCTCAGCAGCTAACGGTGTGAGAGCTGTTTTCACTGATGAGGTGTGTCGCTGAACAAAAGTGCTGAAAAGGAGCTTTTTGGGTGGCGAAAACACATTTAGTCTGTCAGTTTACTCTGGTGCATAAATGATGAGTTTATGTAATGAATTCAATAGAAAATAAGTAGCATTAAGCGTTTCACCGCGTCTGCCTGACCTGATTCGCCCCTTGTCAGTGCTGTATTTCATTTCCAGCTTGTGTTTGTTCTTTTTCTAAAATGTGTGTGTGTGTGTGGGGTGTGTGTGTGCAGGGTTGTTACCCTCAGGCCCCAGCAGTGGCATGGTATGCTGCAATGACGGGGCCCACCCTGCCAGCAGCCCCCGAGCCCCTCCCCCTGCCAGCGAAGACCAGCCCAACCACAAACACCCGGGCGCCGAGCACCAGCGCGGCCGCCGGCCTGCCGAGCTCCTCCCGCCTCCAGACAACACCCAGGTACAAACGCTGCCCGACTGCATCGATTAGGCAAAGCTGATCGCTCAAAACAATACCACTTTAAAGACGATGGTTAAAATAAAATAGATTTTTGTGTGTGAAAAGATTGTACGTATAACCTCTTAAAAACCTTACTGAGGTTGTCTTCTGGTTTTGACATGATGTAATTAGCTCAGTGGCCTAGAGGTTTTTGACTTGACAACAATTTCCAGATGATTTTGAATTTAATTAAAAATTTGCTCCGGTAATGTTTGCCACATAAGACGATGCAGTATGTGTCAGAAAGTTAAAACGGTCACAAGAAAGCAATTTGAAAGCCAATTTACTTTGGTTGTCTGAGTCTGACAGTGACGCGAGAATTGCCCCCTGGAGCCAAACCCGGCCTCCCCGGCTCTTCAGGCAGGTTAAATGTCGTAGTAAATAGGCTCTGCAAATGAAGTCGACGCTGGCGTAGCCTGAAAATGAGGAGAAAATAGTCCTTAGCATTAGGGTGTAATGGTACATTAGGGGGACTAATGTGGATGGAATGGTACATTAAAGCAACAACTTGAACAACAGAATGACTTTCTGAAAGAGAGAGAAATAGCCGTGGTTGCTTTTTTTTTTTTGAATGAAAGTGTCTGTGTTCCTCCCCGTAATCTCTCGTCGCACTGCCGGTGTGTTGTGTGTAGAGCAGCTTGCCCTCGTCTCCGGCACTCACTCCCTTGCCAGGCCAGCCGCCCAGCGTCAAGGGCCTCCCATCAGGCATCTCGTCCATCCCTGTCATGGCCCACCACCCGCACCACCACCACCCACAGCTCCCTACAGCCTTCTGCCACAGTGGACAAGGTCAGAGACACCAGAGTGTTTATTCTCACTCACAGACAGTATCAAACACCGAGCTGTGCCTCCATCCAGAGCGTGCAGTGCTACATTTTAGAGAAACTTTTTTTTTTTTTTGGCCAGTTGTTAACTGTATTTTGGAGAGAAGTTAATCAATCCGGAAAAAAAGAGGAAGAGTAGGTCATTTCTGATTGGCTGTTTTGTGTGATTGCTACTAGGATTATCTGTTACTATGGAGAACAGAAAGCAGGCACTCGACATACGTAGTTAATACAGCTTTGGTTACATATTTAACCATATTATGAACCTTAATAAAATCACATTTGTTATTAATTATTTGTTATAAGTTATTCTGTTCATATTAGCTTGCAGCCTAACCTCTTGGTGGGTAGATAGCAACTAGTAGTAGCTAGAGTTGTAGTTCCTTTAAAGAAAATTAACAGTCTCTGAACCTCTAAATGTTTTAACTCAGTAGTACAAATGCCCAATTAAAATATATATATAAAACATTATCAAAAACAACAACAAATGTCCTCATAGTACGCTTTTAAACTGAGATTTAATAGTGTCCAATAAATGTTATATGTTAGATTTTACTAACAGTTCAAGTTAATGTTTTTTTAGTGGAACTACCGTAATGATTGTAAAGCTTTGTGTAGGTGGGATTATCGAATTGACCAGCTAGCTTAGTTAGCTACTGATTATTATATGCAGATGATACCTCCCAACAGGGTTAGTTGGCAAGCTAATAAAAGAACAGACAATTTCATGTTCATAAAACTAAATATGTAAGTGTATAAACTAGCTGAGTGTGTCCCTCTCCCACAGCTTCATAACTTCCCCAGTAACCAATATTCTGCTACTAGCAATCAGATTAGATTGAATTCTTTTTTTGTTATTTATGATTTCTATACAAAATATAATTCTCTAAATGACTCATTGTTCTCTCAGGAGTGAGGCACAGATATAACTCACAGTTATAGTTTAGTTTGTTGTTTCTACTGAACTCTTTCTTCTGCTAACTTTGTGTTCTGGCTGTGCCGTCCAGGTGAAGCACACTACTCTCTACTGGGCCAGCCTCTGCAGTACAAACCCTCCATCAGACATCCGCTGATTCACACTGCCCACATGGTGGCCAAACACCAGGTCGGACACTCAGACACATCGCCTGTTACACTTGATCTGAAATAATGTTTTTTAATGTCTAATAAAAGTTATTTTCTGAGCTGTTGTGTCGTGCTCTTGAACTTTGAGGTGGGTTTTTCTAAAGAACCATCAAATGATGGAGTTTACCTGCTGCTCTGATGAATCTTTGATGCCTAAAAAAACCAGTAAACATGATGGTTGTCAGTCTGTTTGAACATATCAGGGTATTTTTTTAGGATTTATGACATTACATTACAGATCAGCAAACAGCCCTCCCAGCCTTCCACAAATAATCCAACTGTCGTCCTCTGTCTCCTCAGGGTCCACTGGGGGTTTGGCGTAGCGGTCATGGGAGGAAGGCCAGCAGAAAACCTCTGTCTTCAGATCTCAGTGTAGGTGAAGCAGGTAATAGGAAGTCCAGAGGGAGGCTTGAGTTTAGTGAACCTCGAGTTAACAGCAGTCATGGCCGAAATTTGACCTTCCCTCTACAGAGCGAGGCACCAAATATAAACCCAGTGCATTATGAAGGGATTTCTTTGGAGTTTCCTATAGGAATTTGGCCTTCAGCTTCTCAAAAGATGCAGCGCAGAGTGAAACATCAGACGTTAGATGTCAATCAGAAAAAAGGAAGCTCGTGTTCAGATTCATCACATGATAAAGCCAGCTGCTGTGTGGCCTATTTAGCAGATTAACCGAAATAACGTCAGGTTTTTATTGTGTCAAAATATGCTTGCTGCGCTCCGTAGCGGTGGAGAAAGCGTGTGTTTGTGAATGTAAGCAGAATAAATTACAGACGGGGCAGAATTTACACCTGGCAGTGGAACCTGCAGCCCCGGCGGTATTGTGCCGAAAGAAATGTGCTGATTATTTCAAATATGGCGACGTATTTTTTTTGCACTTGCTGAGATATTTTTTGCATTATTCAGGTGCTCTTGTCAACAATCCCACTTGTACAATCAACAAACAGGGAGCTTGTGTGCCTTAATGGAAAGTTCAACATTATGTCGCTGCCTCGAAAATGTCACGCTTTCTGGCAATAAGAAAAGCAGACTCATTTATAGACTGACAATCATGCATTTTTGATAATATAACCTCTGAAGAATCAGTAAAAACACCAACTTGAGTCATATTTTTATACGATTTTGCTTGAGCACGCTGCCACAAGTTTGACCGTCCTTCCTCAAAGCGTTAAAGCTGACAGCAGCAGTTTATTGAAGCCTCCCGATGGTGCAGGTCTGATTTTTCTCTTCACCCATGACAGTTGTTTTATTTACTGGCTCCGCTGCTCACAGTGCTGTCTGTGTGTGTCTGCAGTGAGCAGTCAGATCCTGGAAGTGACAGATCCTCCGGAGGGGATCAGCTGTACAGACTCCCACCACCTCCTGGCAGAGCTCTGCAAAGGGGGCGAATTGATCCGGCGGCTGTCGGACCATCAGCCCCGGCTGTGCAACACAACCAGAGACGCTCCCAGCGGAGACCTGGCCTCATCATACTCCATCTTTGCCATGCTACCCTCCAGATTTGCTGCACCGAGCGCCGCGCTCCACCACGGCGGCCCCCAGGCCACCTTTAAACGACGAACTAGTACCAGACACAAAGGGGAGCTGTGTGACTCGGACAAGGCCGGCTCATAGCTGCTAAGATCTCGGTGCACCTAAGGAGCGCCACGTTGAACGCACATCCAACCACCTGCCTCTGCTGCCTCAGTCTGGACTGTCTCGGTTTTAGTCCCAGACTCTGTCCAAATCAAAAAACCGTATCAAATGTTTGAAGAATGAATGTTCACTTTTATTTAGTTTTAGTTAGTTTTATCATTTTTTTTCTGGCCAACAGGTCTGTGCAGGGTGGAAACCGAGCAGCACCTCCAAGTTTGGTTTTGTTTGTGAGATGCGTCCGTGGCTGCTGAGCTCAAGCCCCCCACACCACCACCACCACCACCTCTCTATCTTTCTGTCTTTTTCTTTCCCTCTGTGTCTGGCTCTCTCCCAGCTGAACTCTCTTTGCTTCTTTTGTTTCTTTGTTGCTTCGAATTTTTTAACCTACCTAGGGAACCCACCCCATTTTTTTTTCTTTGCCCTGCTTGCTCTTACTTTTCAGTGATACCCAGAAGACTGTGAGTTATCCTCATGTGACTCTGCTGTTTTGTGTTTGTGTTTGCGTGTGTGCATCTGCTGAGCTCTGCGGGTAAACACGAAGCATCGCCATACCTATCTACATCTGTGTAATTACAGCCACATCAGCCTGTTTTTGTCCTTTCCTAGGCAAACACTTGACACTACCTTGAAAGAGTGTTTTTTTTAGTCTTGCTTCTTCCTCCTGTCTTTTTCTCCCCCGCTTTCTCACACACACCACACACATGCATGCATATACTATTCACCACCACTACTGGCTCAGCGATATCTCATTATCCTGTTTATTCATACAAACAAATGCCTACTATTTCACGCGCACACATATACAGGTGTAGCATTGAAGGGGAGAGGCAAGAGCAGAGTGAAAGAAACAAATGTTGAAGTGTGTGTTGGTGGGGTTGTGCAGGGCAGGTGGGGAGGTTTGAATGTTAACTGCCTTATCACTCCAATTTCACACTCTCGCCTCCAGTCACACACACACACACACACACAGGACGCACACGCACAAGAAACACCCTGTTGCCTCCAGTCTCGTATGTGAAGACTGATTAACAGGGAAACAGGGGGGTCACACACACTCGCGCACACACTAATCCCAGCCAGAGGGGAGGTTTTGTGTGTACGAGTGCGTTAATGAGTGTGTGCGGCTGCTTCTGTAATGGGGCCACCTGTCTACTCATTAGCCTCGTTACCCAGCCTTTTAATTGCCCCCAAACTCTGCATCATGTCTCCTCCTCCTCCTCCTTCTTTTTCTTCTCTCCTTCCTCCTCCTTCCTCGCTCCTTCTCTCTTGGTGATTTGATGTTAAGCGAACTTTTGGGACACATCAATAATCTGACATCATGACGCAAGGATTATGTCATGCTGTGCAGGTGTGTGGGTGTGTGTGTGTGGTGGGATTGGGTGGGGTAATGCGAGTGCAGCATGTCCATATGTCAGCGTATTAGCAAAGTGATTGCTTTGACCTCCGTATCAGGAGGCATATGAATATGATGCAGGGTGGAGGGGAATTTGTACACGCACACACACACACAC
>NW_023340206.1:6115721-6119566 GCF_004916995.1 Morone saxatilis
AGAGAGAGAGAGGGAGAGAGAGAATGCAACACATGAGGCAACTCTTTTGGAAAATGTTGCCATGGAGTTTGTGTCTTTTGCCTTTTGGGCATTGCAGAGATATTTGCTCTGTTTAGTAGCCTCATTTCCAGCTGCATAAATGAGCCATTTTGAAATAAACCCTCATGGAAGTGAAGCAGCAATGTAGACAAACAGAGACACCTAGTGGCCAAAGGCTGTTACTGCATCCGTGAACAACACAGCCACAGGAAACATGAAAGTGAAACAAAAACTTAACTGGTGACTGTGTGTGTGTATAGCAACGGCGTGTTTATGGTCCCTGGAAAAAAAGGCGCGTTAGCCGCTTTTAGCTGAGATGTTTTGCTGCCTGGCTTCATGGCTGCAGCCGGAGAGGAGACTGATGTCCGGGGAGAAAGCAGGACGGTGGTTGTGTCCGGTGTGGTCGACGTGCTGCCCGCCAGCAGGATGATAGACAAGCTGACTATTCATTTCCAGAGCCGCCGGAGGAGCCAGGGTGGAGACGTCGAGGTGGTCCGATATCCCACCAACATGGACGGGGTCGCTTTTGTCACTTTTGACCGAGCTAAAGGTAAATTAACAGGCTGAAGCTAAAAGCTACAGGCTAATCATACTGTGTGTGTGTGTGTGTGTGTGTTATGAGTTGTCTGCACTTTTGGGAGCACAAGTTAAATAAATTAACAAATAGGTTAATAATACGCCGAACTCCATTTAAAAAAAGACTAATTTAAGGCTCACGTCCTCATCCTGTAGCCACAGTAACTTCCTCTCATGTATTAACTTTATTTTTACATTCCTGTCACAGAGCCAAGCATCAATACATCTCATTTAAGGTATTTCCAGACACTTTAGAGACTTTTCTAACCATCTGGATTAAAAAGTATTAGGTCTGCCGCACAATAAAAGATTTTTAACCAATTTTCAACAAGTTGTGGCTTTTTTTTCTTCCAAATCCAAACAAATATGGTGGCAGGAAATGACATATCTCCTTCCTCACTTTGTACACTGTAAACACAAATAAAAGCTTCTATCAGTTGTATTGATGTTTATTTCATGCAAAGTGATGTTAAATGTTTTTTCTAGTGTTTTCACACCTACCTGGATCAGAAAATACAGACACAAATTGAGGAATGGATTTCAAAATTGTTTTAGCGTGTAACAGATGGGAACAGTTTCCCATCCAGATGGTCAGAAGCTTCTGTTTTTTTTTTCACATACAGTCGAGTATTTATGTGTCAGAAATTCAGATGCTTATTATCTGTGACTCAAATTTAATGGTAATATGTGAGAGGAACAAATAAAAACACATAAAAAGCCCTAAACCAACTGTACTGTACACAATCCACTTGCAGTCATTGTTAAACATCTCCTGTTTTATGCTTTAATTAGTTCCCATGGGAACCGGTATGTTAATGTGGAGAGGGGGTAAAGTATAAATCAACCATTTATTTACATGAAGTGCTGCCTGGATGTATGCCTCCCCTGATGAGCGGTTTCATCTGTCGCAGTATCACAGCCATAAGCGAGCCAGCATCAGACTGGTAGATAATGAGTGGAGTTCTCCTCTCTGTGACAAAGAAATAACAAGCATCATTATAATGGTGACACGGGTCGAGACCATAGCTGAACACTACAGTACTCTTGGCAGATGCGGAGAGGGTGGTGCGGAAGGAGCGACACATCATGACGGACAAGGAGTTTGAAGAGTCTGAAGGCTACGCTCTCACTGTGTTCCCCTTCACCAGAGATGTAAGTATGGCCAGATATCTTCTTTTAAACCAGTTAAACAATTTATATTTGTATCGGGTGATATAAGATCCTGATTTGAATGTGTTCCTGTGCTGCAGGTGTTCCTCTATGTCAGCAGCGCTACGGTCGATCTCTCCCTGTTCGGCAGGGAACAAGCAACGCTCATTCAAAGTCTGCAGTCGGCTCACAGGTCGATACGTTTCCGGCCTTTGCTCCACCAGAGCAAAGCCACCATTGAAGGGCCTTTAACTGCCGTCCGGGCCCTGAGAGAGGACCTCATCCGCAGGGCCGGCCGGCTTGGATCCCCAGTCTCGGCCCAAAATGCCGCCGTCAAACTAAGAGGGAGTCCTCTTAATCCGAGGGTAATATCTCATCAGGAGTCTGTCAGCTCTGTAAGCTGCAGCGGTTCTAAAGCTAAGCTGGAGCCAGCGAGCTCAAACAGCTTATCAATGCCACTACAGACCACAGGTGAAGTCCAAAGCCTGCTCTCAAATGCAAAAACTCATAACGCTTCCTCGAGGCGAAAACCTTTAGATGAGACTTGGGCTGCAGGGAGTTTTAACAGCACGTATGGTGATGAAGAGGCCCAGAGAGCTCGGCTCAGACTCGAGCGAGCGAAGGCCAGCCCCAGACAAGTGCTCGGAGAGGAGATCAATGCAGGGATTAGATCTTTCTTATCAGGCCTGGACGCGCTCCCTGCAGAGGAAATATCAGCAGTACAGCCACGAGAAGACGATATTTCACAAGAACACACGAGACCAGACAGGATTTCAGCAGCCAAGATCAGAGAAGAGAGTTATTTGGGCTCCCGCTACACCGACTATCTGAAGGAATCGGATCAGAGCAGCTCAGCCGTCACTGCTAAGCTCCTCCAGACCAGACGTAAAGATGTCTCGCGGTCCTCCGAGAGCGGTAGGAAGGGTACAGAAGAGCTGCCTGCAATCTGTCCAGAGCATCCAGAGGACACGTGCATCTTGGTGGACTCGAACATATTCAGATACATCAAAAGGTTTGACAAGAGGGAGTTGGACAGGTGCTTGAGAGGCCTCGAGTGGTCCGCCGAGTGCTCTGAAGGCAGCGACCTTACACGGGTATCGTTCAAGACCTCCAAGACAACCTCAAGGATCCAGCAGGCCTTGGAAGACCTCAAGACCTTGGTGGAGGATCGGCTGTTCACCTTAAGAGTTCATCAGATCGACTTTGAGGAGGGGGAGCAGCCTGATAAACAGAAACTGATTCAGATCTGCAATGCTGTGAACTTTGCATACTATGACGTTTTATACATTTTGGAGGACTCTTGCTTAAAAATTATCGGACCGTCAGTATTCTCTCACCTGTTCTATAACAGAGTGAAGGAAAAAATCACTAAACTAAAGACAAATCCATGAGAGTGTAATAGTTGGTCCAGAAAAGTATAAATGCACTCTTATGAATAGCCACAAGGTGGCGCAGTTGAGCTGCATGTTGCATTCCCACAGTTTGTGTCTGAAATCAAGATCTTAGCTTGTGTTTTTGGTACAAAGTCTCTAATTTTTCACTCTCCTGACTAATAATAAGAACTGTAGAAATGACTAATACTCTTTTACATCTGACTCAGAAAATCAGTTTGGTGCTTTTATTAAATTTAAAAACACCATCTTAAAATGCTTTTGCTTGCTCTTTGTTTCCATGGTGAAGCGTCCCTTTCGTGTACGCACCCATTATTAATCAGGCCTTCAAACAGCAGGTCTTAATCCAAACGATGTTCTCACAGCAGTAGAGATAAGTCTTAATTAACCTCCTCACATCTTAATTACAAAAGATAGACTTCTAATTAAAAACAAAAATGACAGATGCCAACCTGTCTCACATAATCACGTCCTCCTATTCCCTCGTCCTGACATTCTTTAATCATTATTGTCAGAACATAAACCTGCGTCTGATTTCCCCCGATTCTGATTCTTGTGGTGGGTTTTTTCACTAAAGTCTAGTTTATTGCATGACAGACTTACAGTAGAGAATCTACTTCTGGAAGTTTTATTAGGTAAACACATTTAAATACAGAAGGTGAAGGTGGTAAACATATATATATATATATA
>NW_023340206.1:6119666-6128174 GCF_004916995.1 Morone saxatilis
AAATTGATTGGATTAATGAAGTTAATGCTTAAAATGTGCTTTTGGTAAAAAAAATAAAGATTTTTTGCCAGTATGGTCTTAAATTGGATTCATAATGGTCCTAAAAGTCTTAAATGTAGCCTTTTGAAACCTGCAGAAACCCTGAAGGAAATACTTGTCTTTGAGTGATTGTTTGTGTCTGATTTTTCCACAATAAAGGTTCCTTTACCTGGTTCAATAAATCTTAAAATGACATCTAACTCCTCTCTCATTCAAAAATACAGAATCTATGAATACAAATATTGTGTCTACTTCCATTATCAGTGTGTGTGTGTAACCTGGAGGTTTCACGTCTCCACATCACTCATGTGTAAGTTTCATATTGAACCAATCTATTAAACCAAGTTCCACAATTAAGTTCTAATAACTCTAATGCGTCCTGTGCTTGGCTGTGTCTGCTCATAAACACTAGTTTTGCTGCGCTCAGAATCCTGGACCGGCGTTGGACAGCAGGGGGCGGTATAACACTTTCTCCCGTACCGTGGACTGTTTAAAAATAGAGACACTGTAGCTGCCACAGCCTTGCTCAGTGAAGCTATTACGGAGGCTGGGTTTGGCAAGCAGGGTGCAGATTGGCAGGCAAATGATGTCAGTTGGATGTCCCATTATACACCATCTCCCCTCCACACACACACAGACACACACAGAGAGTAGCGTTGCACCTTCTCTGAGGGACATACTGATCTGTACATGTGATGTGTGAGGATGCTCAGTGAAATCATGTTGTGTGGAGAGCGTTTTTTTCCCCTCTGTGATTATTCAAATGAGCTCGCTCCACAGCTCTGATAATTGATTCATTATGTAAAAATAAGCCACACTACCATAATGAACACACACAAACATAGACAATCACTCATATCCCAGACACACAAACACACACACACACACACACTGTGGGTCGTTACCATAGGAACATAGTGGGAGAGGTTGCCGAGCTGCAGTGCTGGGCGTCGTTAGGGGAAGCTCTCGAATACAATGAAAGCATCCAGAAGGACGGAGGAATTACATTTTCAGCAGAAGAACCCTTCATCAAAGACGAACAGAGGAGGGAGCGCTGCCTCTTAACACTCGACCCTCTCTGCTGCCCCCTTTGATAGCACGTCTTGAACAATTACCCATTATTTGGGTGGGGGCTGGGGTTATTGTGGTAAAATACAGAGGAGGTTCAACAAGCAGAAAGCAGGAATTGTGTTTCCTGAAATGGTCCCAGTACTGGTCCTTCATTACATCCCCTTTCATTCTCCCTGCTCATTATGCATAAAGGATAATTAGGTAATTGCATTTTTTGAATATATTAAACGTATGACTTTCATGATGGAGGTCAAAAACAGCAGCAGGCCAGGAAAGGAAGCCTGAGTGTCTTTCTCAAGGACGTTTCATCGGGGAAGGGGTCTGCTGGGATCAAACCTCTGGATGGACCTTGGAGGGATTACTGAGCAGGCCTACCAGGCACAGGACCAGGGTCTCGGAAGTCACTGTTGGCATTTGTTTTTGGAAAGTCAATCAAGTACAAAGAGACACAAAATGACCACAAAGAGACTTAAAATTTCCACAGAGACACATAAAATGACCACAGACACAAAACGACCACCAAAGAGACGTAAAATGACCACAAAACAACCACAAAGAGATACAAAACGACCACAAAGAGACACAAAACGACCACAAAGAGACACAAAACGACCCCAAAGAGACATAAAAAGACCACAGACACAAAACGACCCAAAGAGATACAAAACGACCACAGAGACATAAAATGACCACAAAGAGACATAAAATGACCACAATGACATGCAAAACGACCATAATAACGCAAAAAATTACCACAAAGAGAGACAAAACAACAACAGAAACACAAAATGAGCGTAAAGAGACACCAAACAAACACAAGGAGACACAAAACAGCTACAACTAGATGCACAATGACTCTGAAGAAGCAAAATGACCGCAAAGAGACACAAGACAACTATGAAGAGACTCAAACCATCACAGAGAGACACAACAATTACAAAGCAAGACCTTCAAACTACATACCATACTCCCTTGTGGGGGGGGGCACATATTTATGACCATGGACCACCCATTGTTTTGTTTTTAAGTGCGTATGCTCGTGTGCTGTTCAGGCACGCACTCACTGGAGGTCAAAGGTCGTGCAGACAAGCAGCGAGCCTCTGCATCATTTTTCGTTCCACAGTGAGGAATGGGACCGCCGGTGATGAATAGTCTTCTTCAGGCGATGTGCGTGTGCGCGCCACAGTCACAAATTGCGTCTTAATGATTCTCTTTACAGACCATCACCCTGCCTGGGAGGGGAAAGCAGGGAGGGATATGAGTTGTCCTCCCACCACTCCCCCCTACCCCTCCACACTGCTCTGCTTAAATGCTGTATGGGTATTAGGGAGTTGTGATGGAAGAGCCTCGCAGAAGAAATTGGGGGCAACAGACCAAGAAAACAGTTTGTGTGTGTTAGCTGTGGAAAAAATGGATGAATGGTGTTTAATTGGTCTCACAACATATGACCCATAATGTAAACAGACCAAATCCCCTTTAATTTTACCCGTGTGAGACTAATGATTAATGTGTAAAATGCATGAGTGTCCTCAGATTTGTGTCACCCCAGTGATCCCATTCATTGTGAGGGTGTATGAGCTTTTTTACCCCAAATACCAAACAGGAATACAGTCTTAACCTTCAGTGTCTTTGTTTAAAGTGAAATTACTTCGGGACAAATTCAGAGTTTGATGAAAACATTGATACCACTCTCATGTCTGTGTATTAACTATGAAGCTAGAGCCAAGAGGCGATTGGCTTAGCTTAGCATAAAGACCGGAAGCTGCAGGTAACGGCTGATGAGGCTCCATTAAATTGTATTTTCTGGGTGTTTTTCATCTTTTAATTCCTCCCTCTGTCTCTCCAGCAGTTGCCCTCAGCGAGTTTCCCGCCTTTGCCAGTCACCTGACCCTGTGCCTTCTCCTCTGCACACCTGTCTTTCATTCCTGTCTTCCCACCTGACTCTCATTACCTCATTATCTCCCACAGAATATACACACACACAAGCCTGGTTGCTCCAGTTGCCTCTCAGATCCTCAAACGTTGTGTTTACTGAAACAAATGCAAACAATCATTCTCATTTATTACATCTTGGGTCTTATTTTCTAAGTTTTGGCCATCGTTCCCCTTGATAACAAACTGTTCATTTCATCCATTTTAAACATTGATTTCAGTTTTCATACCAACTACTTGCTGTAGTAGTGTGCACATCAGGACTGTTTGCGGCCATCTTGGTGCCCAAAGTCCGACGTCCACTGGCGTCCCTGAGGGGGATTTATTGATATTTTAATTTAATTTAATTTTACTTACATTCTTTCAACAACACATTTTTCACGCTTACACTATAATAATGATTCCCTTTGATGGATTCTTATGTTCCCTGTCCTATGGCATTTAACATCCACAGCAAGATGATGGCATTGTGGATCTATTGTGGGCTAAACAATGATCATTTCAGGGCGTAGATCATCAATTATTATGTTTCGTTTAACTAACTACTGTGACTCTAATTGAGGACACAGCTGTGTTCATACATGCACAGTATCCGTCTTATGAGTCTTTTCCCAGTTTTGATCATGTGTGTTAAATGATGTTTGCAGGGATCATCAATAATCCTGGTTATTCATATTCCCTGTATACATTATCATGTGGGCCAATAAATCCCAGGGACACTAATGTGGCAGCCAGTAGTTTAAATACACTGAAATATTTCAGGGGCTTTTAGTTTAAATGTTGATAATCTGGTGAGTTCAGTGTCATCATGACTGATAGAAACCATGGCCAAAACTATGAAAACAAGACCCAAGTTGCAATAAAATGGAGTTCCTGACCTGCTGTACACAGCACATCATCTGCGCCGTCTTCCGTCTTTCTCACATTACAAAGCCCCATCTGTAGAACCTCACTTACGAGCCGATCCAGGAAGTGTCAGTATAATTATCAGTCTCTCCTCCGACCATTTCAAAAAGCTTGCCGTTGGTGGGGTGTGAAGAAGAAACGCGATTGCCCATTAAACCTCAACACCGCAGGCCGCAACACTCAACACACGGACGCCACATGTGGCCCCCCTTGAATTTAGGTGAGGCTGAAGCTGGCTGTATACAATCTGAGGTTAAAAACTATGTGACAATGATTTCCTGTGGATGCAAACAACAGCCTCAACGGAAAACAACGGATTATTGTCATTCAGATCCTTTTTCGAGGGAGCATCTGTTTCGAAATGTATTATATACTGAACTCTAAATGTACATTTACCTTGTTTTAGATTTTATAGTTTGATTGGACAGTGTTCTCAATTATATTGTAAATATGTTATTTTTTTTAAACCTCTTTTTGTATTTGCTGCATTTGAGTCAAGCTTGTATGTGTGTATCTTACCAGCTGGCTGTAGCCACACTGAAGGGTGGGACTAAAGGTCACACCAGCATTTAAACAATTACATTTCTAAATCAATTAATTCCTATCGAATCGCCATGATCAGTCACTGAGCTTATGCTGTTTTCCCGCAATGAGTTCAACTTTGGTTAACTATTTGCACCACTGACTGCAAACCATGTGGACAGTACTGACCTTTAAAGGACCAGTGTGTTGAATTTAGTGGTGCTGAAGCTCCAGATTGCAACCAACTGAAAACCGCTGGCATCTGTATTTGCAGCCTGGGAATGAGTACGGACTGTGAAGTGTGTAGGAGAAACTACGGGTGGCTGCCCTTTCTAGATCCAGCGTTTGGCGCTTTAACACGGCCGACTCTGTGGAAGGCAACCCTGTAGATAAAAACGGCTCATTACGAGGTAACAAAAACACAACATTTCCTATTTTTTAGGTCATGAAAACATACCAATGAATATTATATTAATTTTCTGCAAATAGATCCACCTAAATGTTACACACTGGATCTTTAACTGAAGAGCTGGAGAGTGCGAAATGGAGGACAGTACAGCAGCTTATTAGCATTTGAGCTACAACCGCATTAAAATGACTAAATAATGTTGATGTAATGATGTACACCCTTATATACATACAGTTACAGTTTCCTCTACACAGGAATAATAACAGCACATTAGTGATTTAGGAGTCAAGGGCAGGAATGGCCTCTGGATCAGTGCTGAACCTGGCTGTCCTGGTTCCAAGGAGGGAGGAAGTTACACAGATAGTTATCAAGGCAAGAGGAGTCATGAAGAATCGTGTGTCCCCCCCAGTCTAATGGTGTAGATTTCAGCAGGGGGTAGTAGCTCCTGGCCGATGAAGCCAGCGTTGCCTTTGGGAGACAGAAATCACAGGATGAAGAAAATAAAAGCTCTGCGGAGAAAGTGATACATCGGTAGAGCTGGTCGCAGACGCAGGCTTGATGGCTGAACTGGTTCATTGTCTGATGTGATCGTCTGCAGCTGGTCCAAAATATCATATGATTGGTTATGCTGCCTTGTGGGAGAGCTTCTCAATTTCAGCCCTCATCTCTCAGCTCCATTAGCTGACAAAAGACACCAGAAGCCTGACAGAGGCACATTTCTCAGGTGGCACGACATGGCATCAGATGATTTGTGGGTGTGGGGATTATTTGAGGCACTCTAATATTATATTTAAACTGTATATGGATGTGTCCAGGAGGTGGAAATGGGTCTAATAATTCAGATTCGTGTGAGAGCACCTGTGCGGTCTAATGGCCTGGACATTTTCAAAATTGAAGCCACAACAGAAATGGCATCAGTGGCACGATCTCACATTCTGTCTGCCATTACACATGCTGCACTGACCATGATAGGAGCAGGTTGATGATAAAATTTGTGACACCGTGAAGGTTTCAGATCGTGTAATCAGCGTGGTGAGTTCAATTACACGGTGTAAAGAACTGCAATGAGTTGGACCCAAGAAAGTGAGAGCTCTGCGAATTTACTATCTGTGACAGCCAAACAGAGAAGAAGTCCAGCTCCCCTTGACAATGGAAAGATTTACATAATTATACTGGGAACCGATTACATAAAAGGAATCCCTGTATAATTCATTCCTCGCTCTATCCACACCAGTGTTATCTTGACTGTTTTAGGTTCGTCTGGACTAAATGGTAAGGAGAGGGGACAGATGGAGAAGAGAGAGGCGACGGCGTGTAAGAAAAGGTTGTGAATACATCAATGGCATACTGAGCCAACAGGATGTGCCAGCATGGGTTTGTTTGCACATGCAGGTGTGTGTGATGAGCACATTTGTATTCTGCCGGCGACTGAAATCAGCCGTGTGGTGAAAATGAATAGCGGTGGCTTCAGATGAAATGTTAATGCTCAGACGAAAAGACAAAGATATATCCAAAGTCCGCCGCAGTAATGGATTTAAATAGATGATGTACAACAACATGCTCGTTAGTTTAGACATAGACATAGTCATACTAGGTCAGTGGGTCACAGATAAATATAGAAAAATATACAGTGCTTTCTGTACACTGCACATGTAGTAGTATCAATGCGGTAAAAATATTAATATTTCACAGTATGTTAAAATGTACTTCATTATTTCCATTTATTTTACTTTATACTTCTACTACAATTTTTGAGGAAAATATCGGACTTTTTACTCCACTACATTATTTTGCTTTAGTTACTTTGCAGATTCAGATTATAATTAATTTAATGATTAATCTAATGGTATAAGGAGAAACTACAGTGGCTCTTAGATGTGCAAAAACCACCAACACCCCTATCTAGATCCAGTGATTGGTTTGTACCTTCTGGGCTACTGTAGAAGCATGGCAGCTCAACATGGTGGACTCATTCTAAGGTAACAAAAAGACAATTCTTTTTCTTCTCAGGTGATTATACACTAATGAAAATATACATATGAACATTTCTGCTATTAAATCCTCCTAAATGTTTCACACTGGACCTTTAACTGTGTTATTGTGAATGCAGGACTCTGTAGTATTCCTACTTTTGCTTAAGTAAAAGCTCAGAATGTACTTCTTCCACCAGTGGTGGAAATGTGCATTTTATTCGCATTGGGCAGACTGCAGAGAGGCTTGTATCTCTGCAGAAAATACAAACGTCTTCTCATTAATTCAAAAAGCACTTAGACACAATGTCTCCTCATCTCCGAATCATAAAAAACCAAACTCCTGAGAGGCTGGCCGCATTCATGCTACCTAACCTCGAAGAAAGAGAGGGAGCACACTGATTTGATTAGCCCCACTCGAGTCTTTAAAGTCTCCTGGAAATGTCAGCAAAATCATCAAAGCGGCTGTCTCCTTCATAAAGCTTTGATCAAAGGCATTCTCAACATACTGCGCCTTCTATATTGTTAGCTCACGGGTAAAATGTCTACATCTGCACAACATTATTGGTTTTATGGGAGTTTTATAAGTGGAGACAGACCGAAATCGGGGAGAAACAAGTGACATTTCCCCCTTTTAGCTACACCCTCAGCCCACCAACTCTCTGCTGCATTTGCAATTGTGTCACATGTGTGTGATATCACCCTTGTTTTACAAGGAATTCCTCTATGTTTGCACAGGCTGCCTCCCCTATATATTGCATTAAAGCACTTTCTCTGTGTATTACCACCTCTGCAAGATAAGGTGCATTTTGGCCCCACTCATTCAGAGCTAGTAATCTTCACACTTGTTCTCATCCATCTAAAGGACAAAAGGTTGGTTTTGCTGCCTGAACAGCCAAAGTGTTTTGTTAACAAAAGAGTATATTAAGTGCAGTAATCCTGTGAGACCATTTAGATCATAAATCATACTTTATCTCATACACAGCATCAGTTTTTCTCACCAGAAGTCATGTGTGTATCCTTGAGACATAAGAAATGTGATGAAAGCATTTAACTCCTCATTCACCATTTGCAAAGCTGAGTTAAGATACATATAATTTTAATCATACATTGCATGTATACATGTTTTTTTAGCTTGCAGTCTTCTTTACATGTTACGACAACTAACCATCGATCAGCAAACTGAATGCAGGAATGTGTATTGTGTCAAGTGTATCCAATACGAACAAAGCAGGGACCTCTTCTTAAAAGCATTCCTCTACAGCGCCACTAGTGGCCAAAAACACCAAAGGGTGCCTTTAACTTCATGTTTAGTGAAATGCAATTAATTGTATCTGTTTTTGTTTGCTGTGTGCTCGTATTTTAAACGTTGCTGGCAGCAACACTGAGCAGGTGCAGGATTGGTTATCATTAAAGCTGTGAGCCAATCAGGAATTAAAACTGAATATATTATCATACAGTCTCACACATTCATAGACCATTACTCTATTTCATACACACTGCTCTTCTCTCTTAATCTTACTCACACCATAATTCTTTTATGTAAACAATGTAATTCTTTGTCATACACACCACAGTTCTGTCTCACATAATGGCGTGTGAGAAAGTGTGAGTGAGAAGGATAGTGTTTATTAGACAAAGATGTGTGTGTGTGTGTGT
>NW_023340206.1:6128274-6134526 GCF_004916995.1 Morone saxatilis
GCCACTTCAGTAGTTCAAAGAAATGTTGGTATGAACCCCCCCCCCCTGCCTTCCAAAGCCTCGAAATCCCAGCAACACCACCCCAGTGGCTCAAAGTAAACCCACAACACACCTCTGGCTCTCTTACTCTTTCCCTTTCAGAAAGACTTAACAGAAGCCCTCAAAGACCACGCTGCGAGAGGGTGCCTCCATTTGATCTCCATGCCGGGCCTCTTATCTAAACATGTCTGATATTTATGTTGGCTGTTTCGTGTGCGTACAGACATTAAAGATCCACATATATCTGCATGCAGCATTCCCATATTCCTGCAGATAAACGCGCACTCACAGATGCTGACACAATCACACCTCCTCCTTCCACACCCATCCCCCTCCTGAGCTGCCTCCACCAGTTTGGGCAGCGTTATGGTTTGGCTTAGCACGCTGCATCCTCGCCATGTCGGGTGTTGGTTTCCAGGCCACAGTGGCCGAGCCTTGCCAGTAGGTTGAGGGGGGGTTGCAGGCTGAGCTGTGGAAGAGCACCAACGATCGCATGAACATCACCACAGTGCTGACAAAGACAGGGGGAGCTATTAGGGAGCTCTGTGATGTGCTCTCATCTGACTGTGTGGCACACCACAGTGAGGAATCCAGATGACAGAGATGCTCAGATTTCTGCTTTCTAACAACAGTTTCTCAATAAACAGCAGCACTGGAACAATTAGCGGAATAATCAGTTTCCGTCAGGGCATTCGTGTTGAGTTTTAAATCATTTATTTCAATATGATATGAACTGAATCAGACTATAAGTTGAACAATGGAAAGTTAATTGCCAAAATAAAAGTAATTTACCAAGCAAAAAGGCCAAATATCTGCTGGTTATAGATACCCAAATGTAGAAAATGTTCTGCTTTTCTCTGTTTTGTATCATTGTTAATTCGCATATTAAACCAAACAGTAATGAATAATTAGGCAAATGAATACATTAATGAATAAATATAAGTTCCAATAGAAATATAGACTTTCTTCATAGCAGACACTGAGAAGGGCTCTGTTTTATTTAAGTAAGCTGTGACAGTGAGGAAATCTTTCATTTTATTATTTCCACCTGTGATTTTCCTCCTGTGACTAAAAACCCTTTCAAATTTACTCTGGAACAAAATGTAAAAACAAAGTGTATAATTGTATGTTTAATAATTTAAAGTTAGTCTGCAGAAGTGGTTTGCCAGACAGCTCACAGTTAACACGGCACAGTGTACTTTAGCACATCATTGCCCTGTAGAGGCTCTCAGATCTCCCAGCAGCCATGTCTGGCACTTCCATATAGGCCTGTTGGAGTGTGAGCACATATATGGGCCAGAGAGATGGCCTGGTTGTTCGCTATATTTAGCTAGAACGGGAAATTTCTGAGAAGGTTGTTTGAGTGTGAACATAGAGGCCTTATTTAGAGTGTTAGAGGGCTGATTTCTTCCTCAGTCTTTACTTAATGTGACACCACTAACTTTTAAAAACACCTCAAATCAAATGGGTGAGCACTCAGGCAGCCGTAGCAGAGAAAAAACAGCAGGAGAAGCCACAGGATCTCAGGTCAGCTCTGAATGTGTAAGGTCTTTATTTGTTAGGCTTTAGTTTTGTTGCATGTATCATTTTATTAGCTGCAGGAAGCACTTAAAACAAGACAGGGGTAATTCTAGGGGGTAGGCAGCTGCTACCCCACAAAAATGCCTGGCCATCCCGGTTTGGGGTCAAAAGCTGTCAAAATTAACACATTAATTAAGATTAATTAAAAAAAATAATTTGTTAAAAAAACTTAATTAATTTAATGATTTGTTATGGCCACATTTTATACTTAAAGTCAATGAAAAAAGGAATTTGGAAATAAAACAATTTATTGATTTCTAATGCCACCTTTAGATATTTTTATTCAGTGCTTTACTGATGTGCCACAATAATGTAATGTTTTTGAGTTAAAATGTCTTAATTTGAAGGCTTTTCCAAGCAAATAATGATATTTGTGATTGTTTGTGAGTAAATCAGCATTTATTTCTGCCACCCCTGAATATTTCTGTTGAGAGAAGAAAACTACAAAACAGTTTTATCCCTTTTTCTTTTAATTGACACAAACCAGCTTAATTCAGACATCTAGTGATATGTGGTACCTCCACCACCCACATCAATATTAGATGATTTATCTTGTATAATAAAGTAATTGACTGTCTTCAGGATCAGATAAAATTGCTCATGTCGAGTTTTGAAACTGAGGAATAAAAGAAATAAGATGCATGATACTCCTGGTCATAGACTGAGAAATAGCTGTCTGCCATTAACAGCTGAGGACCTCCAACACTGCAGCCAGGGGGCACATTATGTCACCTGAAAGCCATGTGGGCACACGTCAAAAACCCAACTATCATGTCAACATTATCATCAGTCACTGGTCATTAATATTTCATAGCTTTTGATCAGCCTGACAATGGTGACAGCTGTGGTTGCATTATCTCTCTTTTGTGTGTTGCAGATCTGAGGACGAATTTCAGTCCTGACGTTAAAATCATGGCGACACATATGGAGCTTCTCGTTTGTCATTACTGTGATAAAGAGCTGGATGACACCGGAGGCTGTTTTCTGGCTGTCAGCCTCATCTCCACCTCACACATCACACACAGGAACACACACTGCCTCAGATCTGGATCGCCCTGTGATGTGATTTGACTCATCGGGGTGACTGTGGTGGGTCCGCGCACTGTTGTTAAATAAAAAAAAAAGAAAAACCACATCCTTGCAGAGCAGCCGCACATTTCCGAGGATCATGAGGTCTTACAGCAGGCGCTGGTTTGGATCCCAGACTACATGACTGCAAGATACACTCAGTGAGCAGGGCAGGGTTCATTTCGTCAACAAAGAAATATTCATTAACAAGCTTTTTTCCAAGACAAAAACAAGACTAAAGTGACATAAAGAGTAACCTGTGATAACTAATGATATTAACTAAACAATATTGTGAATGATGGACAAATGAACTACAATATTTACACATCTTCCACCGCCCAAATATATGTTTTCTCTAAAAGTCGATTTAGCTGCTCGGCCTTTTGCAGTAATAAGCAGAATTTTGCATTTCACATTTCGGTGATGTTACCTCTCTCAGTCACGTTTATCGATGTATAAAGGACGATACAGCGTTGGAGGTATGGCTCCAGTCTTTCATATGAAAGTGGCTCAGTGGTGCATGAAGCTACAAAAGAAATTACCCAGCATGTGTATTAGATGACTAACTTCCGGTTAACTGTCTGCTAAGCTTAAAATAACTCGATCCTGCAGCTTTTTTAAACTTTCCAAATAGCTTCCAAAATAGTGAAATGAGTTAATTCGCTGGGAAGTCTGTGGGTATAAGTCATTGTGGGCTGCTGTGCATTACACAGTTTGGCCACTATTTCAAAATGGCTTCATCGTCTGCCGCACTTCCTGGGGGCTTTCGCTTACGTTACTTCTTCCTGGAAGGAAAAAGTAACAATAAATGAACTAAATGCATTCACAATCCCAGGGGCGGGGGGCGTTCCATTATCAGAAGCTACACAGTATGTGGATTTAACATTAGTTTACGTCCAGGAGGCAGTTTTTCATGTGTAAATCCAATCACATCAGGACAGGTATAATTAAAAACTCATACAAAAAGTTTCAATAATCTTTTCGCTGTCATTTAATGATTTCACTCACAAATATCCTTTGTTTCTGTCATGTAACTGACAGATATGATTATTGTCCCATCATGTGGTTTATCTTGAGGAGATGCTAATGAAGACATAATTTCATGCGCCATTAACCCCCAAACATGCACACAGACACACACACAGTCACACACATATGCTCAAACTTCCCTGAAGAATCAGGTCATCCCTGGAATGATTCATACTTCAATCTATTAAACACTCACACACACTGAACACATTCACTGAGCCTCATTACATCAGTGTGTGTATCCATGCCTGAACAGACCTAATGACTGACGGGAGACACTCGACAGACTTACTGTACTCTAACGCATCATTGCCCGTCTCCACTGTCTGTGCACGTCCCCGCGTGTGCCCTCACTGCCCTGCAGTACATTCAGTGGAGGATATTAAGCTAATGGTTTATTAAAAGAAAATGTCATGTGTTTGTAAGCCAAAGGGGGGAGGAAAGCTCTTATTAGGATTCATTAGGGGGTTCCAGTCAGTTACCACTGCTTCATGCGCTAGAAACCCCAGAATAAAAGAATGACTCTTTTTGTAATTCTGTTGATTTTATAAGTAGTGTGAGATTGCCCCGTTGGCAGTTTACCTGTTAGATGATGAGATATTTTGGCTCTGGTGCTTTATTTGAGCTGATGTAATGTTGGGTGATAGCAGGTGACTCATACAGTATTTGGTAAAACTGTGTACTCTCATGAACAGTTTGACGAGGCCGACCCCGGACTGACCGCTCTTACTCATAAGTATTGGCAAAGGAGATTCAAGGATCCTGGGCGCAGAAATACAACAACCACAGCAGAGTTTACATTAGAACGTTAACAAATCACTATGTAAAACAATGTTTGGATGTTAATTTCACCTCTCGGTCAGTCCATGAAAGCTTGAGGCAAAATGGAAGAACAGAATGAACTAAGAGGCTTTCTGGAAACAGGAAGAGAACAGTAATTTCATAAGACATATTTAATACTAAAAGGAGTGTTGGAAATCTTCCCAGTAGATGTTCACTATGGTCCAATCCACATTTATATTGTATCTGATCCAAAATAACAAAGATGGTCACGATAGACAAAATGTACAACGCATTGACGTCACTGCAGTGATTTCACAACAGAGCGATGTCACTATGTGATAAATGTAATATAAGTCTATTTATAGCAGTTTGTCTGTTTTATATGAAGTTCTGGAAAGTCCAGTGTAATCTGAAAAGAACCACTGAAGAGAAGTTATAGTGGATACAATTGATTGTTGATTAATAATGACTGAATTAAAATTAAAGACTAAAAGTGAAACATACTGTACTGTTATTATAATGAAAAATAAATCTAACCTCTGGCTTGTACTAGTATAAGTTAAGCATTCAAACAGGATTCATTTAGAACTTATTAACAGTCTCATTTTACATCCTTATCATAATTATAATAGGTGGAGGACTAACTAGCTCTACATCACAATACAAGACTACACTACATGTTTCATCAACTGGATACTGACTTCAGTTTCCTCTGACCTGTTAGCCTTAACCTCAGTCTTTTAGCATGATATCATGTATTAAGACCCGTTTAATGGTGCTCTCATTTTAAAGGCTAAAAACTAAAGCTGGTAAAATCTGCCAGTAACAGTTGTTGGTTATCAGGGACCCATTATTTACGAGGAATATCAGATGGTAAATCTGCCACTCTCATCACTGTAAACGGCCTATGTGCTGCGCTAGAATTAAAAGTTTGATAGGCGTAGGAAGTATGCGTCTGTAAGGAGGAACGGAGCTTAGCAAAAAGTCCCTATGTTGTTAACATGATGACATATTTCAAATGAAGCCATGTCGCTATTTAAATTTATAATAATTACATTGTGAAACCAGATAAGTTCATTTAACTAAAAAAAAACAGTTGAAACTGTCAAAAATCTTAAGTAACAGTTGGTGTGACTTTTATTAGTTTATTAATACTAATATAGAATATAGAATTATTAGTAAATGCTACTTAATGAAGAATGTTTTTTTAATGTATAAAGTTGAGTTTGTATTACTTAAATGTTGGATGTAATGTTAAAATGTTAAAATATATCACATTACAGTGTGCCGTTATGTCTCGTGAATGATGTCACTGAAAGGTGAACGGTTACTTTAAGCATCTCGGAAACTGAATTTGCGTGTGAAGACATACAGGCATGTATTCACACACTCACATAACATTAAGGGTCACTTACTAGCTCAGCTGGTGTGAAATAACACCTCTCCTTGTTCTGAAACTGGAGTACTTTCAGACTGCAGCACCCCTGCTGCTGTCAGCCAAAGATCAAGGCTAATAGCTGAGAGTGAGGGTCAGTTAGGCAGAATACGCGAGAGGTCAAACAACTCGCTGACATCTCGTGTTTAACTAAATGTATTTTATTTTACGGAGGCACTTTGAAGATTTTATTTATTCATAGCCATGGCACACATGGACAGTGCAGTTAAAGGATGATTTAAACATTATGTCAGCGTGAGTTTTGTCTTTAAATGATCTGGACGTTTATTACTTATTTTTTCCATCTTAAAACTCTG
>NW_023340206.1:6134542-6140364 GCF_004916995.1 Morone saxatilis
TGGGTGAAAAATATACAATTCATCTCATGGTGTTTGCATTTGTTTTCGAATAAAGAACAAAAGACACTTCCATCGTTATTTCTCCCTGATCTGTTCTGAATCTGCCCTTAATTTCCCAGTCACGGTGACTAACCGTCGAGGAAATCCCTCTCTGACCGAAACAAGTGAATGTGTGCTATGTTTGCCCCGGCAGTAAATGTCAGTGCTCCGCTGATTGAATGCACGTCGACAGTGATAACTGTGGGGCGGCATGCTGTAAGGGGAGAGGGAGAGCGGCCCAGTGACCTAGACTCGTCACACACCTCCAGCACTGCTGGCCCACTGGCTAAAACCTCTCCAGACCTGGGTTAAATTCTTGTATTTGTTACTCATTCTTAATCATCTTGTGACCTGTTTGGAGAGCGAGAAACTGTGTTTTTTATCATACTTTTTAAATGGTTACCTGTGATTGCCAACCCTTTCTGGAAATCATTGCAAAAATGTGGCAAATCCCTCTCATTCGGTGCTCCAAGAAGCTTTCCCACACAGAGAGAGTTTTATGTGCACCGATGCGTGACCCAGACCTGAACTGTGCCGGATATCACAGATAGCGATGGCTGCCTGCCTTACAAAACACACAGGGATGTGAGTTTATCATTGGAAACTACAGTATTGCTGCTCTGAGGTATTTTCAGTCTGAATATTTCCAATGATTTATAGCTTTAAAAATATCTGTTACTGATTTAATCTTAGCAGCCCGTGTTCTTGTCCAACATTTACTGAACTGCTTCAAAAATACTGCGAGGTAGATAGATGTGTGCTGACCTAGTTGTGTAATAAAGCATTATGGGAATACAGACCAAGGTCATCCAGTATTTATCTCATACAGTATCTACGCTTCAACTGTTATTAATTAAAGTCTATAATTAAAATGTACAGTATATCATTATTTTATTATCATAAACTGGAGTTTAATCTAAAATCATTCAGTTTTTTCACTAAAATTCCTTCCTTCAGCGACTCGTATCAGATTTATACTGTGGTCTCATACATTCACAGAGCTAGAAATCCTTCACTTTCCAAGGGCAGCCCTCCATTATTTTATATTGTATGTGACAGACAGTGAAGATGGTAGGTAGCATACATGGTACAGGGGTCCCCAAGGGACATATACAGTGTTTGAGCTTATTGACGTTTCAGTCAAGGATACCTCAAGATGATCTCTGAAACATAGCTGATGCAAAGCTACATGTCCAGTTAACCACCATTATTACCAAAAAAAGACTGATTCTGAGTCTGCTTTTATTTGCTCCAATTAAAAGCCACTAAAGATGCCGAATGAAACAAAACATCAATACAATAAATGTTCAGGTGGTTGTAGGAAAATTAGCTCTGATCAGGAGGAGTTAGTGTTTGTATGCTCTCGTGGAAATTTACAGGATGTACAGGATGTTGACAGCACCATGTGACCAGAAACAGGTGGTACCCTCATTTCCATTCTGGGAACCATCAACAGTATTTGGGCAACTGTACTCGTCTGCCAGTGCTGTAAACATAAAGACCCAGTTTGAATGTTGAGTGTACTGTACATTCATCTGAACATACAGTATATGGCAGGTTGAGGGGAACAAAAAAGAAGAAGAACACATATAAAATAACTCCTGCATGTGTTTGCTTGATGATTTATTACATATAAATAGGTGAATTTTGCTTTAAGATGTTTCTGCGTGTCGTCAATCTGCACAGTCTCACTTTGGCCCAAATGTGTAGCTGCACAGTGAGACTGGCAACGCTGCAGGCTACAGCAGAGTGTGGCACACACACACACACAGTCAGTCAGCCTGAATAAAACTGGAGAAGGGCGCAGGGGTACAGTCTGTAAACACCTCAGTTAATGTGGTTTTGCTCACTGTCTCCTCTGTTATGACCCTTTCAATCTCAGCAAGCGGGATTTATTTGAACATAAAGAAATGATAAAGATCAGAGGAAGGGTAGCAGATAAGCTACAGGGAGCATAATTAAAGAAGAAAGAAAACCATCAATACACAAAACAAAAAGCACAAAATGACTGTTTTGCAACCCATGCAGGTAAAATCTCCATAATCCACTGATTCAGGCAGAATTTTAATGAGGTCAAATGCATATGGTACAGACATGGCAGCCAAATAGCAGAGCTATAGTGTGTAAAATCCCTCTGGCAGTGTTGAGTCCTGGAGGCAGAGCTCCCACACAACAGACGGGACTCCCACCACACAGCCTGCAGGGTGGAGCTGTCTCACTGTAAAAACGCTGCCAGCAACACCGAGAGTCCAATCACTCTGTCACAGAGGGGAGAGCTGATGCAGAACGCTGCTGTTTTCCCATTTTTGGAAAATTAGTGGTGATGCCGTGTTGGGAAAGTAGCCTGAAGGCTGAGAGATGAGGCCTTGAGACCAGAAGGGTGCCTGTTCACACTCTGAGAAAGATAGGAAAAATGTGAATATGGTGCATTATTGAGCCCGTCGGGAAATTTAGTTTTTATTTTACTCTTTTCTCTGTGTCTTCTCGTAAGGATCTGGATGAAAGCTAATGGGGTTTCTCTGGCTGTGTATGGCACAATAAGTATGTGTATTACTCACAGATAATGAGGGAAATCCTCAGTGGAAACTACCAAAGCTGCTCACTGGAAATAAGCAGCATCTGATACTGGGTTCACTGGGTTTTATTGGTTTTCCATGTGACAGAGATTTCAAATTTGCTTGCCCTTAAAGAAAAATCTGTGTGTGTGTAACTCAGTCAATATCTGCTCATAATGTTCAGCTAATATGCAGCCAGGGGGATCATTCTTTGTATGTGAGTGAAATATGTAGAAAACATCAAGAATGATGATAATAAGGTGTCTTGCTGAGTCACCTTCAGATCAAATTTGACTCCATGTGGGTTACAGGAGGTTTATTGTGCTCTTAGCCCAGCAGAAACATTTTTAAAGCACATTTTGTATTGAAACTGACACAATTAGCACACAATTTAAAGTGTAAGGTGTATATGATGGTAAGAAACACTTTAGTACAGGTGAATTTAAAGGGAGGATGTGACTTTTGTAATCAGCAAGCTTGAAATGAATAATTAAAAACTATATTCCAATGTTTGCACTTGTTTTTATTTTGTACAATATAGGATTGGGGAAGCTTACTTAAAAGAATATGTTTAAATGTCTTTTTGTGTTGGTAAAGGACGTTTATCTTCCTCATCAGGACTAATTTTGACTTTAGGTATACATTTTACAAGTATATAAAGAATAATATCTAATCAATGGCATTTGTTTTTAATGATTTCAAACTTATAAGGAGTAAAATAAAATTGTGAAGTGCCAGATTACAACCCCCTCGCCTTACCCAAGCATTCTAAGGTTACAAAAACACAATTATCCCTATATTCAGGTGATTATACACTAATAAAAACATTCCTATTAATATCATATTCTATTTCTGCCAATAGATCCTCCTAAATGTAACACACTGGACCTTTAAAAGGCCATTTGATTTAGAATATGATGCTATTTTAATGAGGTTTATCTTAGCTTTAAGCCTTAAATTAAACATAAAGAACAAACAACAAAGTTTAGTCACCATCTCTTCATTTGTAAAACAAGTCTACGACTAAATTATGCTCCCATTCACTATCTGAAGGCTAATTGTAGTTAGCGGTTCAGCTTTACTCTAAGCAAAGCTAGTAGCATTATGAGTTAGAGGAAACACTTTATAATGTTTAAGTTTTTTCAGAAACACATTAAAAAAACGAGACTATGAGAATATAGCTGTGTAGGAAGAAGCCACCTTATACACTCAACCAGAGGGTATTTTGTCCTGTAAGTGTTAGAAAAAGGATGGACAATTAAAAATGGCTGCTGTTACTGTCTGTTGTATCTAAGCAACACATTTTACATTTACTGCCATTTGTTGCGTTTTAATTTTACATTAATGTGTCTTTTTGTTTCACTATTCCACAACCAACTCGACTTCTGCTGACAAAAAAAACAGTTATATAAGAATTTAATTCACCCTCTTTTGTGTAATAATGTTAATTATTTTTTATATATTTATTTGGTATAAAAGTTGTGGTCAGTGTGCAGACCGAGCGGGGGCGCCATGATGGAGGCTGCAGTGTGGAGGCTCGCAGGAGGGACGAGCCTCATCCAGACTGCTGCCATTGGCTCCTGCGACGTTATAAGTACAGGCAAATGGCATTTACCGGCTCAGAGCAGGCGGAGACACAGGGGGAGACACAGGGGGAGACACAGGCAAGGCAAGTTGGGAGGCACCGAGACCGCATCTGTCGACGATTCACAGGAATTGGACTGATTTTCTTACATTTAATCCCGAGTGAAATCAATGAAGGAGAGACGCTCGTGTCAGAAATTATCTCTGAAATCCGGCATGGATCCCAGTCAGAGTGTGAAGTGTAAGATAGTGGTGGTGGGAGACAGCCAGTGCGGGAAGACTGCCCTGCTTCACGTGTTCGCCAAGGACTGTTTCCCTGAGGTGAGACCCTGCAGACCCTGCAGAACATGATGCTAATTAACCTGGTTTTATTAATACATATGATCATGATGTCCTGATGGTAGAAGGGTGTAACAGATGGGTTACTGCTCCAGTAAAAGATGAAGGATATGCCCTGTGTGTTACCTGTATGCTGCATTTATATTAGTATGTGTAGCTTATAATAAATGTCTAACAGTGCTGCAGTAGTTTGCCTGCAGTGTGCACACATAGTTATTGTGTTATCATCTGTTTATTTGCTCATTTTCTGCTCATTTTGATCTTAAAGTTTAAGATATAAACAGTTGATTCCCAACCCTAATGTTCCCTCTGTTGGTGTTTCTCTGCAGAGCTACGTCCCCACAGTGTTTGAGAACTACACAGCCAGTTTTGAAATCGACACGCAGAGGATTGAGCTCAGTTTGTGGGACACCTCAGGTAATTTACACCTTCCATCACTTCTCCTGTCTTGCTTCATGTTGGGTGTCACTGCAAAATCAGTGTGTGTGTGTGTTAGTGTGTGTGTGTGTGTGTGTGAGAAATGTCGGACATGTTCAAACATGCACAAGCCCTCTGTGACCTCTCTGGACATGCTCTTTATATATGATCAGATAGAGGTAGCGTTTTCATAAGCTGACATTGATGCTGAGGTGTTTCACTTAAAATGTCTCAAATCACGTGATACTAAAAAGGCTTGCGTTTTTTGAATAATGAAATTAATCCGACCCATTTTAATCAATGAAGCTGGGTTAATCCTTTCTCATAGTCTGGGAGTTGCTGTTCTACAAGCCAGACACGTTTTCCCCCTTCAGATTGTCAACTTAACCTTTTACCTACATAGGAACTGTTAGTGTTATAGCTCAGCGTTAACACAGAAATGCATCAGTGCTTGTTTTTTGATTTATGAATTCCTCCCAGCTGAGTAAAGCCGGAGCAGCAACAGGAAAGAAACGATAATGACAGGCTGAGTGGAGCATATTCATACATCTGGAGAACACACTTGGAAATCCTCCCTATTGCAGTTTTCGGGAAAAGTTGTGCAACACGTGTACTGAGTCTCCCAAACTTTTATCGCCCGTGGTTGGACTTCAACCAGGGTCCAAACCAGCTGCTGCATTCGCTGTGTGTGTGTGTGTGTTGAAATGTGCTTAAATGTGTGATGAGTGTAAACAAACGCACTTTCCCATCCATCAATGCCCGAGCAGTGAATAGCACAGCAGTCAGGCGTGAGTAAGCCGTATGTTGCGTGTGTGCGAGCATGTGGTGTGTGTGTGTGTGTGTGTGTGTGTGTGTGTGTGTGTGCATGTGTGGGGGGGTGGGAGATTT
>NW_023340206.1:6140464-6153053 GCF_004916995.1 Morone saxatilis
GTGTGTGTGTGCATGTGTGGGTGGGTGAGATGGGCGGGGACGAGCCGTCAGCCAGCTGTTGCGGGTCTCTGGTCTGGAAATTCCTGAGCAACGTTTAAGTAACTTTCTCGAACTTAAAGATCAGCTTTTTTTTTCCTCCTCCAAAAGGAACAAAACAACAAATTCAATGTTCAATCTCAGATGTTCGAACAGCTCCATATCCTTTGAGCAGCAAAAGCAGCAGTTTTTTNNNNTTTTTTTGGGGGGTGGGGGCCTTTTGGTGTTGTATGCTTAGGAGGAAATGAAAATAAAAGCATCAGCAGATAATCCTCATTTCCAAGCTTAGTAACACTACAAGCAAGCAAAACACAGAGCTCAGATTTCAGATTTTTCCACCCCTACAGTGTGTGTGTGTGTGTGTGTGTGTGTGTTGTGGAAGTGGAGAGGCGATGAAATGAAAGCTGGGCCAGAGTGAGAATTTTGTTTTATTGCGCTGTGTTGGCCGGTCGCCTGGAGCCATTTTTCTTTTTCTCTCTGCTTCATAAAACAGCGAGAGGGTGGGTGGGGGGAGCGACGCTGTTCCTATTAGATCAGTGGGTCTGAGATGCAGCCAGACCCCCACCCTTCAATCCTCACCCCCCGCCAGCACACACAAACACACACACTGACTGATTGATACAGCTTTCGGCTTGACTGGTCCCTTTGTAGAGACCCCCATTGGCCATGGCCAATCTAATCGATCCCTTATCTCCAGAGGTGAGCTGCGGGGGGGGGGCTGTGTGTGTGTTTGTGACCCCAGCATGCTCTCAGACAAAGACCAGGATGCAGAGTTAAAGACAAACACTCTGGACTGCCTGCCTCCTCCGTCACAAACACACACCTACACACACTCTGTGGTGGTCTTTGTTCTGCAGTGATGAGTGGCCTAATGAGCAGCCTGGTGTGTGTGTGTGTGTTTAAAAGGGAGGGTGATGAGAGTAATTCAGGTCATTAAGGTAAATGCCTGCCAGTTGAATTGCCTCCCATTTGTCCCCCACCCTGCTTGTCTGTGCTAGCTTTGCTTCCCGGACTCAGGGTGGGGCCCATCGGGGGCCGAGGCGCAGCCTTTGATGCCTCGCACTCCTTTCACCAGCAGTGGAAGCGGTTTATGCTGTCTGCCTGCCTGCCTGCATGTCTAAATGAGCTGCGGTGTTTGTTTGAGAGTCAAACAGGAGGGTAGGAAGACAGGTGAAGGTAAACAGAACAACCCCTGTGGCTCAGCGCCTGAGGCCCCTTCTCATTTTCCTGAGTTGAACTGAGTAAAAATAAATCTGAAAACCTGAAAGTAGATAATCTCAGGCAGCGCGGCAACTAAAAACTATTTCAATATTAAAAACGTAGTTACCATTTTTTTCACTTGACAATATAGTTCTTAAAAGGACAGAAAATAGCAAAAAAATAATGCTTATCACACTTAACCTCAGTCCAAAGAGACGTCTTTTAATTACTTGTCCAACAGTCCAAACCCCAAAGATATTTAATTTATAGTCCTATAAAACAGATTAAACGAGAAAATTCTGACATTGGAGAAGCTGAAACCAGCAACTGGTTAGAATTTTTAATAACTTTTAGTGATTGAAACCTGCATAAATTGATTTTCTTTGCAACATGGGGGGCAGCTGTAAACACTGACATAGTTAATGGATAATGTGTTGGCAAACAGTTGCTTATTTGCACATCCAGCAGATACGGAGAAACATTAGCATTCATGTAAGGTCATGTTTCTGGCCAGTGCTGACTCTTCTTACAGCCCTGGTTTGTTGTCCACCGACTCCTGAGTGTAATATATTAGCTGCTAAATGTTCTACTATGTTGTATGTATTGGAAAAAGTAGTTGGTGCGGTTTGGTGGGTTTATTAAAGCTCTGAAAACAGCTGCATGTTGCGCCTGTAAACGACGCTATGAGGATCATTGAGAGTGAACCAAAACAATGAGCTGAAAGACGCTAAAATGATCCGTGAAATTGGGGCGTACTGCAGAGATACGAGCGACCTCTTTCTCCTCACACAGTCGCCTGACCCATTGTTTATATTCAAACATTGATTAAAGCAGCTTTGATATTGCTGTTCTTTAATTTTCTGTCAATCAACTAATCACTAATCCCGGCTCGGGGAAGGTTGGTTTAAACAGATTTTGCACCTTTGCACTCATGGAATTTTCCCAATGTACTTATGCTGGACTCCAGGAAACTTTTCTTACTTCAGAAATCAATCCGAGATGTTTGCTCCAACTTTCCTAGGCAACTTTCCAAAGCTAGGACAAATAAAAGCTTCAATAAATCTTATCAGAAGAATACAGGAACTCTCATTTCACACAATTTCCACATAAAGGACTCCCAAAGAGACACACGTTAGGCCCCACGGATCTCATTTGATAATATTTATCCCGGGGAACCCCATGGGAAAGGTCTTGTTTTTTTGTGTAGACTGTGCAGAGTAAAAGATGACCCACTTTGAAAAACAGGAAGAAAGTCAGATAAAGGAGTTTTAAAGGAAGATACATAATAACAGAGTTTTGGTTTCAGAGCAACCCGGATTATCATTTCCTTCTGTAGTTTCTAGAACATGGTGCATGTGCCGTTTCCCCTGTAATGCTGGACAGCTTAACTGTGGGACTTTTTTATGCACCCAGTAAGCCCCTCTGCTGCTCACACACACTGTGCCCCCTCCATTCCTCTGTCGGCAGCCATTGTTGCATTGGATCACATTTCTGGGCTCAGCGAATTGGAGCCGCATGTCTGGCATTCCTCAGACTAAAGGTTTCTACTTCCTCCACCACAAAGACCCCTATTGTACCCGGCAGGCCCAGATCCTTGGCGGAGTGAAAGCGAAGTGGCGTGGTTCACTAAAGCCCCACCTCGTTTCTAAGGGGAAATTGAATCACGCTGGAATTTGCCGACTGGCGAGTGAGCCCTGAGCCCATCGGTGGTTATACAGAACGAACGTACAGTGGAATCCTGGGAGAGGTTAATAGACTTCCTGTCTGCTAATGTAGTTGGAGGACTGTGTGATGTTACACCTGACATTAAAATCTGTGTCCGGTCTTGACATCGAACACCTTGCTTCCTTTGCTCTCTGTGTTCACCTGCTCAAATATGCTGCCAGTTTGACGCATAAGTGAACCTTCATTGGTGTTTTTGTGTTCGTTGTAATGTGGAGTCGTCCTTGATTCACACTTTATTGTTAATGCGTCCTCGAGTGTCATCAACAGCAGCTCGAGAGCTCATTTATGTGGGTCTATATAGCTTAATTCACATCTGGATGTTGAGGTTTTCATTAAGTTAGATTATGTAAGATGAGATCTGAGAGGTGAATGTTTGTCTTGTTGGAGGAGAGAAGATGTTACATAAACAACTGGAACATAAGTGAAGTAGTTATGGAGAAAACAACCGTACACACTGGGGCAGTGTACTATTGATCAGATAGTTTCTGATTTCAGTCATAACTTTGCTGACTTTATAACATCTTTTTGAGCATGAATACTTCAGCCACTGAAGCATTGCGAAGTTTGGTAGATTTTGTTAAATGAACTATTCATACTGTAACATTATTATATGTAACATATTGTTATTTTAGTGTAAAATTCTATACAACAACATGATATTGTAACATATAGGTCCACTCACAATATATATATCGTAAAATCTCATATTGCAGCATGTCTTGTAACATAGCATATTATAACACTGTATCCTAAAACATCATACATGTCTTATGGTAAAATAATGTTACATTTCATTGTTTCATATTGTAACATATCTTATGGTAACGTATTGTATCGTAACATATCTTGTAACATTGTAACATATCCTATTGTAACGTCATAATATATCACATTAAAACATATGGTAACATTGGTTATTGCAATATTATAACACTGACTCTTATCATATCTTATAGTAACTTACTGTATTGTATCATCACTACCATGTTGTAATATATAGTAACGTAGTGCATCACATCATGTTTTATTATATATAAGCATAATGCTTTTCAAATTTTACATAGCAGGATGGCAGTGTTTGCAGCAACAGATATCTCGGTAACCACAGCAACTACAGCAGACATCGGTTTGGGTTTACTTCAGTTTAAATTGCCTTTTGTCTTCTCTGTTTGTGTCGAGTGTGTCTGGCTGGTGAAGGGTTATATATTTAAGCTCGATGGTGTAGGACGGCTGGACGTGGCTGTCGCTGTTTGTTGTTTCCACAGGTGTTCCCGAAGGCTTAACGCCTCTCCACTCTCACACACACACACACGTGCTCACCACCCCTCAGCTCTGTTCTGCTCAGCTATGTTAGCTATGCAGTAAATCAGCAGGCCTGCAGACCTGTTGCCATACCTCCAGACTGTCAGTCGCAGCTGGCTTACCTCAGGACTGTGTGTGTTTGTGTGAGATAAAGTAAATTTCCATGTCAGTAAGCCATTTTTGTGAAGGCTTCCTGCAGAAAGTGGGATGTCTTGAACATCATGGAATATTTCTGAACAGTATTCCAGACAGGCAACGTCAGGAAATTTCAGATTTTTTTCAGTTTTGGGTTGAAGTCAGGCAACATCTGGCTATTTGAATGAGTCACATTACATGAATAGAGCTATATGTATTTTCCAGCTTGTTTGATGTGTATTTATTTCATTAAGTGATGCATCCATCCCAGCTGTTGCGGAAACCAGCCTGGAAAAGGCCATTAGCAAACCAGGAAGGAAGAAACATTTTTACATCTTGGAAGAGTTTCCACTCAGTCATGGAAAAGTCATATGGGTTTCCATCAGGACCACAGTGGAAGTTTGGTATTGTTTCACGTTATATTGTATCCTCTCGTGTCATCGTGCGCAACAGTATTCATTTGCTGTGAGCGCGACACGAGGGAGGATCTGTTTAAGAGCAGGCGACAGGGCTGGAGAGTGTGTGTCAGTGTGTGTTTAAAGGACAGAGAGGGTGGACAGGGTGTGTGTCTTCCTTCCAGATTTAGAGATCCTGTGGGAGAACAATGACAGGAGCTAATTAGATGACAGCCACCAGGTCTTTGAGTGCGCGTGTGTGTATATATATATATATGTGTGTGGTAGCTGTGGGATTTCCTCTTATCTTTCCGGCTGGCAGGAAGATGACCTCAAAGCAGAGTTTGGTCTCAGATGCAGGCCTAATGCAGTTACGACTCTGGTATAAAACGGCAGACAAGAAAGAAAACCTCTCCTATTAAAAGTCTCCTGAAAGCCATTAACAGACCTGTGCACACACTTCAAAACACCACATGCAAATTTTGATCTTCTGTGAAAGTTACTGCTCCTCACTTTCCCGTTATGTTGTGCAGCTTGAAATGGTTTGCTGAAGATGCACTTAGAGGATTTGCAGCTGTAAATACTTTAATCTCCAGGTAAATTCACAGGAATATGTGCAGACACTTTGAAAACAAGACCCCACACACTGCACCCAGCAACTCAGATATATGCGTTTTCCTCTCATTGGGTTGGTAAAAACAATCAATTCATTGTAAAATGTCAACCGACTGCAGCTTACCCTTTCAGTCGCGGGGTCTTATTTTTCCCCTGATTGGTTCCAGGCAGGGAGGGCTTGAAAAAAAGCAGTTCAAACAATGCAATGTGGTCATGATTGATTGTGAGACAGCCATGAAAAATGGGAAAGAAATTCTTGCGGGGATCCGACATTCCTCTTCGCCTTGTACTTCCTGTGCTGCGTCGATGATGGCTGCTCAGAGTCAGGCCTTTTTGTTTAGGTGGTGTCACCTATCAGACGGCTTTCCAAAAGGTCCTCAGGGAGGGAGTGGGAAACCAGAAAGTCGAAATAACAAGCCTGTTCCCATCTGAAAGCCATTATGTTTAGATCAAGACATCAAAATAATTTATTCTGTGTAGTTTCTGGCGTCCGTACTTGACTGACTTTCAGTTTCTGAAATGGTAAAAGGCATTAAGACACAAAAATTAGCTGAGTGCTGGATTGTTTTGTGTATCAACATTTGGGAAAGTGATACTGTGGAATTCAGGGTTTGAGCCAGAGCATAACATTGCGTCACTGACCCCCTTAAAACATAAAATCTCCCGTTGCTGTGATTGCCAATAGTCCCCCATAAAATTGAGGGTTGCCTGTTAGCTTGTGAATGTGCATTGAAAATCAGTGTCTCTATTCTTTGCCAAATGCGGTTTGTTAGAGAGAAACGCCACTCTGATATTGTTCTAATATTTAAAAAGTTGCTAGCAGAGGGTAAATAATAGCGGGAGTCTCTTGAATACTTTTAAACACACTACATTAAGATCTCAATGAGTCTACTTTGGGATCAGAACTTTTAGCTTAGCAGCCAAACAGGAAACGGGGAGCTTTCAACGTGATCATTTATACGATATCTCAAGCTTTAATTGTCAGACATGAAATAGCCATCCTTTGACCGCCTCCCGGAGAACCCCGTCTCCCGAGCGGCGCTGTATGATTGTGGACATAGATACGGGTCAGGTTTCTGTATGCAGCAGCGCTACATTTATTGTGCACACATCAGCTGGTGTTACGCTCTGTTGTGCGAGGCCTGGAAGGAAGCAAGAATAGTTTAAACAGTGTCGTCTCCCATCCAGACTGTTTAGATTAGAAAAACTAATGCGTGTGTGTGTGTGTGTGTGTGTGTGTGTGTGTGCATTCCTGGCTTTTCTCCATGGCAGTGTTTAGAGAGGACCTCCCAAGGGAACCTTTGGTTACCAAAAACAAAATTCTCCAGATTTTTGGCAGCCGGGTGTGTGTGGTCAGCTCTCGCCTGTCATGTGATCTTGACTCACCTTGACATGACGCCACCCTTCCCCCTCCCCCAACCCCCTTCTTCCTCTTCGGAGAAGTCTGGCGGAGAGATGGGCGTCTCCCCTCACACATGGTTTCAATTTAGAGGAGGGAGTAATTTCCTCGCTCTGAAGTTCTCCGTTTCTCTGGAGAGGATTTCTTCAACAAGTGATCCCGTCGTAGTCAGCACATTTTTTCTACTGATGCTGCATTATTTGTTTTTTCTCGCCTGGTTGCTATGGATTATGGCTGAGCTGCAATCATGTCATACGAGAATAACTGCCAGAAATGCTTTAGAGTTTAAAGCGATGATTGGGGCTGCGTTCGCGCATTCTTGAAAATATGTTTGAGGTTTTCTGTAGATTTGGTTGCTCCCCCTCACTTCACTGCAGGTATTTCCTACCCCCTCCCAGTAAAGAAGGTTTTTCCCCAGTGTCCCCTGGAGTTAGATCCTGTTTAGATGACCCCCAAAGTTAAGTTCAACAGCAACCTGAATTGTTCATGAGAGTGGATGAAGTTGCATAAACCTGGGTGTGTGTACATGTCCGTGTCTAATAGTCTCAAATGCGAATGTTTCAGGTTGGTGTTTTCTTTTCTTGCAGGATCACCATACTACGACAATGTGAGGCCTCTTTCCTATCCAGACTCCGACGCCGTCCTCATCTGTTTCGACATCAGCCGCCCGGAAACGCTTGACAGTGTGCTGAAAAAGGTTTGTTCCTCTTTACTTCCACATTCATTAATAAGCTTAGCGTAAGTCTTTAAACTCTAAACGTTGCATTTAACTGGATCGGAAGTCGACAGTCAAGAGATTTTTTTGTGGCCTTGGTCACATCAGATCTTGTGATGTGAAGCTGTAAAGCTGTAGTGTGACGGGAAGGTCGCTGGGTCAAATCCCTGCTGCGGCTGGAAGAGGGAAGTAACACACACCGCTGACTGACTTTTGTACTGAGGTGTGGCCGCAAGTTACTCACATGGAGCTTCTGGTGTCAAATGCCTGATGACTGTGGTCGTACTGGTTGACACCCATGTGTCAGAGGGTGTACTGAACAGGACATGCATCAGTCATCTGGCTGGAGGAAGGCTGTGATGGTGTTAAAAATAAAGCACACCTGACATGTGCTCTTCCTGTTTCTCATGGTGCTTATTTTAGGTTTCCTAAATTAGAGGCCCTCACAGATCCACATTTTGGACTCAATCCTAAACAGAAAAACCTACACGAACCATGTATCAATAAATTGGTTTTCAAAAAAGGAGATCCGGTCTGAAGGGAACCCGAGAACATGTAGACGTGATCTCAGGAGGCCAAATGGATCCAACCACCAAGATGCGACTTGGCTCTTTTGGCAAAGTGTCTGCAGTAACACCTCCTTCGTGATTCGTGAACACCTAACCACTAGAATTTCAGAAACTTAGAGGTCATGGATCGAAGTCCCCAAGTCTAATTTAAAGATACTGAGTCTAGAAATACTGGAAGCCATATTGAAGGTCTAAGTGTTATGTTCTATCTATTTGAGAATATGTAATTTATAATGGTTAGCTAGCTGTTTTGCACGCTGTAATCTCTCATTGGCAGTAATTAGGATTAGGTTAACCAGTTGCTCTGGTTTTCGGGGCTGTCTGCTCACATGCTACAGTGTGAGCGTCTGTCTGGTGATCACACTGTGTTTACTTGCATCATATTAGTGAGAGGTCATGTTTCAGACGATGAGCGTCTAGATTAGAATTAGCGTTGGTCTAGGGTTTTAGTCAAGTGGTGTTTGTGCAGACAGAAAGTGATAGACAGGGTGTACCAAACAACTTCCTCTTTGGATGTCGATGAACTTGATCCCCTGACCAGCCAGCCAGCCAGCCCCGAGGCACATTAGCCTCAGATTAAAGCCCCTGGAGAAATGCCATTGATCACAGAGCATTTATTGTTGTCAGGGAGGAAACGTGGGGATTATTTGTAGTTCCTTTCCAGGGTTCAAAACGTGAGGGGCTCCAGGAAGTGGCAGCTGTAACCTTTGTACTTAAAGGATGGGTGAGGGGGAGGGGGTGGGACTCATGGGACCTTGTGTCAGGTTATTCGACCAACATGTATATATTAACACATATTTGAACCCTTAATTGGGTTAAATCCTCAATTTCACTTTCAGGCTTGGCTTACTTTATATTGGTTTGTGGTCTTTGCAGATAATTATTGATCTTCCACCCATATTATACATTTTATCTATAATTTCCCATCACTACTGTAGAATGAATTAAGAGGAAACACTGTTTTCTCTCTGAATGTTGCATGATTACAAGACGTTGTCTTTCTCCACAGTGGAAGGGGGAGATCCAGGAGTTTTGTCCCAACACTAAGATGCTGCTGGTTGGATGTAAGTCAGACCTGCGCACCGATCTGAGCACACTGGTGGAGCTTTCCAACCACAGACAGACACCAGTCTCTTATGACCAGGTACGCAGATTCCAGTTGTCGAATGTGAATGAAAGATGCAATTAGTCAAGCCGTTTTCTGTCTGACATCATTCATGAATAATCGCTCATTGTACTCTACTTTAAGCCATGTTTAATTGATCCCTAAAAGAAAATCCTCTCGTCATTGTTGACGCCAGTACTTTATACATGTGTTAACCTCTTGCTAACCTGAGCCTTTTCTTTCCGGCGGTGACCATATTTAACCTCTTCCTCCTCAGGGCTCCAGCATGGCCAAGCAGATCTCGGCGCCCTACATCGAGTGCTCGGCTCAGCAGTCGGAGAACAGCGTCAGAGACATTTTCCACGTGGCCACGCTGGCTTGCATCAACAAAAACAACAAAAACGTCAAGCGCAGTAAGGCCGCCCGCGGTAACAAGAGGATTTCACACATGCCCGGTAGGCCCGACCTGGCGGCTGTGGCCTCGGACCTCCGGAAGGACAAAGCTAAAAGTTGCTCGATCATGTGACTGATCAGACTGAGGAGGATTGGACTGAGAATGAGGACAGAGCACAGTGGAAGCAGGAAGCTACGGGGCGACGCTCTTTCCTGCATGCTGAAGACCCCTAATTTGTCTGGAAAGGGGTTTTATGAGCTTCAATTCATGTACATGTTACTGGAATACTCTGCACCAATGAAAACTCAATGCGTAGTAACGTCCCAATCCATGTGGCCCCCCACCCCACCAGACGAGGAAGCTATCTGTCAGCAAGCTACCTGCTCGGGGAAGTGACCCGCTTCCTCTGGGAGGTCGAAGCGGATGCAGGATCGAGGCTTTCCGCACAACAGGAAATGAGCGGGAGGAGTGATGTCATTAGGACACGCTCGTTTGTAAAGGAAGGGTTTAAGAAACATGTGATCGCTTGAATGAGAGCCAAAACTGGCGATAGGGGGTTTGCTGCGTGGGAAAAAAAAAAAGAGGAGCTACTGTAAGTGCTGGATCAAAGACTTTTTGCTCGGAGGGCTTATACAACAACTCGTCACTGTAGTTTGGAACTGATTCACTCCCACCCCTGCTCCTGTAACTGTTAGTCTGCGTGCAGAGGAGATTAGAGGAGGAATTTCTTAGTCCTGCACAAAGGAAACATGACGCTGTTTGTCCCCCATCTCTGATATGTTGTCGGTATAATGTGAAGTCATTGGTGTGTAACTGCATCATTGTTTTATTTTAGCTTCATCTTGATGAGTTTCAACCATGAACCGCGGATCCTGGGAGCTGAACGTTCCCTCTGATCACGCCTGAGTTGTTTGAGTTTATTGCTGCACGTTTGTACCTGTCAGACCGCCATTCTGTGCCCGTTTATTTCACATTAACAGCTATAGATACATAACCACTGTATGAAGACAGATTGACCTAACTGTTCCACAGTGACAGGTTTATGGAGTCCTCTGTATCATACTGGAGAGCCATAAGTAATACGTCTCTAGGATTTGGCCAACAATTCCTGTCTGTGTGATAAACAAATAAGGGAATTGTGTAACTGTTTTGAAATTAGAAAACAGAAATAACTCACATAACACATTTTAAAACCCTTAATGGGCCAAAAAAAAAACTTAATTGACCGACATTTGACTAATTATGTAAACTGAGTATGTCCTAACAGGCTGACAGCCAGTTTGAGCTGTGAATCTTTTTTTCCACAACACTTTAGGGAGGGAGTGGAAATGAAAGCAACAATTAAAGCTAGCTTATTAAACATCACAGCTTTCTGCTTTGCATTTCCCCGAAGTGTTCAGACTCTGCTGTTGGGTAAAATCCTCAGAAAGGCCCTGGTCACACCAGCATTTAAAACGGCACAAACTCGCAGTAAATCAATTCTTTCCAATTGAATTATTGAAATTACCGGATTCCCTCTTGCGTCAAGTTTAAATTTGCTGAATTTACACCATTGATAGGTAGTTAACAGTCTTGACAGTGCTGATTATTGAGGGAAGAGACAGCCAGAAAGAGCAAAATGGAGGACGCTATCGTAGCTTATTAGCTGTGTTGCACCATACATCTATTTAACCTCCCCTTCTAAGAGTAAACCACAGTTAACGGTACAAATAACGATCAATTGACTAGTCTCTATTTTGACACATTTTGATTGAATAATCCCTTCTCTTAAGTAAAAATGCCAAATATTCTCAGGTTTTAGCTTCTGAAATTAGAGGACTTGATGCTTCTATTTGTCACATATGAGAGTAAATTGATTTTGGTCGGACAAATCAAGCAATTTTAATTCATCACAGTGAGCTTAGAGAAACTGTAAATTGCATTTGCGTCGCTATTTTTCAACATGTAATAGACCAGACAACTCTTAAAGTAATTAATTACTAGAACTGAACAAACAGTGCTGGAAACAAGATGGCGGTGGGGAAGCTTTTGTGTTTAACTAGCGCTTGCTGGCTGGCTAGCGTGTTAGCTCACCAGCTACAGTAGTTAGCCCTCCACTTTGTAGAACAACATAATATTGTGAAGACGTGCCGATGAATTTCACTGTGCCACTTTCTGGTGTGACCAGGCCTTGACTCAAAATGGATGATTACATTTTTCCTACATGGTTTAACATTTTACTGGATAATGTCAGTGTTTTGGGTTTCTTGAAGCTCATTTGAAATGCTCATAATGTAAACAGCTAACAGGAAATAGAAAATTAGACTTTCTTCAAAAGTCTTGAGAAATAGTGTTTTTAAAATTTGTGGTTTTCCCCCTCTAACAACAGTGCAATTAAGAAGCTGTTTAAATCTCAAACATATTGATGCACTTTTAATGTAACTTCCCAACTAGCTTATTCAAGTGCAAGCGCTGTCACATTTGGCAGCTCGGTGGCCCTACTCTTATCTTCATTTTCTAATCTGTTGCCCCCCGTGTACATTATCATGTTTTCTTGAATGTTGATGTCACCCTCAGATGTCTTTGCCAATGTTGTTGCCGCAATATTTATTGAATTATATATTTTCCCTTTAGAATAAATGCAAATGGAATTGAAGAAAAGTGTGTTTTCTGTTCATTGGGAGGAAACGTCATCTTATATTTGAAGCAAACAGATTGTGCTGATGGAGGATTTAAATTCTTACTACTTTTGGCAAGTACCTCAATTTACACTCACTGGATATATATGTGGAAAGAGAGAATAAAACACATTGAATCTGGTATTTTCAGACCATACTCTTAGGAGGTTGAGAGCAATCTGATAGTTGGCACAGATCAAATTTTTCTGACCATTGCGTCATTGGATTCTCACCAGGTTTCACACTTTCCTCTGAGGTGAGGTAACGGCAATCATTTCTGCACAAGTTCATGCTGCCATCAAAGATTCTCCTTCTTTTTCATCTTAAAGTTGAATCTATGTG
>NW_023340206.1:6153078-6157495 GCF_004916995.1 Morone saxatilis
TGAAGAGTTCTTTTGTAAACAGGAATCAGATATAGGTCAAAGCAGGTAAAATAATGCTCTCAACAGAAATTAGATGTAGCACCTGTGGTGTAAACAACATAATTCCAGGCACAGCGGGGTGTTTATTTAAAGAGCTCTGCAATCATAGCAATATTACACAGGTGTCTGCTTCCTGAAAGTAAAATTGGACATAAAATACCTCATGAATGAATGCAAAATGTTTCTATGAAGGTTTAATATGATCTCAAATGTATATACAGCTGTTAAAAAGACTAAAATTTTAGTTAGACTCACTTCAGAACAATAATTTCAGTTTTCTACATTTAATTCACAAAAAGGAAATATTAAATCTGTACTAAGACTGAATGAGAGGTTATTAAAGGTGATAAGATACATATTGGATGTCATTTCATTATGTATTATAACAGGCCTTTAGTATTAGTATTATTTTGTTTTCCTCTTTCAGCTTCACTCATCTGGACACACCTGTGATCTATTGTAGTGATTGCACAGGTGCAGCACATGAGGCCTATGAGTTTCTGTGAGACAAAGCCGTGCACCCGAGACGAGCTGGGAGCCTTTGTTTGGGCTCTCTCACAAAAGCTTTTTACATGTGCAGCGCACAGACACGCCTGGAGTCAAATCTCTTAGAAACCATAAATATAGTCAGTTTTTTCCAGTGGGTTTATATGCGCTTCGGTGGATTATGCAAAGTTTACTGTTGCCCTCATCCAGACTGTTTAGGGTGGTTTATTATTTTTAATGACCCAGTGAATGATCTCCAGTCATGTCAACAATACTGTAAATCCTCTGCTGGGCCCTGTCCATTGTATGCCAATAACTACATGAGACTGATTTAATTGGCGATGATTTGAAAAGGCCTGGTTTCAAGCTCTTTATGTCTGGTTTAAAGTTTATATAGAGCCGTTGTCATAGCAACAGGTCCCTTAAGCCCAAACCTACGAACGTGCAGGTTATTCACAGTTAGCTGGACCAACGTGTGTCAGCTTTGAACAGACATGAAGTCTCCATGTCACCAATTTAAAACTGATTAAATCATTTCAGATGAGAGCATGTACATCTTTTTAAATATTAAAATCTGAGTGCATTAATCCACTATCAGTAGTAAAATCAGCTACAACTACAATAGTACACATAAAGAAAAGAACCTATTCAAATTTTATTTGGTTTACTATGAGCCAAAGAAATATATTTGTCATTTTTAAATCAAACTTCATATGACAAACTATAAACTGTTGGATTTTACTGGCTGTTTGCCATGAAATCCGCCTTATTGATTTTAGTGGTTTCATTTTCAGTTAAAATATATTTAAGGTTCTTTCTGAGCTTTTAATGAACAACTGTGCAGCTGCAATAAAGTATGCTCAACATATTAGTACCGATGGTCTCAACTCTTCTCATGTTGCCTTTATTTTAAAGAAAGAGCTCACTGGTATTCAAGATAATCCAAGGTTAACAAATCAAACAACTTGCCTGCATTCAACGAACCACATTAGCTGGATGAGAGTTAACGAGATCATTTTAAGCTTGTTAACAAAACGTTAGCTTGAAGAACAGAGCCCAGCGCTAATGGAGTCACACATCACATCTACAGCAGCGTGCAAAAGAAAAAATACCATGCTCACTGGGGAAAAAACTGTAAGATGCCGTACTAAATGGGTTAAAATAGTTTACAATTTACAAAACAGTGTTAACATTCACCTCTTCAGCGCTTCAGCATGACAACAGTCTTTCCTTTCAGAAAGAAAACAAGTTGGACTAGAGTCCTTGACTGTCTTGACATCTCAGTGAAAAGCAGGTTTTGTAGCAGCTGAGAGGAACAAAAAGCTCTCTGTGACTCAGACTACAGCGTCTCGTCTGCTTGAAAAGCTACAGTATCACTGGAAGCAGACAATGTCGTACAGGCCGGGGTAAATTCCCCGGAGCTGCCGAGCATGCAAACTGCTTTTCCTCACACAGCGAGCCTATATATCATGCAATGACTTCATCACGTATATAAGGCCTGAGATGAATTAGGTTGTCAGGGGCAGGAAAACATGGCTGTCAGGTGAAAAATAAATGTCAGAGATGAAAGACGCACAACTGTGCTCCTTATGGCTGCATGGGGGGGACTTTTTTCTGAGTAACATGCATGAATGTTAGGTTTAAGTCAAATTATAAAGTCTTAATATTGTATATCGAATGAACTGGCATACCGCAGCTACATTATCCAAATATCCTTCAGTGGAGTAAAATATCCGTTGTAACATTTGACCTCAAGTTTATTCGTTTTAATTGCAAATATAAATGTGCTTAACTTCTTGGCGAGACTTAACATTAACTACTGCTAACAGCCGGTTAGCATAGCTTAGCACAAAGACTGGAAACAGAGGAAACAGTTAGCCCGTAGATAGACCTTTGAACAGAGTCATGGTGGCAGTTTCCAGAGCTTGGGCCAAAGCTTCATAATGAGTGTACAGACATGAGAGATCTTCTAATTCAAAGCAAAAAACATACTGTCCAAAAACGTTGAGGTTTTCCTTTCAGCATTAAATGCTAACTGATGTTCCTGTCAGTGTTAATTTATACAGCGACATGACATTATTTCCTGCAAAATGCAGTTAGAACAAGTTTCAGCAAAACAGCTGTAATCAGGTTTTGGCTTCAGCCAGGGCTTCTTTCTAGAGTCGGTTTTGCTTCTATATTCACCAGACACACGAGGGAGTAGTCTGCTGTGCAAGATGTAGATCATCTAACACTTTCCCCACCCAGAGTATAGCCTCATAAACCAGAATGTAATATATCTGGCATGTTGAGTGCTTGAGTTAAGGATACAACATTTGTGTTTCTCTCAACTGGAAAAACCTGCTTTCTTGCCATTATTGCATCTTTTGCTGTTCTTTTTCCTACATTGTCTCTTACACATATTTGAATGGTGATGTCCTGGTTTACTGAGGCTTGTTGAAAGGCATTTTGGGAAATGTAGGACATAACTTAGCATGACAGGAGGCAGGGTGGAGAAGAGGGAAACCACACAAATTGAATTCTAACTTCTGCAACACTGAACATCAGAAATTTATTGCATATTTTAAAAAAAATAACGGCGCGTTTTCCTGCAACAGTAACAGCAGCTAGAGGCAGAGCAGTCTACACGCTAACACACCCAGCATGCAGCTGTCCTCTCATATATGTTTACACCTTGAACCATTTGACTGCTGACTCACTATGATAGACCGCCACTGACCCTTACAGAGAGTGCAACATTTCTGAGGCCATTTAACCTTAATTCTACAGCTGGGCCCAGACTGATTGTATTTAGCCTGACCCACATACTGTAATAAGTAAGGAATCCCACTAAAGCAGAGCGCCTGAGCACAGCTCTGGTTTTAAACACTCCCTATGGGTGGGCTGAGCTGGCAGAAAATCAGTCTTTAGCAAATCTGCCGTCCACCCTGTCCCGTACTGTGTCCCACAACGCCTCATTTTACCCAGCTATGTTGTATAAGTATGGGAGGTGAAGTGAGCTAATCCACTGATTGCAGATGTGATGTGAATGGTTTCCGCCGTTCTCCCAAGGTTGTGTCCTTATGATTTGCAGCTGGTCGGACACACTGAGTATGTTTTTTTTTTTTTTTGCCATGCTAGCGTTAAAGCAATAGGAATGGCAAAACTTTGGTTTTAAGTGAAATATCTTTACAACTATTGGATTAAAGTTTGGTTCTGAATGAAGTGATCCCTTAACTTTCATCTAACGCCATCATCAGGTCAGAATCTGGTTTATGACCAAATACCTGCACAACTGATGACATTCCCATCACCCTCAGCTGTAATGTATGTCTACTGGTAATTGGCAAATGTTAGCATGCTAACACACTAAACTAAAGTGGTTAACATACATAGTAAACACTATTCCTGCTAAATATTAGCATTGTCACTGTGAGCATGTATGCATGACGTCACCCGTCCCCCACACGTCTCTGAAGAGCTGTTGCAAAGCTCAGTGTGGTCGGCTCTGGCTGTCGCCATGTTGGCCATCCTGACTCCGCAGGCTCCCCGCTTATCTAAAAATGAGAAAATAAGTGGAGCGTGGGTGGAGCCGAGGCAGGCTGAATGAACGGCACCCACCTTTCACTCAAAAGCAGCTGCGCCCTAAATTAACTTTAAGCCTTAATTTAATTGAAATGGCTCAGTCATATAAAAAATTTAACCCATAAACAGGCAATTTATACCAGGCTGTGAACAAGTTTATTTCAGCTTCAAAGTTATTTTAATGTGGGACCTTATGGAGCCTCAAGTGGTCGTTGCAGGAATTGCAGTTTTTATTATATCTGTGTTGGCTTCATTTGTCAGCCACAGAGGTTTCTGCTGTTAGCTCCCCTTTGCCTGAGTACCATCTCACAGAGCCGCTAGCGTGGCT
>NW_023340206.1:6157595-6169351 GCF_004916995.1 Morone saxatilis
GGAGGGAGGAAGCAGAGAGAGAGGGGGGAGAAAATGACATCAATCAACTCAACATGCCCTGACAATAATGATACAAACATATAATCAAACACCCTCCCCCGCCCCGTGTACTGTAAATGGAAAAGAAAAACAAAAACAAAAAAATATCATGCTGTACAGTACAAGTCAGTCAGAGTTTACAGTAAACAAACTGGGGATTCTGACTTGAGAAATCAAGCAGTTTCTAAAGGTGAATCTAAGCTGGATTTGTTGTTGCTTTGGCAGCTATGTGCAGGTTTATGTACGTCAGTGTATGTGGTTGTTTATGCGCCTGTGTGTGCGTGCGTGTGTGTGTGTGTGTGTGTGTGTGTGTTTGAGACCAGCCGCTAACCTCAACCCCCACGCAGTGTTCCTATTTTCCTGCAGGACCAGCTGGGACGGACACAGACTGGGAGCGTGTAGATCAATAGGTCTAAACTGGTGGTGCATTGTTTCCCCCCCCAGTCCTCCTGCCTCAGACAATCAGTCATGCACAGCTGTAAAATAGAGACAGCCTGAAAGCGAAACAATGGGCGATTTTACAGCAAAAGCTTGTGCCGGACTCGGGCTGAAGGTCTTGAGAAAAGAGGATGAAGAGAAGAACGTGTTCCCTGTGGCTCTGAGGCCAGCAAACGGCTTGGGCTTAATGACAAGCCTTTAGTTCATTGTGAATGAACTGGTGCAACATGGGGAAAAAAATGTGCCTTAGTCTAAAATGCTGACACAAGTAGGCAAAGTAAGAGTGTGGAGCCTCGGTATGCAGGAGTGCTTTAATTCAGATAATGCTTCAACTACAGTTTATGAAGTAAAAGTAAGATTTCTTCTGTCCACATGTTCAAATCTACATTAAAAGCTCATATACAATACTGTATGTGCTGTTCACCATTATACTAAAATCAGCTTTTTCAACCTGTAACATTACCTAGTAAAGACGTTTTACTAAGAGGAACCACTTTTCTTAAGCGTTCATGCAATCCACCAATCGGTTCTCATTTCAGTGAAACTGGAAACCTTTTCACCTTGGCTCACTGCTGCCCTCCATGGGGGATTGAGTTTGGAGAAGGCTGTGAGAACCTTTTCATGCTTCTTGGTGGAATATTTCTGTGGTGAACTGCTGTTTCCAGATAACCCAAAAAAGTTCCTGACTCATGCTTTATTGGACGCACAGTTTGCCAGTCAGCTAGCTATTGCCAGATTGTTCCGTGGATTTTGGCACAAACTCAGCCGAGAGTACAAAGCTCGAAGGTATTTTGATATTTAAACTTGACATTAAATACTTGACAGATTATTAGATTCTAAACTGGATTGCCTACTCTCCTCTCCACTCTGGTCTGGTTTGCCATATGTCTGATCCTCACCATGGGCTACATCCAAACCACTGACCTCCTGCATCTCTCCTCTCCTTGCCATCTGCTCCCCGGCTTGGCCTTGTTGGTCAGGGGCCAAATGTTGCCTGACTCAACACATGTCTGAACATGTTGTCTGGAGAAAGTCCTCATTGCCTGCTCAAACTCTAAATTGTGTTGTGTTCTTCTTCTTCAGTAAAAAGCAAAATCGTCAACATGAAAATATCTTATTTTACACCTAAAGTCCAATTTCTCAGCCTGTTTTAGGTCCAAAGAATTGTATTTTATTTTAAATACCATGACATTTGACCTCTTTGATTATTAAGAATTGACATGGCTGGATTTTAAACAATGTTTGTCAAACACCCATATTGTAGAAAAGAACATATATATTATAAATCTTCACAAATGACCCAATGCAAGGTCCCAAATCTCAATGTTAAGAAATTCTGACTTACAGACATTGAAACCAGAAAAGTAGTATCATTTATTTTAATCATGGTTACACCGTTGCTACAGTGATAGCCAGGATTTTGCTGGGGGGTCTTGGAAATTGTTGTGGCGTAAAATGCTGATGAAATGATTTCATGGCAGCTTTTCTAAAAAAGTACAATGCATGTTGCAATGTTTTTAGGCATTTTTGGAATTTATTAGAAAAATGAAGGCAACTTGTTCCAGTGATAATACATTTGCGAGTGGTTTGGTGACGTGTGGCTCAAAGTTTTGCGAGGGAGACAGCTGTGATTGGTGAAACTTGTGGGAATCCTCAATGAATGGTCAAATTTGCGGAAAAGGTTGTGGTGATTGGACTAAATTACAAAATCCCAGAACGAAATGTCTCAACAGCTTTTTGAGGGATTGTATTCATGTTCCCCAGAGGATGAATTAGATTAACTCTGGTGTTCCTTTAGCTTTTCCTTTATTAACTTTGGTTTATAACTTATATATAAAGTTCCCATCGGTTCCCAGCTGTACTCTGTTTAGTGCTAAATAGCAAATATTAGCATGCCAACACCCCAAACTAAGATGGTGAACATGGTAATTATTGTTGGCTACCTGCTTAATGTTAGCATGTTAGCATTTACCTGTTTTCTTATTCATTTAACCTTCCTTTTGTCTTGTGTATTATTGTCCAATACTGATGTTCTTGTCTGGCGATTTGTGGTTGTTTCTAACATTTTTTTTAGCCGTTCTTTTAACACACCAATATATAAATATTAGACATCTTGCTTATCACATGATATCACATGTGGCCCCGACCACAAGGTTGAAACCTAAAGGAACAAGATACTAAAAGCGGAATGGGAAATAGTTTTAAAATATACAGAAGAGCTGCATTTAGTTTACTTTGACTGATCTATCTGAGCTATCTCATAATTTATTTCGTGAAAGTAAACTTCCAGTCTACACCAAGTTGGCCTCAGATTTTGGATCCTTGTGTTTCTCCCACAAGTTTCCGATGCCTGTAGAAGTTTTCCATAATGAATTCAATGTTTTACCTTTTTACAATTACATTTAGTGATCTAACGAAGCCATTTCCAGAGCAAACTTTCCTGTGAATGAAAGAATGTAGACACAGTTTCTTTTGTTATACAATGATTGCACAGCAGTAGTTTCCCTTTAATTAGCTTGACAAATTTGTATTTTATGATTCAGCCAGACAAGCTATTTACACTGCACCTCTTCCCTCCATCTTTTTAAGCAGCATCTCCTCCAGGCTTTGACCTCGTTAACCTCGGCTATAACCACTTCCTGTCCATCAGTCCCAGACATGGCTTTGGCCCACACACACACAGACACACTTTGGGTCACTACTAATCCCAATTCCAGCCGTTCTCAATGAAGCATTAACGCCCGTGAGTGTGTGTGTTTATTTATTTATTAGTTCATTTACAGTATCTCCATGAGCCGAGGACCCCCTAAAGATTAGAGAAAGTGGATCGTCACAAAAATCACTTTGTGTGTGTGGTGTGGGAGAGACACAGAGAGCGACTCCCCCCCCTCCTGCTGGGTGTGTTTACTTCACCGGGAACAAAAAAAGCAGCCACGACTCCCACCTGCCTTGATTAGCATGAATCAGCTCCGGATGGGTCCCTGGCATGCTCGCCACCCATCAACACCCCAACACACTCACACCTCCCCACCCAAACCTCCTACTGTGCCACTTATTCAGCAATGAGCCAGAGACACTTATCAGTTGTCAGCCACTCCTGGTGCACTGCCGAATCCCTGCTGTGCGTTTGTTTTGCTGAGCTGTAACTTAATTTGCTTAAAAATCTTATTTGTGCTCATGAACGTTGTTTTCTTCTGATGAGCTGAAAGTCTTCAGTTCTCGTTTTGTTTGCAAAAAATCTAAGTTATAACAGATTCTTTCCATTGTCGCGGACTGAAATCGTAGCCTCCAGTCCCCCGCCAACAGGCTCATTGTGCTAGTGTGGCGCATGCTTTGGTTTGTCGACTCAAGTGTGCGTGCAGAAATAAATATGCTAAATAAGGAAATCATGCTTTTATGAGATTAGAAAAACATCCTGAGCAGGAACATTTGTTGTGATGTATAAATAATACACAGATGAAGCTCGAGGTAAAGCTAACGTCACCTTAACATACTATTTATGCACATTATAAAAATGGTTCACACTTAATGATCATCATCTTAATCAAACATGTCTTATGCATTTAGTACGTCTCCTGTCTCAAGCTATCAAATCATAATTATGTCCCCGCTGCGGCTGTTTGTTAATGGCCGGTAATGTACTCAGATGCATTAGCTCAGTAGAGAGCCTCTCAAATTGTTTCTGTTTGACAGAGGGGGAGGGAAGGCTCTTACAATGAGGAGTCGAAGCAGAAGGAATAAAGAGAGGGAGTGTTGACAGTCTGCACTTCTATACTTAAAAAGTACAAATAATGGTGGTGGTTGATTACAGATAAAAATGCAAATGCAAGTATAGTTGCATCTCCGCACGCCTCTAAACTGTGGGTGTCTGGTGTCTCAGCAGGGGGGACGAGGGGAGGAGAACTCCTCCGGGATCCTTCATGTGCTGATGGAGCAGCGGGTGGAGATGCAGCATCATTAGCATAACTGTTTACAAAGCCGATCAACCTCCTGCCGAGGTCAGAGATGGACCAATCAGGTGTCGGCCTCTAAGTGAGTTTATTGCCATAGTAACATTTTAACTTTTTTTGTGAGCTTGGCTAAATCACAAGATCATGGTTTCCTTGTCTCAACTACTTTTAATTTCAGGTCCCTGAAAACCCTAAACTAGTTAACAAGAAAAAAAAGTCCTAAAGTAATGTGTGTTTTTATTATATCCTGCTGCTAATTATCTAGTGACCCCTCACATTCATGGTCCCCAGAGGATGAATCCTGACTTTGATGATCCTCTGTCTGTCCTCCAGCGCCACCAGCAGGTTGAAATTATTTATTTCTATTAAAATATTGTGTGGATTACCATGAAATCTGCAGATACCACACATCAGGGCAAATCGTAATCACTTTGATTTATAATCAAATACCTACACATTCTTACAAAATGAAGGACATTGCATCTCAGCTGTTCTTGTTAGCACGCTAACATGCTAATCTGATATGGTGAACCTCAGTGTGTCGACGCTGTCTCAGAGCAGGTGATGTTGTGTGATGACCATTTTTTGAAGCTGAATGTATCAAAACCAAAGAACTAATTATGGATTTTAGACACATATCACCACACAGAGCATCATACACGATGAGAGAGTGGAAATTGTTCCACGGAATTGGGACAGAAAATTGCCTGAATGGTAATGTTAAGATCTGTTATTCTGTTGTATTATAGGAGTGAGACAGTGGGATCTGAGTCTGAGTCGTTATGCTGTCTGCCTGTTAAACTCTGTTATCTGTTCTGCTGTCTGCCCTCTGATCCCTCATATTGTGCTTTTTGTTTTGTTCTTCTGTTCTATATTCTTTTATGCTTTTATATAAAACATTCATTCATTCATTTATTAAGGTATTTACCAATTCCACAGGCAGTTTTTCAAGTTTGAATTTAGTTTTCTTTCTTTTCCTCCCAATACTGTGAACAATATACCTGCTAAACATCCACGTTAGCATTGCTTTGTCTAATTATAGCCTCATAGAGCTCCTAGCGTGTTTGTAGACTCTTAGTGATAATTAATTGTTATTTCCTGCTGGTAATCATCCTCTAGTGTCTCAGATTTGTGCTCTTGTGGAAGTACCTACCCCCTCACCCCTCGGGTGGGGAACCACTGCACTAAGAGCTCCATTAGCATTCATTGTCTGAGACAGGTGGAGGTTTTCTTTTTAAAGGCACATGGGAGGAACATGCTGAAGCCATGGAGCTGATTTTATTGTGTTTTTTCATAAACTTCACCAAAATCTAGTAAACTGTACCTAAACCACAGATTATAAATGTATATATATAATAATAATATATATTACAGCAGGTGTTGAGTGGAACTGAGACCACTTAATAACAATAAACGTAGGCTATTTCTGTTCTTTCAGAAATAGAAGATTTTCTTCTGAAGCCAGTGCAGTGTATAAAACAGTTTGAAGGGTCAGAGTGTACACACAGTGGCTCTGTTTATAGTCTTCCACTTCAAGCCAGCCAGATAATATCTCTTCATCCTGGTGGAGAAAAAAAAGAAACAGTCAAGGTTAGGTGGCCCACATAAACACACACTTGCACACGTGGAAACCTCTGGAATCAAACTGTGTGTGGAGATTAGAGGTGAGTCCATAGGGTTGAGCAGACTTGGCTTATCAGCTGTGCGCAGCCTTCTGACTCTTCAGCTATCAGTCATCTCTGAGCAAAGCCAAAGATTGAGGATGGATCACAGATGGAAGAAGCCACAGCCGCACTATTATTAGAAAGCTTATTAGAAACATTCACATGCATACTGCCAGAGAGCAGAAACCAGAGTGCATCTTTCGCTTTCGCTTCACCAAATGGGTAAAGTTTTTTTCCCCTGAATGTGCTCAGTTGGATCAAGGTGAAATAGCAAAACTGCGGCACTCCTTTGTGTATTCGAGGAGATACCTCTGGCAAGGCATTTGTGCAGAAAACAATCGGATTGCCATTGGAAGGAAAAAATCAAGGTTTCTTTTAACACAAAAGAGTGCAGCAGCTTCTTTTTTCAAGCAGCAATTCATGGGAGTAGAAAGTGAATTTGTGAAGAAGATAACATTTGTTCAGACTGTATAAGCAACATAAGGCACACAGAGTCTCTGCTATGTAATCATGATGGATTACGTGGGTTGAATGTAATATAATTGTCTTGTTAATTTGTCGTTGCATACAGCGGAGAACAGACGGAGAGGCAGGGTTTGGCTGCACTCTTTAAATGGTAAAAATTACCAGATTTGACACTCGTGAATAAAGAGATACTAGTAGCACTACAACACATTCGTGATATCCATGATGCACTTTGTTTGAAGATCTACTTATTCTCCGCATGATGAGTGTAATAAAGCCTTTTAGTTCAGTGAAAGTGTGCCTGAGTACCTCCTAACATCGGAATCCTGTACAGCTGCCAGTTATCTCCCCGAGGTGCTCAACAGCCAAAAGCAATTAAATCTCAGCGAGGTTATGGATGACTCAAAGTCCCTGCGAGGTGGGGGCCCAAAAACTGAAACGCAATTAAACAAGGGGAACACTGTACCTCCGCTGTCATTCTGCATATTTCAAGGCAAGCTCTCGGGATTTCCCCACCATCTGGAAAGTTAAGAAATAACCAAAAGAAAAAATCCCGCAGGCGTTTTAGAACATCCTGCATCATCTAATCAGGTATTTTAAAAAACACCTGAAAGATCACGTGTAGGTCAGTTTTTTAAAAAAAAGCACTACAGATTTGGGTGCTTGTTGTAATTAAATTTCAGTGATGGATAGGGACACTGATGGGAAAATGGTCTCCGCCCAGAAGAAGCAACCAAGGAGAATTCAAAAATGAAATATATACTGTAAAACATTCCCTCCATCCAAAAAGCATCCAACAAAGGTTGATCCAGCTGCAAAATAATTCACCATCCTCACTCCCTCAGGCCACGAAAAAGAAAGCTGGGCGTTTGATATGGGATTTCTAACTTAATATTATATGATTTCTGGGTAACGACGCTCCAGAAATTCAAATGCTTTTCTTCTGGCTGCCACCAAAGTGCGAGAGAGTCTTGAACAGCATCAAGAAAAAAATCAGATATGCACTAATTTCTTTGATGAATGTTGAATGAAGTGAAAGCCAAACCTTACGTGCCAGTATTGTATTGATTAGCATAAGCTTACCAAGTGCGGTTTACTGGAGTCACAGCGTTGGATTTCTGGCAACTAAACTCATTACACTTTAAAACACTTATCGCTTACTTCCATTTGCAGCTGCCAGTATGTGAAATTGCCTTGTGCTGCTTTAATGTCAGACATTCAAAGAGGTCCCTTAAGCGATCTCTTAATGGTCCCATTAAATTAAAAATGCCTTTTTGCGTTTTTACCTCGTGTTCCTGTGTTAATGGTGTCATTTACTGGATGCCAATCATGGTGTGAGAAAAACAGAATTGTCTTGTGTTTTTATATAATAATTTTTCCTTTTCCTATAAAGGATCAAAGATTTTCCTCTAGCAGTTGTAACACGGGTCCAACATTTCTAACTGACGGTCTGCTAAACCCCTCCCCTAAACAGCAGTTGTCCAATCATAGCTTAGCAACCGTAACCAGGCGCAGCAGGCCTGAGAAGCTTTGAATTGCTCCCATGGATGTACTCGCTTCAAATTCAAGAGTTTGGAGGGTGGTTATGACAAAAACCACAAACATGATTGCAAAGAACGGGTGAAACAGTGTCTGTTTGCTCCAACTTGAGCTGCAAATGTTAGCATGTCCCGCTAACAAGCTCACTAGTATCTACAGTGGTAACCTTCCATTACTTTCAAAGCTAATCAGCATGTCAGCAGCTAATCTATTACTCATTAACTAATTAATTAATTGGTGAGGTTACAGGATATATCAGAAAAAGCCCCGTTCACGACTGACAATCCACTGCGCAGTATTCCCCCACTGACAGCCTGCATGCCATTATATGAGAGTTCAGGCTAACTTTAGTTGCTCTTTACTTGATTTAGGGCCACTCCAGCAACCCCAGCCAGACTCCATACCCAACATTGCCCTACATTTTACAAATACATCAATGCTAAAGTGAAACAGTTTGAAAATATGAACAATAAAGCACAAATCTAACCACTGTATTGCCTGCTAACTAGCTCTACACTGCAGTGCCTATCCTTTATTTTCATGTCTTATGGTGAGAATGCAAGTTTTTGACTGGGACATGTATTTTAAGCTTTATTGGATAATATCGTGTAAATATCTGAGTGCATATTTAAGAACTAGCTAGAAACATGAAAAAGTCTGGTGCAGACTTTTGGAATTAGGATTTATTAGCTAGCAAGCTACCACTGAACTGACCCCGTGTTTAAAAAAATGACTCCAACTTTTGATGGTCATGTGTCACTTATTGTTGTAAACTGTATATTAGAATGGAAAATGAATGTGACTCTCATCTCCAAGCGTGCATCTGCAGGCACTGAGCTAATCATTGGCTATTGTTTACCTGAAACACTGATTCACTGGTTTGTGTTTACCTGCTTCAGACAGAAGGATAAACTGATTGAGGTTTCTTTGTCATAATTTTATCTTATCTTTGATCACACATGTCATATTTTAATAGTAATTTTCTTTCTGATTGTGATTGTGTGATTAGTTGTTTTTGTTATTCGACTTGATGTGAATGTCAAGGCTTTTATTGTGAAGAGGGATGACAAATATATTTTACATAATCTAGTTTAAAGTAATTGTTAGGAGAGGAGCTTGAATAAAACCAAAAGGGTAATAACAGTAAAATTAAAAATGCCTCACTTATCGTTAAAAATAAAAAATGTTTTGCTTCATCTAAAAAATATTATAATGACTAAAAAAGGACAAAGAGTTATTTGCAGCTCGTGGTTCAAAATGAGGAGGATGATATCGATGATGACTTTATTGGCTACAACATTAAACAACTACATTAATGACAAGCCAAAATGATGACACTAAAAACTTTTTCCAGGACATTTGCCAAGGACAGTTTTCTCGTAGCTACTGCCTGTAATATATGCTGTATGCACAAAAAAATCCTCTGTGGAATCTCTCTCACACACACTCAAAACACACTAAAAAGCAGCACCTCAGCATTATTAATAATGGATCAAGGGAGACCGTGTATGTTGGCTTTGCATTGATCCATGTGTATTTGGTACAGGGGGAGCACTGAAACATAACTGTGGATTGTATTTAAAAAGAAATCAGCATTGATCTGTGAGTCCACCCTGAACCTTGTCCAGTGTTGTGAGTGACCTGTGACATGTTCTCAAATAACATAACATAAAATATCAGATAAAATAAATATAGAACAGATTTTGATTCTTGGATTTTATTCAGAAATAACATTACATTATTTCAGATGAAAACAGCCTTTCCCACTTAATTAACGATTAAGATAAAGGCAACTTTACCATCTTTTGTTTACAGTTCAGCCTGAGCAGAAGGAATGAAACTGGAAACCTTTGAATTTAACGAAGGTCAAGCTTGAGTGTGACTAAAAGCAGGTCAAACCTTTTTTCAAAATCTTTGAAAACCATTGACTTTTAATTGATTAATTGTTGGGCTTTTACTTCCATCCAATCAAGGGTTGACATACGATCTGCTGAGGGTTACAGGAACACTGTTTGTTTTGACTATCTGGTTATTTGCCATCACCACAACACTACAGCTGCATAAAAGAGGGACAGCTAATGCTAGCTGGACGCCCTCCCTTGTTTAATGGAGGATGAACACACCACTGAATCTGCAGTACTCAACAGGTTTAATGGGTGCAAACATTACTAACTTAGGCTTTCGCTCTCTGAGTGGAACAAAAGCTTAAAATCACAATAGTTTCTGCCAAATATTGAATGTTACAGGGAAAAACATCTTATTTCAGTGTCTATTACTGGTTGAAGTAAATACACGTAAAAAGCTGCTGTCCTGATCATTTCATACAGTAAATTAGACCTTTGTCAAAGTTGGGAACACACATCCACATTTATTTATTTATACACCGTTAACTAGTTTACAACTGGCTTAAAACTAGCTCATGCAGTTTACAGTGGGGTGCAGCAGTGGCTCAGTGTTTCTAAGGTGAAAAGTCTCGACAGCCGTGATGTTTAACTTGATGATTTTTGCTTTGGAACATCCTGATTTAATAAACCAACAACCCCAGCTTGAGTGACGGATATTTTATGAATATTATATACTGTATCCAAAACTGTACAATGAACCCAAACAGTGAACTCAGTAACGGCAAAAAGTTTGTGTAAAACCAGAGATTTGGATTTTGAGCAGATTATTTCCTGTTTAGGGAATTTTTTTATACAATTCTGTATTATGTATTTATTATCATTGTTTTTTATGCATCCTAAAGCCAGTTCTAACTCCATCTTTCCTTACAGCAGCAGCAGCAGCAGCAGCAGCAGCAGCACAGAGGTCATTACATTCAATAATCTGCCCCATGTGCATCCAGAAAACAGGATATTTAAATTATTAATATGTCATTGTTCAGAATGTTCCTGCCACCGATATGTATGAAAAGCCGAGCAAAGCAGAGCTGTTATCTTTATAGATATTAGAGGGAAGATACTTAAGACAGCCAAGTAAATACCATGTGGAAAGACACACACACTCACACACACACACACACACACACACACACCAGACATAGAGGAATCAATGCACTTCCTCCAACCAATCTCCTGTATCATATGACAACAGTTTGACCACATCCTGCTCAGACTCCTTTTACCTTTTGCTAAAGCATATGATCAATATTTGTTCACTGGAGAAACAAAAACCCATTTATCTAATGACAGAAATAATTGCTTCATCACATAATAATCAGAAAGGCATTAGCTGTTACAGATAACGACGATAATGACATTAAGCATTAATTGCGCAGCACAAGTTTAAATCCTCACTGATGGAAGATGAATTAAAATGTGAGAGCTGATGTTCCTCTAGAAAATGTCCCCACTAAAATATTGATCTAGTCCTTGTTTACTTACAATGTGGCTGGAATTATAATTTTTAAATGACCCTTTAACTTATAGAACTTTGTTGGTATGGAGGTAAAACTGCAAGACGACAGAAGTATTAGTAGTAACTGCAGTTTACTGTTATATTGTCAATTCTCTAAAACCACAAGACATATGTTTTGTTGTGTACTTAAATTAACCCAAATGTTAAATTTGTTGTTAAAAATGTTCAAACCCAGAGAAATCTCTCATTTTATTCCAGTAACTGTGTGATTCCTTGCTTGTGTCTAGTTGCTTTAACTTCCAGG
>NW_023340206.1:6169451-6206526 GCF_004916995.1 Morone saxatilis
CATTACCTTGTCCGTGAACATGATCACTGAATATGATGTATCTGTGTTAGCATGGGACACTTGACCTTGAACACATGGGCAGATTTTGGTGTCCGTCCTTTGTCTCATTGCTTACCAGTCTCGTCTCGTACAAACTGGATTTATAACTTTAAGAGCCTTGTTGCAGAATGTGTTTATTTACACTTTGACCTTCTGTGTAATGGGACAGGGCACAGTGTGTGTGTGTGTCTGCTGCTGGGTGAAGGAACTCAGATCCTCTCAGATCCTTAACTGCCCGAGGTTTAGCAGGAAGTGTCCCCCACCCTCCCCCTCCCTCCGACGGTCCCTCCCATCCTCCTCCTCAGCTCTCCTCTTTCCTCTTCTCTCCCTTCGTCTTTTCCTTCCTCTCAGCTGGGACCGAAACCGACGGAGTTCAAAGGGGGATGTAGAGGAACAAGAGCTACAGAAAGGGAGGGAGGGAGGGCCGGCCTCTCTAAACATCCTGGTAGCTGCCTTCCCTTTAAAATGCATTTCACATCACTCTTTATTTACTGGGCATTAAATATTGAATTTAAACATTTATATATAGATTTGTATTTTGGGGATTTTAATTTGAATCTAACCATTCAAATGTTTAGATTTTTAATGTATATTTCATGTCAATCTTTGGGTGTGTTTAACACATTTGCAGCTCATCCTCGAGCAATTAATGTCCCTCTGATATCGCCTTCAATATTGCCGTCATGTCATCCGTAACTATAAGTCAGGGAAGCTTAATTTAGCATGCTGGATGCTCTTTTTGCACTGTGAACAACATTAAAGGCACAAATAGGCACACGTTTCAGGGTATGAATTACATATGGATGGATTGTATGGATTACAGCATGTGATAATCAAATTCTTAGCTTCTTTATTACTATTTGCATGAACTGTCTTAAACCGACACCCTGAAATGAGCAATTTGCTATCTGTAATTGTGTTAAAAGTGATTAAAGCTCAGCAATTTGGCAACTTAGCTTATCTGTTAGGTAGAGAGATTGATTAATTGATCCATTATTGCTGTTAATTCCTTCTCCTGTGAGAAACATTAAACATGTGCTGGTGTTTCTCATGCAGGAATTGTACTTGGTGGGTTTTGTATTGTGCGTCACATTAAACAAAATGGACAAAACGTCTGAAATTACTGAAATATTTCAGTAGAAAATGTACCTGACTGACTGCACTGTGAGGTTATACGTACATGTGCACACACAGATCAAAGAATATTGATTTGCTGATATGAACACCCCGAGATGAAAAGCTCCAGACATGACCTGTGAGGGTATACGTTTATATTTCTAACATTTGATTAATGACCCAATCTAAGTCTGAATAAGTGAAGCCTTTTGTCTCTGTTCATATTCTATTATCCTTTTATTTTTACCTTAAAAAGCGTATTGTGTTAAAGCACCATAAAGATTGGATATTGATCCTCCGAGATCATTGCACATGCCAACCGGTGTTAGGCAAGTCACTTGAAATATGTATTCAGCTACCCCTTACACATTGAAACTACTCAACCGCAAAAATAATTAGTTACATTACTCGCTACATAACTTTTTTTTTTTACATGGCACAGCTTCGTCAAAGACATTAAACGCTGTGTGCACATTGTGGTTAAACAAGCAAAGGCAGTTAGTGACCATCAACAGCTAACAATAGCATAGCTTCTGCCTGATTGTAAGCTAAGCTACCGGTGGCTAACTGGCAGCTAAGAAGTCGACACATTTCCGGGAGACACATTCCTCCTTTTATTTTGTAGAAATGCTTTGTTATGCTTTACAAAGTAACGCCTTACAGCCCAACACCGGTAACAGTATACAATAGTAACATCTGATACTCAAAGGTCGCATAAAAGGAAACTGTCACTACGTTGTCAGGAATTCAGTGACAGAACAGTACCAAGAATAAATAATAAATTATAAAGCTTCAAAGAAAACAATGTGGTCCACACGCTGCTACTTTGAAGGTTTCTGGAAAAATAAGTTTTTGAGGCACTGGGACTGATGTGATGTGCGCCGCAGCAAGAAAATAGATCTGGCGTGCCGTCATTCCTCCATCCCTCTGCCTGTTTTTATTTTATTGTCCTCACATTCTCTGTGTAAACCCATGTGGGAGTGAGGAGCTTAAACATCAAGAGACTGCAGCATCTCTCCATAGATGACTCTATTTAATAGCGCCTCCGAAATATGACTAATTAAAAAATGCTGCAGGTGCGCCCCGGCTCGTCCCTAACCTCCGATGAAAACACAATTAGTCTTCAGTTGCAGAGAACAAACTGAAAAACATTTCATTGCTTTTAGGGATCCCTCTGTACAGCCAAACTCCTGCACTGCTGCAACTGGCATGTGGAAATATTATCCTATAATACTGTTTGAGACATACGTGGGATTTCTTTGTTTCTACACAATGCTGAATTGCCGCCATGGAGGGATTTTAAGGTTGTCAGGTTCAATGCAAGGCTAATGGGAACATTTCATTGAGAACTTTTGGGGATGTTTGGAGCGTTAATACGACAGCCAACGCATTGCATAACATGTAAATTCACCCCCCTCTCCCCTCCACCTACTGCAGCTGTGTTGGTAAGAAGGTTTCTTGTCAGTCGGGCTGCTTTGATCTCGCTCCAGGTTTGACACGTTAGTTATTATCTCCTGTGTGTTTTCCACAAGCTTCCTACACACTGTTAAGGCGAGGGGGGGGAATCTCTCTGTGTGGATGTGAAAGCCAGAGGATGGCAGTGGGAGTCTATCCAGAGGCTTAGCGGGCAAAGACGCAGTCTGAAGCTTCTTTCAAGTTTACTCTCGATAGAGTCGCAACAGGCAAACTTGCAGACATGTTGGAAAAGTGTGCATTAGCAGAGTTGAATAAGCAAGAGGAGTTAGGGTAATACAGTGAGGAAGAGCATTCAAAATCAGTTCAAGGAGGAGGCAGGAAAAGAAAAAGGAAAAGAAAGAAAGGTCTTGTATCTCTAGGAATCACGTCCATATTGAACCTTGTGATTTATGTCCAATGCTTCAGCACCAGATGAAAATGAAGGTGTAATGTGTGAGTGTGTAGCGAGTCAGACCTTCATGCAATCTTTCGAATCACGATGAAGTCTTTTTCTAGCCTAACCATAACCGTACCTTGACCACAGTTTATTTGCCATATACCCACAATATTCCCCTAACCTAACCATAATGTATTTGCCTTGCACAACATTGTTGAAGGTGAGAATTGAAAAAAAAACCTGAACATAATCCCAGGTTTTGCAGAATCGTCCAATATTGAGGTTCCTGTTTAGCGATAGGGTTGTGCTCTGTCTGCCTGCTGGTTCCTACTTAAGATGTTAATCTTTAAAAACAAGTCACGTACACATCAAGTTTCAATTAAAATGCTAAGTCATTTATGAAACAGCTGGGCATGGTTTTTAGTAAATGTTACTCAACCAGGAGGAGGTAGTGCATTTGTTGGGGACTATTTTCAGTCGTGGATTAATACACATTAGGTGTTCTGCATTTAGCAGCAGGATGGTATATGTGGGATCAAGTCAAACTTAACTACAGCGCTCGTGTTCTTGGTAATGAAGGAAACACCCAGTCCAACAGTGTGACTCATCAGTGTGTCTTTGGACAACAATAGAGCTCTGTGACACAGAGGAATAAGATATGTCGGGTTTTGGATGATGTTGACTGTGTTTAGGCCAATAAATAAAGGATTCATCATTTCCCCACTAGGATTATATTCCTGGCAGTGTCGACTGAAAACAAGTATCTTGAAATTCAGCAGATTTTTACAGTCTTTTAGATACACTTCAGAATAAAGTTTTCCTTAATGAGTCGAGAAATTCGTACATCTGGAAAAGCTGACATTTTGGAGACAAAATTAAAGAATGTACACACCAAACAACTGAATACATATAAAATAATTGTAGACTTTTGGGGATTTTGTGGATTTTTACTGGGAAAGGGAGGACCTGATCTCATGACCTCAGTATTTCTAAACTCATGGATTCTGTCCATTTCTTGCCTTTATATTTGACTTGTAAAATACTTAGACTTCTGAACTTTGTAAGGCTTTAATACTTGATATTTCCTTACATTTTGATGACAACCCCATCTGCTCTATAGCCAACAGTGTGAATCGCAAATGACAAATTTAATGGTCGAATTTGGCAAATAACTGCAGCAGACAGCCACAGGACAGAGTCCCCTCTTTGAACACTTCATATTACATGATTGTGTTCAGATTTATAAAATGTTCTATTTGTCCGATGTGTAATCAGGAAGTGAAAATCTAAATCCCGGACCAGTGCACACACATGATAACATGACTGTCACTGTGACCTGCTCTATTTCTCACAGAGCAGCACAGATCCTCCATGAACTTAAACAGGGTTCAAAAACTGTCCTTAAAATCATGCAGCCTGTTTCCAGCTTTGACTCTAAACCCAAGTCCAGACCCCAAATAACCCAAATATGCCATCATTTTTCTATTTTTTCTTGTGTTTGCTCCACATACACACACATCTTGTTGCCCGAGTGACAGCCGGATGCCTGTGGTGCGTTGTGCAGGATCCTGTTGACAGTCCGTGTGTGTGTGTGTGTGTGTGTGTTAAAAAATGCAGACACACAACACATTTTTGAAGTGTAAACTTTTACAAAACGAAGCTACAGCAAGATTTAAGTAAAAGTTTTTCAAAGCTAAGCAAAGAGTAGTTTGTTGTATATTGTGCATAGTAACGTGTATAAATAGTCCTACTGTGTGTTTGTGAAATCATCCGACAGGAGCAGCTTGACTATTTTAAACCTGAAATCCTAAACACAACTGACTCACTTACGCCGGCACGGAGTGGAAATATGACAGCGAGTTATTGTGACTTCACATGTACGAGTCTGAGACAATTTTTCCACGCTGGTGGAGACCCAGATATGTCATATCTGTGATGCGTTTTTGTAGAAGACTTATCTTTTCAAATTCTGAAGCTGCAGACTTTTACTCCAGTGGCTGAGCATTTTTCCTTTGCTATAGATTTGCTTGTCAGATTGTGTAAACATGACGTGCTTCTCTCCTCTCTCTCACACACACACACACACACTTCGCCCTTTGGTTATTGTGCTAATTTCCTTTGCCTTGTATGTTTTGTTGGAAATTTTTGTTTGGATTATGTTCTGTATGTTTTGTTATGTTCAGTACTGAGTATCTGCTGACATCGTGTCCGACCTCATGTTTATTTTTATTAAATGTTAATTCTTTACGTTCATAAAACAGCTGTACAGGCTGCAGTAAAGCTTGACTGACAGCTGAATACAACAGCTCTGCTTTAAGAAAGGATACTGTATTTTTCCTATTTTTAACAAATCCCATGAAAAGACTAAAACCAACAACGAATGCATCAAGAATTGTGTTTGTATATAAAGCCAGATCCATGTGCCACAGAGCTCCATTACTGTCCAAAAACTATTAAAAACACATCAGTAACTGGCTGACATGTTCCTTCATTACCATCAACACACACACACACACACACTGTAGTTTATTTTGGCTCACTCCCACATTCACGGTCCTGCTGCCAGAAATACTCACTAGAGCAGCAAATAGTCCCCAACAAATGCACTATACTTCTTCCTGTTTGAATCACCTTTGCTAAAAAATTGCAAAATTTGCTAAATTGCAGTGTCTAGTGGTTAAAAGAAATCATTTATAATGTTTTAAAAGTTAAACAATATACTTGTGATTTGTTTTTAAAGATTTATATCTTCAGAAGGAACCAGTGGGCTTGGGACTGAGTGCAACAGGCAGAAGTTAGACCGGCATCACAGGTTTATTCTAATGGTTTCCTATAATATCTTCTTACAATGTGCAATAATATTACATCTGTCCATATATACAGTATAGAGTAGATCTGCTGTGGCAGCAAAGCTTAATACAGCCTTTATCTCCGCCATAAACAAAAGTCTAAAGTTCGGGGTCTGTTTTCCAACAGCAGCAGTACTTTAGTGTGATGTTTAACCTGCAAACTATCACAGAAAAAGAGACAAAATGACTGAGATTGATGCACTCGCCTGTGCCCAGGGACCCATTGTCTCATAATCCATCCATTAGCACCAGATGTAACATTTACAGTAAATGTCATGTTTTGTTATTGATGCATGCAGCCTGGGGAGGGATTGCTGAATCTTATCTCCCAGGCTCTCCAAGGAGTTTTTGTTTTGTCACGATGACGCAATTTAATATGTTTTTGGAATTGATTTGGATCTAATTTGATTATTTCAAGGCGTGCAGACCGAAACCATGATTGCGAGGCTTATTAAAGCACAAATTACTTTTGTAAATAATTAAAATCAAATCTTTTGGCCAGCCATGAAACATATGTTTTGGTACTTACTCAAAAAACTCTTTATGCCCTTGTAGTTTCTGGGCAGATTAAACTCAAAAGTTGAACAAAAGTCCAGTTCCGACATCAATGGAAAACTGAAGCAGAATTGATGGGATTATTTTGCTCACGTGATGGTAGAAACTGGTGGTGAAAAGACAGAAAGCAATAAACTATAACTCACTGTGACCAAAGGACATAAGTTATACTATATAGTTATATGTCAGTATTGTCATAATAAGTGAATGTAGTTCTTAGATTTCCGCAGTCCAGCTGCAGCCTTTTCATGATAAAAGAAACCAGACAGCTTCGGGCTCTTTGTGGTTTTCTTTTGTTTTTTTTGTCATTTCGGAGAAGTTAAATGGTGAGTTTTTCTGTGCGAGGAAGAGGATGGTGGTTTAACAAAAGCAAGGCGTGTATTTTTTCAGAATTTACAGTGGCTTGTTTCCTGGAAGACAAATGAATCAGGATTAAGTCAGAGAGTGGGTTCGCCCTTCTATGTGTGTTGTACGTGTGTGTGTGTGTGTATATACATACCTTTATAAGTCCTCAGAAACACACAGAAGATGTAAGTCATTGTAACGGAGCCCGCAGATTGGCTGAGTCACAGACAGAAAGAACAGGTGATGTGTGGGAGAATCTTACATTTTTACATGTTTTGGTGCTTTTCACCTCCAGTGTTTTGGCATCTGGAGTTCTCTATACATGTAGGGACAAGATATTCATGCATACATGTAAACCCTAAAAAGATGAAAAATAAATGAAAAGAAAAAGATAAAACATGCAGTAATGTACCCATCAGCAACCACCTAATCATACAAGACCTTTAAAACTGCTTTCTCCTAAAATGTTATGACATTTTAGCTTTGTCAAACCAAATCACACTGATTATTGTCTGCTGCTGTGTATGGCCGAGCACTCATTCTCCTACAGCTCTGCAGGCTGCTGTCTCCAGGCTTGAGACCGTCCTGCTGAGCAGCAGACCTGCCCGCGAGAAAGCAACTGGTCTTTTGATGGCAAGCTTATTATCAACCCAGGTGGGCTCTGGAGAAGAGAAGAGACACACTGGAGACAGAAAACTGTAGTGTCACGTTGCTGCTGTCAGGGAGGCGTCTGATGCTGCAGGACAGTGTGTGATCTGTAGTTCAACAAAGAAACCAGCTGCTGGAAACCACTTGTGTGTTGCAGGAATTCTCTACACACTGTCCTTCACTCAAGACTACTGCATAACCATGTCATAAGCATAAACGTATTTGAATAATAGATTATAATGATAGTTATATGTTTTAAAAAAAAAGAAATGTGTGGAAACAGCATGAAGATTCAGTTTTTTCCCCTTTTTCAACAAGCCCACATAGCAAGGTTACTGTTTAAGACGTCTCTATCAAGAGACAGCCTCCGTGACTATAAAATGAAGCCAACGCGGAAGTGCCAAAAACTGCATTTGGCCACTGAAGGCTGACTTCACAACAGAGCCAATCCCCATAAACCCCCATATTAAAATGCCCAACTCTACAGCAGGAACAAACATGTTTACAGCCTGGAACAAACAACAGTTTTGGGCTCTATAGCAAATGTTCTCGTTCATGACAACTGTACAGGGGGATATTTTTATACAACTCACCCGTTTAAGTTATATTAAGGCTAAAAGTTATACATAATGAAGGGCATAGATGCTTTGACAGGTGGGTGCCGTCACAGGTACCCATTTTTGGACAGCGGAGTCAGGAGTGTCAAGATGGTGACGGCCGCAACTAAACACACTGAGTTTCACAACAGCTCTTCATGAACCTGCGGGTGACGTCACAGAGACTACGTCCATGTTTTATACAGTCTATGGGCTGTCACTACTTTATTCAACACTTGGGAGAACTTATCATGCTTTTAAGTTTGTATTCTGCAAGGAATTCAAGTGAGTTAGGAAGCTAACTATGATAACTCGGATAAGGTGTGAACACGGCAGCTACGCCAGCTGTGTTTTGGAATTCAAGAGATGTTATATAACTATTTTGGGTTTTGCATCCATCAAGTTTTGCAACAAATTATGCTACCTGAAAATATTAATGTACTATAGGGGCGCTGTCAGCACAGATATATACAAAACTTTTTAATAAGAATTTTGAAGTACACAAGTCAGAACTAACAAAAGATTTGATTTCTTAACAAAACTGAAGTTTAATTACAGTTCAAATTTAAAATAAGCTCTGAAGTGTTTTTGAATAAATTAAACTTTATTAAAGAATTACAGCCTTTAAAGTAATTTGCTAGTTTGCAACTTCAGGAGGAAATTTAATCTCCTGGTTTTGTACTTTATTGCTGCACATCTGGTTTGGCTCCATTTAATCTACTCTCATCACCAGGGAGTTAAGCTTTGTGAAGCAAATTAGATTTGTAGATGAGAGTTCTTGAATTTTGTTTTTTAAACGAGTAACGTGTGAAATTGCAGAATCTGAAAGGTGCAATCCCCCAGTTGCTTGCTTTTCTGTCATTGTCATGATGTTTTTTCTAGTGGAGCAGCCAGGAGCCAAAGTGGGATGATGCTTGACAAGCAAATATGCATTGATTGAAATGTGCCTTTGATTCGAGCTGTAGGTCATATGGCACAAACTGCCTTCGCCATCCCATGAACACAAGGTAACAGGTAACTCTCAAATATGTAGCCAGTTTTTTTTTAACTTTTTCCTGTTTCTGTCTCTTTCCCCCTCCTCTGCTGGTTCACCTGCCTCTGAAGCTCTTACTCACTGTTTGCACTCACATTCTGCAAATGGAAAAGTTTGTAAATTAAATTATACTCTGCAATGTTTGCCCGGCACCTTTATGATTCTGACATCGTACGGTATATTGTCCCTCGCCTTTATACTACATTGCTTTGCTTGATTTCCACATAATATTACAAAAGCAATGAAAAAGTCTTTCACTGCATTCATAGTGTGGATATTAACAGAACTGACATTTTACAGCTGAATGAAAACAGCTGATTTTAACCCCGAAGCTTAATTTTCTCAACTTTGTTTGTAAGCACAAAACTTTTAGATGAATGAGTGTGTCGGGCCAAGTCCTACTTCAGCAACACAAGTGTGCTCCCAAAACTTAATCTCCTCAGATGAATGAAACCCCCTCTGTAAACACTGGCAGCATTTTATGTTGGCTAATAACTACTGAGACAGGTCGGGAGATATTACTTACATTCAGTATTGAATAAAAATTCAAAACACATCGCTGCACAGGTACTTTATTTCATGACTTAATTCCCAAGTGATATACAATATACTGCAATTAAAAAAGAAGCTATCTACTGCCACAGAAAAAGATCACAGAGCTTCAGACCAAATTCAGTTTTAAGGATGTTACGGTATTAAAAGTCCAATAAAAAAATGGTTTTCTTCCATTATTGTTCACATATTTGAACATGAAAGATTTGAACAGTTACTGCAGATACAATCTGACCTGATGGATTCAACGCTCAATATGTCCCAGTTCATCACAAAGTCAGTTCATTTTCTGCCTTTTATCTCCCAGCCTCTGATTCTGAGTGTGTGTGCATCAACAGTGCGACAGACTGAACTGTTAACATCAGTTCACATTTGACTTAATTTAATCTTCTGATAAATGCAGACCCCAACTGTGACGATGATAAAGATAAGTGCTGAAATTTAATCACCATCACGAACTGCAGTCCTGACACATAAACAAGAGGCTTATCAGCCAACATTGAAGAGTTTAGTGTCTAGATTTGTAGTTTCAGATGTTTGATGTTTTGGTCTTTTAAAGCAGATGTACATCATCAAGCACAGAGATAAGATAACAGTAACACCTGATAATATAATGCAACTATCAGCTTGTGAAGTTGATATGGAGAACATGTTAGCAAACGTAGCTGAGTGGCTAAATGCTCCTCTAGCTTGCTGCTAACTTGTCAACGTTGGTCAAAAACCAAAACAATCAGCTGAAAGATCCTAAAATGCTCTGCGGAGCTGAAGGGAAATGCAGAATTTGTCTGTCACTTTGAAACACCTTTCATATCAAACATAGTCATCTGACTCACTGTTAATACGAAAATATTGATTAGAGCAGCTTTGTAGGATTTTTGTTCAAGCTGTCAGGTGTCAGCTCTACTTTTTGAGGTCATGATGGCAGTGTTGTGGTACAGGATTGAGTGTGAATTGAGTTGTTTTGTCCAGAGATGTCACAATATATTTTCACCTCCTCAGCCTGGAACACCAGATGAGACATTTAGACCAGTGAAAGTGTGCAGACAACTGACATAATGTTACATTTGACTATATCAAACCGTCTGTACCAAATACTATACTGTACTACACTAAAGTATACTATACTATACTATACCAAAACATCAATCTTTTGATGCCACCAAATGTGAACTTTGTTTTGAGTACCAGTAGAAATCCCAGTAGTTTGTAAGAAACATCAGGCTGATCTTTGGGTTTGAATATTTCAAGTAAAAAAAAAAAAACTAGCAAGTTGTTGTTTTAGGGGGAGTTAGGTGCTGAAACTACTTATTGGGCATGTGCAGTGATTTCCTGGGGTTTTGTCATCACCGTGAGGTTGCCAGGTCAGTGGTTTGGCCAAGAGTTCCAGCACACAACTCCCCATAAAAACCACAACTTGTTGCTTTTTCATTTCAGTTTTCACACAGAAATATTACATGTTAATTGATGAGCTTTAGAGGTGCTACTACGCAGATTTTACTTTGAACATAACCATGCAAACTGTTTCCCCATTTCCTGTCTTTATGCTAAGCTAAGCTAAGCTAAGCTATGCTAAGCTAAGCTAAGCTAAGCTTACTGGCTCCTGGCTCCTAGCTTCATATTTAGAGTACAGACACAAGAGTGGCAGCAATCTTCTCATCTAACTCTTGGCAGAAAAAGCAATATGTGTTATTCTCCAAAATGTCACTATATTGTTATGGGGTTATACAGTAAATAAAAATAAATCTATAAACTAGCCAAGCAAAAAACATCTTCACTGAGTCATTCAAACATTTCCCAAGTGCAACTGCACATGCAGCAATACTAAATCCTACAACTGCAGCCTCTGCTCCTCCTGCCATCAGTTTGGACCTGGCCATCAGAAAAATGACCAGCCATCATCTTGTGACCCATAAAAACAGTGACTGGGTGGCTGCAGAGGCACCAGATGCGGGCAGGTGTTGCCATAGCTGCTTTATTTCCCCTCTGAGCAGGTGGTTAAAGGCAGAATGGTGACAGGCTGCTGTAGGGAACAATGCTGCTGATGCGAGTGGACAGAGTGTCACTGCAGAGCACAGTGGTCTCCACAGCCCGCTGTCACATCCTGTGACACTCAGTGGACGCTGGCAAGCAGAGATGTCTTTGTAGCATTATGAATATTATATATACAATCATATTACTGCTCCATCATCTGGGATTGATTTGACTGCATTTTATTATGCATTAGATTTGAAGAAAATGGTGCACAAAAAGCATAAAAGCCAAAACACACAATGTTCTTTTTCCAACTTCAGTCGTCATAGTTAGACCTTCAACTTTTCACAAAAACCATCCCTGTGCTTTTCTTTGTTTTTGTTCTTTTGTATCTTTGTTATACTGAAGCTCCCACTTTACCACCTTTGGGAAAACCTCTTATGTCTCATTATCTCCTAATTTTATCCAGGTCAAGCTGAAAAAATATAGATTGTTTTGCTTAGAAGAGCTGCTTCTTTACACTGTTGTGGCTTTTAATCAATAAGAGAGAGTGTTTACACTCTTTGAATGTTGAGAAATTGGTAATATTTGCAATATTGATGAGGAGTACACTTTTACACACATGTGCAGATTCATTTTTATATGCACAACTGCAGCAGCTGCCACTCAAACACAATTAATATTAAGCTTTCAAATTACAAGATCTTTATCCTTCAATTTCTGAGCCAGTGGATAAGAAAATGGCAAAGTCGTGTTCTGCATTGATTGCTTTTTGGTTTCCAACTGATTTAATGAAATATGAGTTGTGTTTTCCTTTCTCTCAGCCCTCTTTGTTTTCCACCTCTTTGAGGGAAGTGTTGCAGGGAGCCACAGATTAAATGAACAGTGGCACATTCCCCCAGGAAGCTGAAAATGATATCTCACTGAGCCAACGTTCTGCAGACTCTGTAAAATGTTGATAAGGCTGCTTATTGCCTTTAAGTGAATTTGTTTCATCAGTTCAGAGTGAATTTGGTGCATGTACCGCTTTATTGCACCACAAGAATGCAATATAATCTTTTTTTCTAAACGCAATGTTAAATGATATTGGTTTGTAAATTATTCCCAACTGCATATATTTTCTGCATTTTCAAGACTTAAAAAACAACATAATGTTAAAATAAATCAGTCATTTAAGAAATAGCTGCGATGTACTCTGTGAATGACTTCATCATCCTGTGCGGGAGGAGTGACACAGAGGCCTCAGGGTGTCAGTGCAGCACTGCTGAACAGGAAGCTGCAGTATCGAGGCTTCTTATTGAGAGTCACAACAGTTTAGTCCCACAATGACACACAAGCAGCTGACATATTAAATATGGAGCAAAGCCGCCGTACTTCATTAGACAGTATACAGCACTGCTGCTGCTCATATTGCTGCTCGTCAGCGGTTAGGTGTGTGACGTGTGTCTGTGTGTGTGTGCTTTAATCAGATGCTGCACTCTCATCACTGTCACCACTCATCGAGGCGTTATGGTTTAATGTTGGTGCAGCTTGAAGCTATTTGGCGTGCAATAATGTGAGGAGGATGAGGTAGTAATGAAGTGAATCTAACAGCATTAATGCGGTCCGACTGAGAAAACTCATTTAGCAAGTTACAAACAAAGCTGTGATTGTCTAAACTAAAGTTTTTGGAAAAGAAATAAAGCAATTTTAGAAAAAGAAAACACTTAGTAGTTGCACTTCACAGATGCTTTAAGTTTAACTGACATCCTAAAGGTGATTGACAGCTGTTGTCTTTGACCTGAGATTCACCTGCAAACACACCTACCAACTTCCCTCAGGTCCCTGCCAGGTAGTCCATTGTTCATACCACCATATTGTGCATGTCCAACCTTCCTGTTGTCTGTTTTGCCTGCCTATAGCACCTTTGTTGTGATTCACCTGTTGAAGAACCCTGTTAGACACACACACAGTTGTTTCATCTTTCCTACCTCTGAGTCAGGCTTTAGAGTCTGTTGCCTGCTGAACTGAGGCTTTACAAACTTTACACTCAAAAGGAGTATTTTGGAGAAATTGCTGTTTCTAAGCTAATGTCGACTGCTGGATCTGCCAACATACACTGCAAAAACAGCCCTTCTAGGGACAAGCCAAATGTTCTTAAATATTATCAAGTTTTCTTGTTTTGAGCAAGAAACTCCAGGGAACAACAACAGGGGTAAGCCAATTTTGGTTGGCTGTAATTCTTAAAACTAGCATAAAAATCTAACCACTGAAAGATTGTAATGGGCCTTAAAACTAGAAAAAATGCCAAGATTTTGTAATAAATCATAACAGTCTTCAAACAGAATAATAAAAATGAGTGACTTTGCACCAGAAGAATAAAACTAAAGAAAACACACTGGGACAAGACTACTTTCTCTTAAACTAAGAAGTTGCGGGATATTATACAAACCATTGTTGTAACTTGTTACTGGTTAGCTCAATATTAGCTGTAATATCTTATCAAGACAGAGTTAGATATATGTTCTTAAAACAAGATTATTTTTGTAATGCAAAACATTATTTTTTCTTTTTGGACAAAAATAAGTCTCATTTCCCAGAAACAAGGCATTTTTTACTTTCTTGAGATTCCTTTTTTACAGTGTACGCCACACAGAAATAACAGGAGTATCAATCTTCTCTTCTAACTTCGAGTTCAGGGAGCGAATAATCTTATTTCCCAAACTGTCTAACTATCCTTTTAACACAATTATCTAACTAATATATAATTTCTTGGTCCTTTATTGCAAACTCAAAGAAGTAAGTGAGTACTGTACTGTCTCTGAACACTGTGTCGATTAGTAACTAACTTATATAATCAGTTTTGAGGAGACCACTTGGAAAATGAAATAAAGGAACTCCTAAAAAAAGTGTTATGGAAACCATAATTAGATGAATAGCTGCCTTTTTTACAAGGTATAAGCCATTGTTTATTGCATTAATATTATATTTGCATGGACATTTCTAAAATAATTGTACAAAACATTGAATAATCACAACAATGAGTTGCTATCTTTCCATCTGAGACAGAATGACCTCCACATGAGGCAGATGCAGGTGTCAGGATAAAACCAGATGTGCTCCAGATGACTTTGGATGCACATTTTTTTTTTTTTTTCCTGCATTTACCTTCGTTAATGAGTGTGATTGTATTTTTAAAACTCAGGCTGACACCACAACTGTCCACAGGTCAGAGTCCAAACCCTAAGGAACTTCAGGCCTTCCTCAGCACAATGTGGTCTTTTAACATTAGCTCTCAGCTGACCGAGTATGACTTAAACACAGAGAATCACCCAATCAATACTGTACATTGATGACTAAATCTACAAGGTTCTTTTGCACACCAAGCACAAAGGGAGCTGTGAGGCGCTTCAGATAAATGTGTCCACCTCGAAGCAGTTTTACAATCCGTTTCCTTTTGTGGGCAACTAGAAATACGAACCAACAACCACGCACTTTGTTTGCGTTTCTTTAGGAGAAAAATTGTTTGTCGCTGCTTTTTCTGACTTTGAATGTGATCAAAGGTCTTTTGACCTCATCACGCTCATGCATCATGACTTCTTCCTCCAACAGCATAAACAAGAGAACCGTTGCTGTGAACACAGACGAGGTCAAAGGTTAAGTCCCTTTTTCCTTTTTTTATTCTCCACAAAAGCTTATATTTCAGCCGTTCCTGTCTTTCAGGTTTAGTTCTTTTAAGTAGGACAGTGTCTCCGTGTCTCAAACGGAGCTACAGCAGATTGTAATAATGAGGAGACGATGAAAGATGCAAAATGCGATTTATTTTGCGTGTTAGTTAATCTTGTTAGGAAGGTTGCTTGGCATGCCACAGTATGTGATTTTTCACTGTTACTTTCTCGAGGAATGTTCTGAATTGAGTGAATGTTTTTACAATGATTATACAGCAATATGTAACATGTGCTTGTACTATGTTATGATTTACATAATGCACGCATGGTGCTAAAATGTATCCTAGCTGCCCTGTATGTGAGGGTCTGCTCACTTTGTACCATTTAGTTTCAGTTTGACTGTGAAACAGGATGAGTTTGACATGTTTTGCATGATCACACCAATTTATCATTTAGCATGTTCAAATGATCCTGCCTGCAGTTCTCTGTTGTTGTATAGTCTGTGGTTATTGCTCGCAGCATGTATTCGACACAGCTTTATTCTTTGTGCAGCAACATTTGAGCAGAACAGTCCTCATGTCATCAATTGCAAAGCCGTGCTTTAGTTCCTTCTTATGTTTCTGATTATTCAGCTGAAGGCTTTTTAGATTCAGGGGGAGCAAACTCTCTGTACATGTGTGGTTTGGGTAATATTTAACAGGGAAAATCCCATTTACTTTGAATTCAATCACTCCAAGATGTGAAGAATCTTCAAAATAAAATAAAACAACTGAAAATCTGTTGCCCTTAAAAAACAAATTGCACTGCGTGAGAGACAGAAAAAAAATTACATGTTGAAATAGAGAATGGATTTGCCGTCATCCCTGTCTAACATGAGGTCATGCATCTAAGGCATCAATCAGCTCGAGCTGTGATTGAGGACTCGCCGGCCCGTGGAAAGAAAAAAGGAGGAAAAAAATAAAAAGAAGAGCTCAGTGGGACTGCAAGGTCATTACTATCTTGTGCAAGGTCACAAAAATGCCACCGGGTAATTGAGTAAAGCTCGTCTGGTAGCTGCAAATCGGAAAAGGCGATTCACCTCCATCTGTCGGGGGGGAATGAATCAGAGCTATTTTATATCAAGGCTGGTTTTGTGTAGTGGGGGGAAGAAGCAGCCTGAAATTACAAGTTGTTTTTTTCTTCCCATTTTCGGATGCTCAGCACAAACATGCGCGACGGAAAGGAAGACAAAGGCGGAAGTTTATCTGCTGGTGCGGCCAGATGCAGCAGCTTCTCCCACCGACCCTTGTTGCTTTGCGAGGTGACAAAGGAAAGCACTCTCCCAGGAATCAAAGTGTCGCAGTGAGTGCATCAGCAAGGAAGTGAATTCATGTTATTTGCCCATTACCTGAAGGCACAGAAGTGCTGATGGCAGGGCTTTCTATATTGGTGGAGCCTCTCTATCCCATCAGTACCTTGTCACAACCAATCCAGCTGCTACTTCTGATAGCTTTCTTTCATTTGCCGCTCCCTCTCTCTCTGCATCCCAGCCTCTGTGCTTGTTTTGGAGAGGCCATCAGCTTACAACAATGTCTCTCTGAGGTCCCACCTGTCCTTGACCCTCATCTTCTGCTGCCGGTGCATGTGTTTGCCTGTCTCTGTGTGCATATGAATAAGCAATTGAGGGTGACATTGTGTGCACAGAGGTAAAGGGTAGAGTCTTTTTTTAACCTTTGCAGAGCAGAGTGGCCGGAGGAAAAAAAAGAAAAAGCAGCTGAATCCTGGTTGGTTCAGAGTGACTCTATAGAAGATGGCGAAGCGGTGCATCGCTGCATTTACACCAACAATCATTCAAGGCTCCTCAGAGCAGAAGACAATAGATTCCACACATGCCTGCACATCCAGACGGTTGATTTTATTCACTCCGAGCATGGGAGGTGGCGGGTATGACCTTGATCAAGTAATTTTCTTCAGATAGAATCTGAGCGGGACAAAGATGTGAGCTAAGTTTTAGTTAAAAAATAAAGAGAAGCACTAATAAAACAGTTTGATGCAGACTCTCTTGCTAGCATGGAGGTGGAAAACAATATTTATTTGTATCTTGTATCCTTACAGAATAAAATATATTGTGTTTACTCTATACCCTCCACATTTATGGAAATGCATTTGTGTGCTTTCTTGCTTAAAAGGTAAAAAGATTGATACCACTCTTCTGTATGCAGCAGACAGTTAGCTGAACTTAAAAGCATAAAAACTGGAAACAGCTAGCCTGCTCTGTCCAAATATACAAAAAAAACAACAACAAAAAAAACAAGATATAAAGTGTTAATCCATGAGCTTTAAAGTATTTGCCAACAATGACAGGCTAGCTATTTCCCCTTGCTTCCATTCTTTATGCTAAGCTAAGCTAATCACCTACTGGCCCTTCCTATGGTTATTAACACTCTGCAAGAAAAATAATTATTCTTTAAAAGATAACCATAATAAGCATAATAAAGCATTTTAAAATAAAAATAGACAACCCATATCCTACGGGAGTGTCCCTAGCTCGGCAGCTTATACCTGCTCACACTCACTGTATCTGGATCATAGAGAGACCCTGAATATAAATGTGTTAGTCTGGCTCTGGGTGTGTGTTGTGTGTCCTTCGCCATCCTTTAAAACACACGATGCTGCCACCCAGCCCAGCCGAGAGGCTTTGTAATGTGCTGTCAAAACCTATTTACCTCCTTCATTTGAAACCGCTGCCGCACCATGAGTGCATGGTGGGGGTGATGGGCTCGGTACTATCTGTCACTGCCTCTTACTGTGTGGTAAGCCACAAGACCATCCTTTTTGTTGTTGTTTTTACTCCACTGTTGCTAGTAAAGCAGTGATTGCTATTTCTGCTTCCCAGAGATCACTTATCAAATCAAATTGATTTAGTTTGTGGCTGGTGCTACCCAGCCTTCAAACAAAACACATCACTTCCTGTAAAACAACTAGAAAAGCTTTCATTGATTTCCCAGTGTGATATAGGAGGCAGCAAACCAGGCCTTATTAGAGCTACTTATCGATGGGTGATTGATGACTATTTAATGTGTGAAAGTGGTCTGTTTTAGTGGTTTTGGTTTGCGTGGTCTGCAGCAGCAGCAGGTAGCTGTTTTCAGCTTAAACAGCTCTAAAAACCTCACTCTGCATTTATTGTGCACTTACATTCATAAAGTGGTCAGAAATACGACTCTAAATATACACTAATTGTTTGTTATCAACGTCACAGCTTATTACGCTGTCTCCCGAATGGCCAAAGGATGAGTTAATGCAGGTTTAATTGTTACAACTTCGGCTACTGAGGGTTTGGTACCTTGTACGAACAACCAATCAATGGTTATCAATAGAAAGAATTGTTATACCCCGTCCCCTCGGGAGATTTGAGGAGTATCTTGAGGCCGCTGCTGCTCAATATTATATGTAATATTGTTTTTATTCACATTGTGTTTATTGTTATAGACTTGAAGGATTCTTGTAGTTCAAGTATTTTGTCTCAAAGTAAAATATATGAGCTCCTGCTACTGGAAATTACTGTCCATCAGACTTTTCAAACATAAAAAAAGTCTCTGTACAGTCCACACAATCTCTTTCATTACGTCCACAACAACATGAGATCATGAGATGAGATCGTCTTGCTGGAAGAGGATCATTACGATCACCATCACCTGCAACGTATTGATTTTAATTTTTTTTCTTCCTGGTCTTCCCTGACCAATTTGGGCTCCGTTATGAGTTTTGCTGCCGGTGAGGATGCAGTGCTATATGAAGGATAGATGCTGGGCTACATGTTGAAATGAAGCTGTGGGAAGATTAGAGCAGGTAGGCCTATTGATTGGCAGATAGACAGTAGTAAGGTAGCCATTGATTGGGCAAACAGCCAATTTTTGACCTAGAAGCGCTCAAATCAATAGGCTTAATCCAGTGGGAGACGTAAGGAATGAGAGGACTGGTCCCAAAATGTCCTCTAGTATTATTTGACCGCTTTCTTCTTCTTTTTTAATAGAAAATGTGAAATTAAAAAGGGATGTGGCTTAATCTCTTGATTTAATGTGAACTTGGTTAATTAATCTATTCCGTCGCTGTTATTTTAATATCTTTTTAGTTGGTATTAAATAAATGAAATTATTCTGACTGTGTACACATTATACAAGATAATCAGATTCCAGTCCTCTCCGTCCTGTCTTTCTGTCACACACATTCCCCTAAACGCATAAATTTTTCTGTTTAGTCAAATTCATTCAGTGTGACTCCTGGTCCAGATGGATTATTTTGACCTTTTGAAATGACTGGTCAATCAATACCACAATAGATACAGTTCATCTCCTTTCATATTCATGAGGGAGCCGTAGAGTGGAGGAAGAGTCCCTGCATGTTATTATCAGCCTAATGTATTCTTACCACTGTGCAACAATTAATGCACATACAATTTTATAAAATGAATGCAGTCTAAAATGTGCATTTTACATCACATTAGTGATGTGAAGGTTGTTGTACATTCCTTCACAATGGATGTTTGACAACAGACAGTATATAATTACTGGACAGAGCTTCTGGGTCTGTGAAGTGAAGCTGACGTTGAGGTGTCTTAAACATGCACTCTGTGTAAAGGCCAGCAGGGGGCAGCTCCACTGGCTGCAAAAATACTATGGATACTATGGAGTCTTATGGAAAATGTTTTACGATTTCCAAATGACTTTATGGTTTCAAGTCTTCTTCCATACAGCATGATGTACTGTACGGCAATGTTTCCTGCTACGGCCAAGTTGAAACGTGATTTAGTTTTCTGCTCTCATAAAGTTGAGGAGAGAGACTGAACACAACTAAGAGTCTACATTATTGCTAGCAGCTCTGTAATTAGGCGCACCAATGCTTTAAGCTAAAAGCTACTTTAGCAGCATGTGTAAAGTTATATTATGATAGATAGTTATGATATAAAAAACATTTTGTCATGGAGCCACTTATTTACATTGTACATTTTGTTTTTCACAATAAAAAAAGACAATAGAAAAACACACCATCCTCCCCGCACCTACCGCTGATTCCACCTGTCATCACTAACAGCTGCAGGGAATTTAAACGGAGCACAGGTTGCTGACGGTAACATGACCAGATCAGCGATACCCCACCAAATTAGGTCAGCGCTGGTCGGATCATTGCCCCTGTCTGATTGAGAGAGGTCAGCGGGCTCACCTTGTCTGGCCCGCCACACACATACACATTCCTGCACTGTACACAGGCACAAAGCCAGGAGACAAAGCCAGTAATAGCAGCGCAATATGGTCACGCTTCAGTGCTCACCACTGTAACCCTGCCCGCAGACTGGAAACCACAAAAACCCAGTGAAGTGTGGCGGCGTTCTGGTTTTATAGAGTGTGAGTCATTAAAAGAGAAAAGGACATGTGCACACTTTGATATGTCACAAGGCTTTTATTTAATGAAGTTGCAGTGCAAAGGTTACCACGACTACAGTGAAGCGCTGAGGGAAGATGATTACAACGACAAAGATTTAAGTTAAGCTCCCCTCCAGACACGTATTAGTAGATATTAGTCTGCTGGGAACAGTAGCGTGTGTCTGATATATTTTCTTTCCGCAAAACATAAAATAATTTCATTCTCAGTGTGTGTGCACTGGTGGCTTTAAGTCTCTGCATCACACCTGTATAAGTTGCATACTGGACTTCCGAACTATTGGTGATGTCGCAAGTTGCCCCCTTAAAATCAGATTTTCAATGAACTCAGAGAAACTTTCCACTTCCAGCAGATGAATGTGAAATCATCCTTCTAGTGTCAAACTCTTCTGCACAATGAAGCTCAAACATCCAGCTGTAGGAACAAGAAGATAAACAGAAATTTTAATAGAAGTGGACTTTAACAATGGATCCCTATATGTCGTGTGAAAGCTCTGCAGTTTCAGGGTCATTAAGCTAATTTTCGGTCGATAACTTTACTTGTATGACGCACTAAGACATTTTTGTAGTTGTTTATGATTACTACATGCTTTGTCCCTCTGCTGATCCATATGATAGTCACATGCTGTTAGTATGTGTACAGTAAACATCCTGACTTGCTTGTGACTAGCTCAAAGGCCTCCTGTCTTTACCATGAAGAGTGACGTTAAGGTTGAACTTTTGACTTTGATAGCTGGAAGTTTTCTATTTCTATTTTTTATCTATTTCATGCAGGTCTATCCAGGACATGTCCATTCCAATTTGGTGGACAGCAACAAGTTGGAAATGGCCAAGGTCACCTACATAAATCAAATGTTTTTAAAGGATACTTTACTTTCACGGACACTTAATAGAAATACATACAGAGTCAAGAACATTTCAGGCCTGATTTCTTTGCTTTTCTTTCTTTGTAAATGTTGTCTCTTCATTATATTATGTTTGTTTGTAATCCATTTTTTGGTTTGTCTGTTTTATTATGTCACTTTGTAATGTGTAATGCATGCAGTGGGTATAACTAATACATGAGACTTCTTCATCTTTACAGATTAGGCAATTTAACAGCCTTGCAAGGGACTGCACGTGAAAACTCTGATTTATTTACATTTTAATGAATGCTGATTAATATGAACTGTGCTGTTTGAACACTGTGTTTGTAGGCAGTTTGTCTTCCTGTGAAAATGCTGCTTACCTGCCTTTTCACCCCCAACATTAACGTTTTTTGTGTGTTAAATAATTAATTTCACGTCTTTTCAGATGATCTGTTAATTGGCACAAACCAGGCTTGTTTAAGTAGGTGTGGACCATCTGGACAATCAGTGAAAGGGAAACGTGTGCATCATTAGGTCGTCAGTGAATGACTGAATACTGTCAAGCTGTAAAAAGGAGGGTAAAATTGTTCTGCCTGCAGTAAATAAGAGTTTGTAGAGGTTGCACTCATTGTGATATCAGCAGTAATTAGGAAATCTTGAATTAATGTTTTTTTTGTCGTTCTTTGTATCAGTTGAGCTCACCCTGTGGTTGCCTGAGCAGATGGAGGCTGAGGATATAAACTGCCAGTCGCTAGTCAATAGTAGGATTTAGGTGGCAGCTTGCTTTCATTAATATTTTAAGCCCTCCTAGCTATGTGGCTTCATGGATGACGATGGCTGTCCACCACTTGGGTCCAGACGGAAACATCTCCCTGACGACCAAGACTGCAAAGAAAATGAATGAATACATGAGTTTAATCTGTAAAGCAGTGAAATTATTGTTCATGTACACTAGCATTAGACCTTTCATTTGACTTGAAAGAACAAACTGTTAGGTCCTTGACCTTTGGGAGATTTATCTTTGCCTGTGTGGTCGCTATACGTTTCAAAAAGGTGCTTTGGCCCTCGGCACAGTATCATGCTGGTGTGTGTAATCCAACCATGAAGAGTTAAATCAGCCCTCGGGTGCCTGATGTGTGATGAACTCATTGGAGCACCTCCAGCTGTCTGCCAACATTATCTGTCTTCCTGTTTAATAATGTTGGTCAGTTTTCCGGAGGCTAATTCACACATTTAATTGTTTTAGCGCTACCTGGTTTGTGTGAGTGCATATGTGTGATTTCATGCAGTTAGTAGAGGGTATTTCAATATTTTTTTACGACTTCTTAATCAGATTTACGGTAAATATATATTGTTTTTACGAGTAGCATAAAGCAAACAACCTTGCATTGTAAAATGACCTTGTATCCATCGTTAGTTGACAATCCAGCTGCAGAAGAGCCTTATAGAAAACAACCCTTTAAAGACCTTTCTAAAGAAACAACAAGAATCAGCTGAAATTCTTCCACCCTTTCTCCACGCCAAATCCTCCTATATATTCTATAAATTCACTATTGTCTCAGAGGCGTTCTGTGTAGGTGCTTTCAGGCATGATGGCGATCATCAGAGCGTGTGACAAAGCGAAAGAGACAGCTGACATGAACACATCAATACACATCAGGCTTCACACTGTGAGCTTGTTTGGCTCCTTGCTTGGATGTGTGTGCATCCAATCGAGTCTCCCATAGTATGGTGATATTAGCGTCTTGTGAAAATCTATCAGAGATTTGTGTTTCTATGAGGAATTGTTTCATCCTCCAGTGGGTTGCCAAACAGCAGCCTTGTACACTGAGATCAGCTAATACATTACCGTCAGGCACTGAGTGTGAAAACCCATCCCTCCTACCATCTGACAAGGACTATGATCTTCCACTGTTTCGAATGGAAACTGAAAGCACAGGTTAGCAGGGCATTATGAGCTGTGGCATCGCCGAGCCCCATCCACACCCTCTGTGCACCACGCCGTCATCATAATGCTGTCTTGTGTCATTCAGCCTGAAGGTGTGGAGGGGTTTTCCTTTTTCTCACAAACAATGCTGTATTCTTGCTCCTGATAACGAGCCATGCATGGGTTTAATTCCAAAAGATCTGTTTTCAAAAACATTCCAACATGGGGCGAGTTTTAAACAGACTAAAACCCACACAAATAGTTTGGGTTTTATTTGTCCAGATTTGAGATATCGCCTCTGATTTCTGCTGCCTGATAGACAAATAGCTCAAAACCTCAGCACATAAAACCAAAGCTATCTGCGTTATTAAACACAAAAGATCCATGCCGAGCCATGTTGGGAAAATAATCTTTGAGAATGAAGTTGTAATTTTGAGAAAACTCATATTACAAGAAAGGAATAAAGTCATATAAAGTCATAATATTCCAAGAATAAAGTCATCATTTTTTGACAGGAAGTCAATATTTCAAAAATAAAGTTGTAAAACTGATTGAAATTGAAGACAGTCATGATATTTTCAGAAAATACAATTTTCATTGAATCTAGATTTGTATTTCTGTCTATAACTCAAACAGATGGTTTCACACACAAATAAACTCATTTCAAAACATTTTCAATGTCTGTATCTTGAAACAAGAAAGAATTATAAAACGTGTTTATTTTGTAATTTAGGTGAACTGACCCTTTAACTTGAAATAAGTTAGCTTAGCCGCAGAGGCTGAAATTACAGTTAAGTCCGAAAATCATAACTGTCAAATGGTGGATAATCACTTATTAGTATTCAAGCTGTTTTCCTAAATTTAGAGAGCATACACACACAATTTAACATAAGCTGGTACTCACCAGCCCCTTTTAATACTCAGTGAAGTCATGTTGTCTATTTTCATTTTCTGTCCACATGACAGGAGTTGGGTATTTTTACACACTTGCAGAAAGCTTTCCCTGTCGACACATTGCGCACACTGCCACTGTAATCCAAACAGACAGTGCTGTGAGACAGTGGCAAGGTTTTATGTGCCTTCAGAAATGTCACCCTACCTCTGGTCCCTGAAATATGATGAGCGCCGACACACACTCACACACAAACTTTCCCACATGCCATGCAGATGTACATGAGAATTGAAATTTTAGTTATACAAACATTTCCTGCAGGCTAAGCTGATCCGGAGGCAGAAGCAATCTCATTGGCTGAGTTAAATGTCAGTGGGTAGGCCTGAGACACAGGTTTTTTCCAACTAAAGAAATGTTAGATTGAGGCCTGGTTAAAAGGTAAGAGATAAGAGAGGAGGAAATATGTTGCTTCACACTGCAAACGTGCAGTCTGTAATAAATAATCCTGCTGCTTTGCCTGGCTGACCTTCAAAGTTCCAGTAGCTCTTGTGACCAACGGCTCCTGCTGACCTTCCAGGACCATAAACGCTGTGCTCATTACTGAATGAAAAATTATGTCATTGCATTCATATTGTTTATTCATAATTTGGGGATAGTTTGCTCTGCACCATTCATGTTCAAGTCGAGTTTAGCAATGCCACACATGAACATTAAGCACCACACTTAATGTTCATGGGCCTCTAGAAAGAGTCATACTCTGAGGAAGAGTTAGGAAGGTCATATCATATCTTTGTTATCTTTTTTTTGCTCTGCACCATTCATGTTCATCTCTTGACACGCTCTAATTCCCTGCATGCATATGGGATCCGTGCCATTTATTAGAGAGTTTGCCTTTAACATTGAAGTGTAGCTTTACTGGATAAGTTACAAGCTATTTTATATTAAAATGGCTGCTGTATTGTATTTTTATTGTACTTTTACTGTTAAATTACTCCTAAGAGAATATTCCTTCTACACATTTAAAGCCTGTAACATTTTCATTAAGGATTATGTTTGTTTTCTTGTGGGTTGATGAGCCAGTTGACTGCAAGTCAAGTTTAGCAACACCACACTTAACCGATGTTCATGGGCCTCTAGAAAGAGTCATACTCTTTGGAAGACTTAGGAAGGTCATATCTTTTTCTTTCACCCTTTTGAAAAACAAAAACAAAAGAGCTTAAGCATAACAAGAAACAGTGTGTTTGTCTGCTCCAACATAGTACACAGTAAGCTGCTAACGTGATGCTGTGTGAGGCTGGACGGTGCACAGACGTAGCAAGAGCTGGGCTTAGCAAAGGGTCAGTTGCCTCCAAACCTCCCAGGTTAGTCATCTATCCTCTAAAACCAAATTCCCTCAATTTGGAGGAAAAAGCACTTTCCACTGGATCAAAAGCTTGCTCTCTTACTGTACGTTTTCTTTAATCTGCATCACAGGCTTCTTTGTGTGGTTATGGGCTGTTCCAAGTCTCTCAGTGCTGCCAGTTGTATGGCTTTAGCACACTCTGGTTTCAGCTGAACGGCACAAGATGTGAATTGAACACAGTTTGAATGTGTAGCTTCATGAAAGTCAGTGAAGTATAGACATTACAGATACCAGATACATGTTGCAGGTATTGGTTCTGGTTGTGGTGAGTGAAATCACACACATGCACACAAACACAAAATATCACATTTAGGTTACATCATCCTGAGGTTTTAGAGACTTTTCAGAAGGAACCTGGTGGAAAAGCAATTGTGGGAGTCGAGAGGCATTGCTTCAGAGCAAAAGCATGCAGCTTTTCTTAAAGTTTTTTAACCTCTTACCAGTATGACCAGAAATACATGTGCAATCATATTTCTATTTTTAACAGCTAATTCCATCTTCTCGGGCCGATGAGAGGAGAAACAGTGTTGGGAACATCATTCGAATCTACTATCAGAGCACTTTGTGAGCCTTTGCTCTGTAAGCTTGCATTCATGATATGTAAAGATATGTAAAATGGCATGAATTACCAGGGTGCCACATGCTTGAGTAGACTCATGTGCAAACAGTGTAGTAATTATCTTCCTCATAATTACTACTTGCCGGGAATTTTAATGAACCCTTGCTGCATTAAGGAGCTGTTTTCAGGTATGACGTCAGTGTCACTGAACAAAGTAAAACTGAGCAAACGGTGATCAGGGATCTAAGGACGCAGGAAACTCAGTATATCAGAACCTTAAACTACCAGTCAGTAGTCGAGTAGTGCAGCTACTCCTCGGGGCCCTCTATACATATACATAATTTTATGCGCACAGTGCAACAGCAGACACACACCCACTGCTACCTCATTAGTGACTGCAGCCCCCGGGCTTACAACTGGGAAAAGGTCTAATTGCACAGTGCAGCAGGACTGACATCGCTCAGAGCGTTTTGGTACAGACTTCGACAAATGAGCATCAGGTGCGAGCACCTACAGTAATATTCTGTGATTTCTGACCCTTCCTGTCACTGCTGTAACTGCCGAGTTCGGCTCATAGTAAGTCACTGGAACTTTTCTGAAGGGACCAGAGAAACCCACTGGAGTTCATTGAGAGAACAAGTTGGACTGAGTAGGTGTCAGTCACATGACAATGTTTTTCAAATAGATAATTCTTAATGGTAATTACAGCCTACAAGTGTGTTGTATAGCCTATACTGCCTTAATGCAAACCATACACATAAATGCTATCTGTGCAGTCGCCATATTGTGGAGGTCAAGAACGACTGTAACTCAACCGATTTTTTATGAAATGTGATTTGTCTAAACGTGAGAAACTGAATGTGATACTGGTTATTTGTAGGAATTGTATCAATTATTGGGGGTGGCTCTAATCAGCTCTATGCCAAAAGGTTAACCATCTGAGTAGCCACAACTTCCACTGGGACATGCAGACAGGCTATGAACAGGCAACGTCAAGTGTAAATTGTTTAGAATTGTATTTAAAAATGTAGACTTCTATATATATTATCCTATTATAAAGCTATCTGGTTGCTTGTTTTTGTGAAATGTAAAATTTGTCTACAGGCAAACATATAATTCAATCTGTGATCGCTGCAAACAATTCAAACTAACTGTGTTTTGCCAATATTAATCAGCTGGCATGTTTTATTTGTCTTCTGTAGGAAAACATTAAAACAAAAGATCACCTCTGCAGCGGTTTGTTGCACTTGCTTGAGCCTCTGTGCTACTTCTGGAGTTGTTATCATAAAATGGACTGTCCTCCATACTTGCACCTGGTGCTTATTTGTTAAAATGGATTCCAAAATGCTCTGAGCGTTGTCAGTAGTGCTGAACTGTTCAATTATTTCCCATGTGCAAACCCGGGGTTTACAGTCACTAATGAGGTAGCACTGTGTGTGTGTGAGCTGTTATTCTGGAGTCATATAATTATGCATGTTTCAGGAGGGGCCGTTCATGCATTTTGCATCAGTGCCCACTGTGACTGTGTTCACAGAGTTAGGTTAATCACGGAAGACACCACAAGTAAGAAAATGAGTGTTGGGATTCATGTAAAATTAACCCCATCCATAAAACCAGGATCACCACCCTGAGAGCTGTAGATGGGGTCTTGACACTGATGGTAGTGCTGCAGGAGAGGACTGACAACAATGACAAGCAGATATGTTACAAATAAGGTTAAAATGTTCTTGACAGAGAAAACACAAAACATAACACATTTTATAAGAGCTGGAGAGAGGAGAACATTTAAACGGCAATTGACTTGAACCTAAGCTAAAAGCTTCTTTATTTTGTGAAGGTTACATCCATTTTATCATAACTGGATATCCAAATTCAAAGGGGGCTTAATTGGTAAAAGATAACTAAAATGTAGGCTGAAGTTGAAGTTGAGTGAGAACTGACACTAACACCCCCCTGCCCCAAATTTAGTTTTTGGTTTTTGGTAGTTTCGTAGGAAATTTCTTTATCCTGCTCTTTAGTTAGTCTGAGTGAAAATCAGAGGCTGCTGGGAAGTACCGACAGCTCCCTGCGGTCTGTGAAAACCAAATCGTCCAAAAGTGGTTTCCTGTCAATGGAAATACACTGATATACTGCAAGCGTATACTCAATTTTCAGCTGTAACAAAATGCAGTATTATCCAGATAAAGTCAAATTCTACTCAATTAGTGAAAAACTCTGGCAGAATATTGAAAAAAACTGGGACATCTTTATTCACTCGGCTGGGAAAGTATTCACTGTGGTGTGAGCAGGCAGTTGGTAGCCAGATGGTGAAGCCTCTGTGGACAGTAGCAGCTTCTGATCACTAATCCATGTGTTAACCTGTTTGAATGATTGAATGACGAAGAGTGTGGCTGCTTTGTACAAAATGGACTTCTTGAAACCATCGAAATACATTTACAATTCAGTCTTATTAAAGAAATAGTTAGATTTTTTTTGGCCTTTTAGATTTCCTCAGATTTAGATGAGCAGATTGACACAAGTCTGCACATTGAACATGAAGCTACAACCATTAGATTGTTAGCTTATAGCATAAAAGCTGGAAACCGGGAAACAGGTAGCTTGGCTCTGTCTAAAGGTAATGAAATCTGCCTCCCAGCACCTCTAAAGCTCACAGAATAACATGTAATGTGTTTGTTTCCTGAAGTCTTAGTCAGTACCATGAGGTTGCCAGGCAACCAGTGAATACTCCTGGAAGTCATGGCCCCCAGCCAAGAAATAGTCCCACACTTAACCACCGTAAATCCATAACTTGTTGCTTTTACTACTTTTTTTGGTAAACTGATTCAACCAACAAGATCATATGTGTTAATTGGTGAGTTTTAGAGCTGCAAGTTGGCTGATTTGGTTCTGTTTCCAGTCTTTATGCTAAGCAATGCTAACTAGCTACTACCTGTAGCATACTAGAGCAACATATATGAGCTGTGACGGGAAACCAAGTAAATATAGTTCCCAGTTTCTGCATCAAATGCTGCAAAACCCAGATTTCAGCTTAAAGGATAATGCCACATCTGTGTATGTTATACTTTTGCATTAAGTTAATGCTCTGTCCTGGTGGGTATTGATTTACAGTTATAAGTAACCAGTTGTCAAATGCTGTGGGGTCTGGCTAAGAACAAAACAAGGAGTGATAAGGAGAACTGGGCCGCAGCCTGGAGATATGGGGGATTTATAGCCTTACACGTGAGGTCCAAATCCAGTATGAGCAAGCGTGGATAAACAGTGAAGTGGAGGTGGTGGTGGGTGGGAAATATGACCAAATCCTGAAACTCTGCCACCATAATAGGTTTGTTATCCACACATGCCGAGGAAATGGGAAATAGACCTTTAATGGCTCTGACTAAATCATTAGTTAAGGAGTGAGCGCTGTTGATAGTGTGCTGACACAGGCAGGTGGCTCAGAAAGTGTGAGATGGAAATGTGGTTTTCAACAGTGGGTGAAATGGCAACAGAAAAGTGCTGATTCCAGACAAGATCCGGCGTGGCCTGACAGCGCAGCAATAAAAAGACCTCGACTGACTCATGGCTTTGTCTGGAGGTCTCAAGGCTTCGCTTGCACTTGAATTCCACTCGCAAAACCAGTCCCTGCTTTCCAGAGAAAAGTGTCTCACAGAGACAATTAGAGCCTGATACTGGACTATTATTTTACATTACTGAGCACAGCCACTGACTGAAAAATACAGTCAATTGTCTCTATTCAAATCATTTAATTGTTTGCTTAAAGGTCCAGTGTGTAACATTTAGGAGGATCTATTGGCAGAAATGTTAATCTAATACTCATAGGTGTGTTTTTATATAGTATATAGAGTTTAATCACCTAAAAAATGGGTATTAAAGGTGTGTTTTTTGTTAAATTAGAATTTGTTTTTATCTACAGGTGAGAAGATTGATACTATTCTCATGTCTGTATTTGCTAAATATGAAGCTACAGCAAGCAGGTGGTTAGCTTAGTTTAACATAAAGACGTATGAGACCTTTGTATTAGCACGTAACTCCCAATAAAACTGCAGTTTATTGGGTTTATTTGTTCTGTTTTTCAAGTAAGATACAATGTGCTAACCTAATCGCCTTCTGGCTATTGCTTCATATTTAGCCTAAAACTGCCATCAATCTTTTGTTTTATAACGATTAGTTGATTAATTGATTAGTGGGTTGACAGAAAATTGTTCTACAACAATTCTGATCATCGATTCATTTTTTATCCAACTAAATTTCATTTGCTGGTTCCAGCGTTTTATATCACTGTAAATTAAATGTCTCTGAATATAGACCCTCGTCGCCCTGGGCTCTTGGCACCTGTGATTTATAGTTTAGCTATTTTCTTGACAAATTGAGTCATTTTAAACACAATAGACAGGTCAATCAATCATTTAAAAAAAAATATAGGTGCAGCTTTAATGTCTGTATCTCAATATTTATACAACAGAAAGCACTGAGTATCCACCAGAGTCAGTTCTTCGATGCTCTTCAGCTCCAAACAACAACACTGTGGAGAGAGCCTGAGGTGAGGAATTCATTTGGTAGCTGCTTTCAGATGCTGGTGCATATCTGTGTGTGTGTGTGTGTGTGTACAACCCACAGGGGCTCCATCTAGGGTGGATGCTGTGTTGCTGTTACAAATGATCCTGTGGGAGACTCACTGACAGCCAAGCTCTGTGCGGTTCCACATGCTTCATCACCACACACACACACACACACACACACATCACGCTGCTGCAGCTGCCCACGGTGAGTGAAGCATGTTGGTCCCAGGGTAAACTCCCACTGCATATCCTGTCAGCTCAGAGAAAGTGTCAATCAGCTTGTCCAAGTCAGCTAAAGAGATGTGTCTACGCCAGCAAAATGTACTTTACTGGCCGTCCTTGTCCTTCACGACTTCTGACAGCAAATGACACTGTTCTCGCCAGGACAATTCCTCTATTCTAGCTTTTAAACTTTATTGATCAAGGTTGGGGATTTTGCTGAGCATGTGTACCTTTTCTCCACCGTTTCTCACCTGGGAACTGCCCACTACAAACACACTCAGCCTTTGATTCTGGACATTATTTAGAGGTTAGCCAAGGTAAAGTTGGGTAATAATGGGTTAATAACTTATTAACTATGAATCCACTTTCACTTCCCTGGATGTCATAATATACATACTGAAATTGTTTACATGACACTGAGAGCACTGGGTGTTGATACATATATATAGATAGATATACTTCAGCTGCTACACCTGGTATTAATTATCTGTTGTTTCCTAACACCTCTACCTGCTGTGATGGTTGTTGCACGCTTTTGGTTTTACTTTAAAAGTAATATGCTTTAACTCCAGTGGATCTCCTGCATGGCCATTTGTCTAAGCTACGACAAGACAACAGTATCATCATGCTGGAAGCCATAAATATCTACAGAAGTAGGTCTTTTTACCCTTGAGTTCATGTTGAAACACCTTTTGTGTATTGTCTCGCTGCTTTATATGTCCAAGCAGCATTATGTGTATTTCAAAGCAAGCTGGAGAACAAATAACAAATACGGCAGGCAATTTAACATGATGAAAACTTTAAGTTAAAACAAAGAAATACCAATCAACATGGTACTTGAAGGCCACTGCAGGACACAAGTAGGTCCTTGGTCCTGTTAACTGGTAACTTGCTGCCATCTTGTGGTTAAACCTTGTAAAAACAGTAATATCTGAAGTGCAGCTTTGGGTTTCAAGGACAAAAAGTCTGAGGTATTTACAAATTATATAAAATTAAATTAAATTAAATCAATATTGTCTTAAAATAGCACAGTTTCGCGCAGTTAAAGGTGAAGTTTTGAAGCTCTACATGCACCAAAACTGTCCGCTGATGTAACTGCTGCGCAAACGTCATGCGCAGGAGTAGCTTGTCCCTCGTCACCTCCCGTCGATGTTTTGCATACGCGTATGGCAGCGAGAGTGCAAGTCGACAGGTGAGAACAACATGTACTTTTCACAATGTGACGCCATTATAGGCTCTGTATTTGCTCGCTTTTTGATGAAGACTGTCGAGACGTTCATCGTCCACGTCGTCAGGTGTTTTGTGCTTGTTGACTGCAAACGAGGAAGAAAACAAAACAGTGCGAAAGTGTCAAAATAAGAGATCAGCTGACTGGAGCTAACAGCTAGCAGTGAGCTGGCGAGCTGTATTTGTTTGTGTTGAAGTTGTTGTTGTTGTTGTGGAGCTTTATATGTGTTATTTGTTACCTGTAAAGCACGTTTAACGTTATAGTAGACTCGACCTTTGGTGGGTTTTCCACGCAGTCGTCGTAATGTTAACTAACCCTGGCTATCAAGGTTAAAGTGAACTACAGCCTGTTGTTACTGTTTGATAAAGGGAATCGACTGCTGCTCTGATTGTTGTTGTTGTTGTTGTTGTTGTTGTTTTTAATCCAGCAGGTTGAAGTTAGAAGCAAACAGAGCCCAACCACAATGTCCAGCAGTGTAAGTTACCAGCTGCTTGACTATCATTGATTAATTACACACAGAATACAAAATGTCTGCAGCTTGTGTTTTTTGTTTGTCCAGTGTTTAAATGATTTTAATCCCAATTGTACTGAGCTGTGAACTCTGGGGTTTTTCTTGAATAACTCAAATGCTGAACCCTTAAAAGTTAACTTGTGTTACAGTAAATGTGGATGTGTATTAGGGCTGCACAATTCATTGCAGTTAAATATTCAAACTTATAGAGACGTAACAATAAGACTTATAAAGAAGTGATGTAGTTCTGAAGAGATGTTTGTTTGGTACAGACCCCAACAAATTTCACTTCATCATGATCTTAAGGTTTTTTTAATAAAAATTTAAATCAGATTTGTGATGTAAAGCTGATCATTCCAACCTTAATCGTGAATATTATACCATATCATGCAGCCCTAATGCAATATTGACTCTGTTAAGTAAGCAAGACATAATTTTAGTTAATAAATAAAACAAACAGAGGGAATATGTAGAATTGTTCAAATGTTGTGTTAACGGATGCCTTTGTTTCTGTGCAGGTGCTGTGTGGTCGGGGGAAGGTGGTCCTCTCTCAGGCCGCTGGCTATCAAGCATTAGCTGCCCTCCGTGTCGGGAGAACCAGAACCTTCTCGGCTGCGAGCTCAGATGAGCCGTACATAGCCGCATCACCCGCAGACTCAGGTGGGTCAAAGTAGTAAATGAACCAGTCACTATAGTCTAGTCTCAGGTTTGTGCAACATGACTGGAATTTCATATCCTGAAAATAATATCAACATTTTTATAAAATGACCTCATTGACATATTATTACTCAATAAATATGAGGTACTTATTCATATTATTTCAGAAGATTATTTTTCATCTTTTATTTAGAACCTTTGTGCAAATGTTGAATTAAACACGTGACAAAATATTAATGTTTCAGTGTCTCGCAGAGACTTTACTTGGGCGGGTCAGGTATATTAACACCCAGCAACCCATTTAAGCATTTTGCAGAGAATTACTGAGAGTGGTACGCAGAGACGGTGGATATTTTACAAGCACTGACTAGGTAAAGGCTTTAGTCAAAACATAAAGGAGCAAATATCTTTGTCCCGTCCCCTCCAGGCCCCAGGACCGTGTGGCCTGATGAGAACATGGGACCATTCGGACCTCAGGACCAGCGCTTTCAGCTCCCGGGTAACGCTGGGTTTGACTGCCACCTGGAGGGCATGGAGGACCAAAAGAAGACTCCAGTCCACAGGACGGTGCCTGATGTACTCACAACCCCGAGCAGCTCAGACAGGCAGCAGTTCATACTGGCCCAGTTTGTTAATGAGTTCCACGTAAGTTTTTTTTAATCGTTTTTTTTTTTTTAGCAGCAGGGCTGTAGCTATCACTGAAGACACTCGGGTTATATTGTTCACTAGTCGGGGCTTAACAAGAGCCAATTAAAGCTTCTACAGGTATGCTAACAAAATAATAAATAACAGTTTCAGCATCTCTTCCCCAGAATTATGTTCCTGGCAGTGTGCAGAAGGCTTCGGAATGCCATTTACCTCTTTATGTTTTAAAATAGACAGTACATAACGTATAATTCAATTGTTATATGGAGGAATAAAGTATATTATATCTTGACCTTTTAAAATCCTGCCAACAAGTCTTACAGGCAGAATAGTCAATTAGGGAAAAGTGGAAGTTCAGTAATCTTTTTTCTTTTTCAAACACAGCTTTTAACACTGCACGTATCCCAAGTACACTTTTTAAGGACAATTATATAATCAGTCAGAGTAAATGATTTCGATTTTGTGTGTGTGTGTGTTTTTATTAGGAAAAACTGGGTCCTATATCCACAAGAGTCCACAAAGCTGAGAAGTACTTTAATCAGACAGGCACAGACTGCTCCGTATACTCCTGCCCTGAGCTGTTAAAGAAAGGTAAGGGAAGGTTATTTGGCATTAACTCACTTAAAGTAACAATCTTGAAGATCTGTTTCATTTTCTCTCTGGTGATTAGCGGTAATTGCAGCTGTGTTTTTGGACCTCATTTCCCAGACATCCAAACTGTCGCCTGTGTGATGTCAGTCATTTGGCAGCGATCTTTTTTTTTTGCTTGTTCAGCCATAGTTGTTTACTGACAACGCTAGCAGAGAAATTACAATCTTTGAGATTATTACTTTAAGAAAAATCATCTTATGAAGTTGTATCATCTTTAAAACCCCTTTTCACCCTTTAGTAATACAACTGTGTGTGTGTGTGTGTGTGTGTCAGATCTTGAGCTGTTGTTCCCCTCGGCACCCACCACTTCCATCACAGTTGTAACGGTCACACAGAGGAACAGTCGGTGCGAGGACGCAGCAGAGCAGGACAGAGAGCAGCTGTTTCACAGGGTGAGTCCTGTCAGATTTCGCTGTTTGTTTGTTTCGTTGTTGTTGTTGTCGTTATAAGTTTAGATTTGTCACATCATGCCGAAACACCTGCTGACTGCGTTTTCTCCTCGCTGCAGTTTGTGAGCGGTGCGAAGGAAATGTGCTTCTCTCTGTGGACCGCAGGCTACTGGGCAGACTTCATCGACCCGACAACAGGAGCAGCTGTAAGTTCTTCTCTGTGTTGTAGTGATCTTCTCGTACTAGAAATGCATTAACGGTGAATACCAGGGAATTTATAGCCTGATATTTCGGCGTCCACTAAGAGAAACTAGATCTTCCTATAACCTGAAACCATACAAACCCATAAGGCTCTGTTTCTAGGTTCTTCCTCGTTTTTAACTATGTTTAACAAACCAGAATATTAGAGACGCCTTTGAATATAATACAGACCAGGACAAAACCATCACCTTCTTGTTCCCCAACAGTTCTTTGCATCACCGTCAAGTCAAACCGCGCTGCGAACAGAGGAGGAGCTGAGACATTTGGGCTTCCACATCGAGGCGTCAGGCTCCTGCACAGTTATTCGCCACATCCTGAGAGGAACGCCTCTGTTTGTGGGGACTGTTTTCACCAATGCACCTACTCAAAGCGCTGCTATCGCGAGACTACAAGGACTTACAAATGTACTCGATGATGAGGAATAGGCTTTTTAATATTATTATTCCACGGAACTAAATCCAAACAGGCCTCTATTTATGGTGTGAAGAAGTTTGGAGATTGATGTACGGTAGTGTTGGAACATGGTTGTATCAGTGACAGTTTGTCTTACTCTAACAAGGACTTGGCTGAGACTCTTAATGTGGACCTGTTTAGTGCAGTGGGAAGGGTTCTGACTGCAAACACTTTAAAAGATGATCTTCTGTGTTACGTGATATTAAATGGAAACACTTGACATGGTCTCAGGCAGCTGTTAGTTGATTCAAAGATTTCAACAATACCTAATTTAAGACTCTAGCTGAACGATATAAGATCAACAACCTTTCATACAAACATGTACAGTATTGTTTTTCTGTTGCACAGAATGTAAAGAAATATGCATACTGTTTCAGTTGAAGCACTGCTGAACAAATAAAGTGAGTCTCATCAGACTGAAATGATGCTGTATTTCCTTAGAAATGTTACTCAAATTTACACCAAGGTCTCACTCTTTATATATGGATTTGTCCAGATTGTCAATTGTCAGCTCAATTTTCATTTTGGGGAGTTATATGTGATAAAATATATTATATATTTCCTGTAACAATATTAGATTACTGTATCTGATATGTCTTTCCCACCAAAAAGTATAATTTCCACATTTAAATCCTTTAAAAAAAATCTAAAGATTTAAAGAGAAAGAATCTGTGAATATGCAAATATTCATTTCTAAAGTTTTCCTGCTGGACACGATGTTTCTTACTTCACTGTAAAGTCCATTCTCAGTGTGTGTGCACTAGTGGCTAAAATATTTTTGAGTGTAGCAGGAACATTATATTTGAAGAATCTGATCAAATATACTATATATACATATATGTATAGTATATACAGTATCTTCATCATCTAAAAACACTGAATTTAATCAGTAGATGTATACATTGAGTCAAACTGCTCTGCCTACAGAGTGCAATTTTCCTTTTTGTCAAAATCTGTCCAGTAAAACATTTGTGTCATTGAGTATTTTATTTAATCTACCTGCATATGTGCCTGTAAGTTCAGCTTGTATCCAGTAGTCACAATGTGAATAGGCTGTGCAGAAACAGTGATGGTTTTTGTCACCATCTAGTGGTTGATTAGCTTTACTGTAGACAGACTCTGAACTTGACAAATGTTCTGAACAAAGTACAAATAGAGTTTGAATATTTAGTTTTAGTTTTATTTATTTTCCAGTTTTATTAAAGTTTATATAAAGTAAAATCAAATGCAGATGTGTGGGCAATTTAGAGT
>NW_023340206.1:6206694-6206882 GCF_004916995.1 Morone saxatilis
AGTCGTACCAGACTTGTTTGACAAAGTAGAGCTGAAGCTCACAAGCTTTCGCTCTACTTTGAATGTGGGAGAAAAAACGGAGACACCCGGGGGAAAACCCACATCAACACTTGGAGAACATGCTTACTCCACACAGAAAGGGCCGAAGGCGCAAAAGAGAACCTTCAACCTTCCTGTGAGGCCACATT
>NW_023340206.1:6206982-6207767 GCF_004916995.1 Morone saxatilis
CTTTCACATCCTTTTTAAGAGAGAGGGCAGCACGGTGGCTCAATGTGGCCTCACAGAAAGAAGGTTGAAGGTTCACTTTACAGCCTCTGCCCTTTCTGTGTGGAGTTTGTATGTTCTCCCCGTGTTGACGTGGGTTTTCTCCGGGTATCTCCGGTTTTCCTCCCACATTCCAAAGACATGCAGTTTAATTGGAAACTCTAAATTGCCCACACATCTGCATTTGATTTTACTTTATATAAACTTTAATAAAACTGGAAAATAAATAAAACTAAAACTAAATATTAAAGCTCTAGTTCAGAGTGCTTTCTTCAGAACATTTGTCAGGTTGAAGGTAAAGGAGTCTGTCTGCAGTAAAGCTAATCAACCATTAGATGGTGACAAAAACCATCACTGTTCCTGCACACCCTATTCACATTGTGATTACTGGATACAAACTGAATTTACAGGCACATATGCAGGTAGATTAAATAAAATACTCAATGACACAAATGTTTTACTGGACGGATTTTGACAGAAAGGAAAATTGCTCAGCCACGAAGCGGAAGACAACGTAAGGTCACAGAGAGTTCCGAACTTCGACTGGCATTAATGTGAGCACAAAAACTGTGCGGCAGGAGCTTCATGGAATGGGTTTCCCTGGCCGAACAGCCGCATGAAAGCCTTATATCAATAAGTCTAATGCCAAGCGTCGAATGGAGTGGTGTAACGTGCATCGTCACTGGACTGTGGAGCAGAGGAAACGTGTTCTGTGGAGTAACGACTCATGCTTCTCTGTTTGGCAGTCA
>NW_023340206.1:6207806-6208237 GCF_004916995.1 Morone saxatilis
TTTGGTGGAGGAGGGATAATGGTAAGGGGGTGTTTTCAGAAACACAGCTGTCAAGTGGCGTCCCTGCTCACTTTTCTCGTCTAAGATATGTGCATGCGACTGGAGTTAATGCTGACATGAATCGGTACAAAGACAAGATTGCGGGTTTCAGGTCTTTGGTGAACTTGAGACAGAATTTGCAGTTTTTCGCTCGCCATTCACAGTCAAGGCTTCTGATCTGCCCGTGGACATCAAACTTGAAAAATTGACTTGCAGTGTGATTCAGATTTAAAGGTCAAATTTGCCTCGACGAGCCTGGACACATTTTATCAGTATCTCTTGCCGGGTTACCCCAAACTGACAGCCCTGGCTGCAAAGGTTTTGTGCATGTTTGGGACTACCTACCTTTGTGAACAGGTTTTCTATTATATTTCTTTGCAATAAAACAAAGA
>NW_023340206.1:6208358-6212830 GCF_004916995.1 Morone saxatilis
AAACACTCCAAAATCTTGTGGAAAGCCTTTCAAGAAAAGTGGAAGCTGTTCTAGCTGCAAAAGGGGGACTAACTCCATATTAAAGTATATGTATTTGAATACAATGTCATTTCCGTCCCTGTTGGTATTATGGTCAGGTGGCCGAATACTTTTGTCCATATAGTGTATATGTAAGACTGGAGTCAAATTCCTTGTTCAGTAAAAGTGATTCTGATATACTGAGTATACAAATACTGAAATGAATGTCTCAGTGTTTAATTGTTGAATGTAAATTCTCCCTAATTTGCTAAAACCTCTCTCTCCAGAACAAATTCATGACCTCTGTGTCATCAATGGGAACTACAGCCTTGCGTAAAGGGGTTTAATCAGTCTAATCTTTCTGAAAAAAGTCCTACATTTGAACATCATTTGATTTTCTTGAAAAAAGAAAATCATAAAACAATAACGTATCTAACAAATGTGTCAAAGGATACAGCTTTATAGCTCACATCAGTGCTTGAACTGGCATTGTCATTAGTTCTTATACCTTTCTATCTTGAGGGAATATGAATAAATAAATGAAGAAATACTTGAATACAGAATATATAAAACAGATCATTAAAAACTGAAAAAGCTACCATAGTTAGTTACCGTATCTATTTATTTATATCTTTATTATTATTTATTTATTTACTTTTGGGCCCTCATAGCCTACATGTCTCCGTCTCTGCAATCTGCACTTATAAGTGCATTGCTTTTAAATTTTTTGTTTTCACAGGACAGACAACTGTTTCTCACTTAATGTTGAAGTTGATAGAATTATGCCTGTAAAAAAATCCTTTTGTTAAATTTTTCCTATTGCTTTTCTGCTATTTTACATCATATAAATCACTTTACCCGTTGCTTACTTGTAAATAACAACCATATAACCTTTTTCATTTCTATTCAAGCACTGTTAATAGTCAACTGTATACATGATGATATTTAAAAATATATTACAGGGTGACGCCAAACTGTTTAAGCTGTTCAATAAGAACATGAAGCCAATAGTTAACCTGACTCATTCTGGCTAATTCACGGGAACAGGGCGTCAAAGTATTATCTCTAAAACTTCACCAACATGGTGTTAACTGTCAAGTCAGGAAAATAGACTCTTTTTTTGGTATTGCCTATGGAAGAGATCAGTTTATTGAGTTTCTTCCTCTTGAAATCAGTTATTTCTCCTGAGGATTCACCGTGACCGCCGGTTACGTACAACCTACGTATTTTATATCAAAATCCAATCATTTTGTCATTTCAAATTTGTCACGTGTGCTTATGTAAGCATGAACTAACTGATTTCAACCAATAATATCATGACATTCACCTGTCAATCAAGCTTCAACTTTTAGTGACAGAGCAAAGATTCATTCGTTAGCAACCTAACAATAGCATGGCTAGCTAACGGAGAGGAGTGTTTCTGGGGGCCGGGCCTCACTGATTAATGTACAAAAAAACAATTTTATCAGTGATTTAGGTGAAACTGGATCATATTTTATTGAAATAATATTGTCTGATTTTCCCTCTGACGTCCTTCAGCTGCTCTGCCTCAACTCCACTAACTACTAATGTAGCTGCTGTTAGCATGCAACCGAACGGGGCTCAGCAGCCTCACTGGGATCCAACCAAGTGTAAACCTATAGTGACGTCACCCACTGGTTTGTGGAGTAACGTTTTGAAGTTCAGCATTTTGGCCGCCGCCATGACAGTTAGACGGAGCAAATTGGCTGCGCAGTTTCAACTCGTCCGTAGTAGGAAACAATGCCGGCTCGCCTGGTCACACACAATCTCGTATAACGGCTAAACAGTGCACTAAAATATGTTTCTTAAAACAATTTTAAGTGAGAATAGGCGAAGCAGTAACAGAATCTAGCTTCGTATTTGATCAGCACTGCCTAGCAGTTTGATCTGAGTTTCGTGTGCGGCGCTGGATGGAATCGCTGAGAGTGACCTGTCAATCAAAAGGTAGCCCCGCCCCAAAAGCACAAGTGGCTTTATCGTCTATTTTATTAATTAAATTAGACCACGATTTACTAAATGAACATCTTAATGTATTGAAGATGTAAAACTAGCGAATGAGACCTTAAACTCATCAGGAAGCTGTTAACTGAGTAAAGGAAGTGTCAAGTCGGCTTATTCTCCATTAGAGTGAATGGGATCACTGTGTTATTGCAGCCAATGGAGCTTCTGTAAAGTGAAGCCAAAGCAGAAGTTTCATAAATCTGCATTTTTTCTGAGGGCCAGCAGGGGGAGTGCCATTGGCTGCAATAATAAATGCTGCTACGCACTCTTATGGAGAAATGACCTAACTTCTTGGTTTGCTTTCACAGATGCACAACCTCTCCAGCATGCCGTCTGCTGACCTGTAGACTGTCGTGCTGGTGTTACAAAATATCTCTCCATATTTTTCCAGTTAAACTGGAACTGAGTTGGTTGATTTGCCATTGTTTATCTTAGTTATTGCAAGCCCTCGTACAGTTTAGAAATAGTTTTGAGACCTTGGTCAGCTCTGTATGCTGAAATAAAAACTTTTAATACTCCAAACCCAGAATTTGATTTTTCCAGATCTTCTTTCTTAAATATTTTCTCAGTGTGACGTTTCAGCTGTAACAATTTGAAGAAATCTTGTCTAGCCAGGCTGTATTGGTCTCTCAAACCTTGGAAACTGAAAAAAGTCAAAATAAATAGTTAGACCCTGCTCCTGCCATTTGAAGCTTGTATCTAGCCTGTTTGGGGTGAATCCTGGTACGTAAGTCACCCAGCAGATTAATGCGTAGGGTTCCTGGGACCCAGGTTTTGAGTGAAAGATCAAACCATGGGTTGGGTTTTTCCCACAGGTGGTGTTTCAGTTCACTGTCTTCAATAATAATAGTCAGGGTTACATATATTTACTAAAGCTTAATCTGAGCTGTTTGATAGTAAGTTTTTAGGCAGGGGAGAGCCAAGCCTCTTTACTCCTAGAAAGTATCTAACTCTTGGTTTCTTTCCCTGCCACAGGAATCTTGAAATCAATTGTTAGGTCCTTTGGTATATGCACACCTACATACTTCATGCTGTCTACCTCCCTAATGGCATATTTGTCCCTAAAATGCTAACTGGTTATATAATTAAATGTTAAAAGCTAGCATTTATGGATATTCAATCTGTATCCTGATATCATTTTGCCTGATCAATTGACTCCAAGGTTCTGTAAAGAGTGTGAACAATAGGGGGCTGATAGGACATCTTAGTCGACAGCCACGCTCCAACTCAAAGAAGCCTGAAAGAAAACCATATATTTTTACTCTCGCTTCTTGTTTATTATAAAGAATTTGAATAGTCTCTATGATGAATGTTTTGTAAAATTGAAACTTGTGCAGTGTTTTATAAAGAAATGAGCAGTTTAGTGAGTCAGAAGGCTTCCACATCCAAGCCCATCATGGCTGCTCCTGGTTTATCTGGTGTGTCATGTGTGACTAATGTATTTTGTACAGAGAAGCTCGAACATCCAACTATAGGAACAAGAACAAAAGCAAATTTTTGTTGAATTTATGTTTCTTTTAATGTAAATTCATTCATTATTTTACTTTAACTGTGCATTCAACTTTCAAGGGTATTTTATTGTCATCTACAACACAATGTTGTATAATGAAAATTAGAGTTTCCTTTATGCTGCTTTTAAGAAACAATTTAGCAGGAGATATATTAGGACTCCCCCTTCCCCCTTCCCTCTGCAGAGTCCTCCTGCCCTGGGTCGTGCACTTCCTATGCCAGTTTGTGATGTTTCCAGTCAGGATGCTTTCCTCCTCTGTAAAAGTTAACAAGAACTAGGCGCAGGAATTTTGCTTTCTTAAGTTTACTTATGAAAAAAATGTGTGTATATGTATATATGCTTACAATTTATAAATTTTAAGAATATGTGCTTTCATTGTTTTGTTTTTAAGTTGCCAAAAAAAGATTATTCTTCAGCACTTAAAAAAAGTTTCTGCAATATAATGCTGAATAAGCATTTGAGTACTGTGTGTATGTGTGTGTGTTTGTATAGAACATAGAATGTTCTGGAGTTCCATACCTTTGATGAGTTCCGTTCCTTTGATGAGTTCTGTTCCTTTGATGTGACATTCTAGATCATTAGGATAAATTCTGTTGTACAGTCCAGTTCACTGAGCTTCAGAGATCACAGTGAACAGATCTACACAGACCTTCACCACGAGAACAACTGACTAGTTACTTCCACGGAGAACGTACTGGATCTCGACATGGATTACAAAGTAAGAAAATCTAGCCTTGAATCTCACACACACACACACACACACACACAATGAGAAATTGGTTGCTGTATGCTAAAATCTCAACAGTTAACTGTTTGCTTTTTAAAGGCAACACTTTCATTTTGACCATAAGCTCTTAAAATGCATCAAATTCTGACAGCTTGTAGATTTAATTAAAATGTGGTTTGTGAATTCTGCACAGCA
>NW_023340206.1:6212930-6220944 GCF_004916995.1 Morone saxatilis
GTTATGATACTTGGTGCTGTGCAGTATGCATTTTAAGAGCTTATGGTCAAAATGAAAGTGTTGTCAAATGTTGCCATTGAAAGGCAAACAGTCTGATTTTAACGTACAGCAACCAAACAATTTCTCATACACTAACTACTTTTACTTTTATTATCTCTCCAACAGCTGATCCTACATAACTGGAAGACATCTCTTTCATAAATCTAATGTGTTTCACCCAAAGTTTAACCGACAGGAGGTGAAAACTTTCTCCCTGTAGCCGTCAAGTTCAACTTCTGTGTGTGTGTGTGTGTGTGTGTGTATGTAACTGTGTGATTCAAGGCTAGATTTTCTTACTTTGTAATCCATGTTGAGATCCTGTACTTTCTCCATGGATGTAACTTGTCAGTTGTTCCTCGTGGTGAGGTCTGTGTAGATCCTGTTCCACTGTGATCTCTGAAGCTTCAGTGAACTGGACTGTACAACAGAATTATCCTACATGATCTAGAATGTCACATCAAGGGAACAGACTCATTCAAAGGTATGGAATGTAATCCCAAAGGTATGGAACTCCAGAACATTCTTTGTTCATTCTATGTTCTAAAAAAAAAAAACACTGAAAGCACACATTCTCAAAAGTTATAAATTTTAAATATATACACAGTCGTTTAAAAAAAACAATAATTTACATTAAAAAAAAATGTATATGTTTTTTCCTCCAGTTGGATGTTTGAGCTTCTCTGTACAGAATACTTATACAAGTGTGACGCAGAAACTTGAAGCCACCATTGCACACACACTGAGAATGGCAGGAAAACATAAGAAATGAACAAAATTTGTATAGTAATAGATTCTTGAAGATGCCTTTTTATGGATTTTACTGTGGAAATGTTACTTATTTTGAGGGGAAAAAAAACATCAGACACAAATTATTGTTGTGTGTCCGACCATGCCTACATTCACACTGCAGACAACAGGGGCCCAAATCTGAACTGTGTAAACAACCCGTTCACACACTGGCAATAGAAATTGATGAATAAATTAAAATAATACATGTTTCAGAATCTTACATATGGAACCTTTAAACTGGTAATTGAAAGCAAATTATTACACCCCTCTGACACCGCCTCTCCCAAAAAGTCATCAGTCACCACAGAAAAAAATCATATTTTGTTCATACCTTTATTAAAAACAACAAACAGTGATAACTGATTTCACAAGCAATATAATATTTACGAAACCTCCAAAAACACACACTGACAGTGTTAAAGAACAACAGCCTCACATTAATACTGACACTTATAAATAAATTAGCAGAAAATCTTTAACAAAATGTAAATATTGTCTGACAGGAAGAAGTAAATGGAATATGGTACCGCAGTGACAGGTTTGGACACAGGTTTTCACTTTTTGTTTTTGTTCAAACTTCAAGTTAACATTCCTCTGTGACTAAACTCTCTAGACATTTAGTGAAATATCATTATAAAGCTGATCTAATCAATCTGCGCAGCACACAATAAACAGTCTCAGGTCTGATGCTGCATGTACCGGCTAACACAATGACATTAGGAAATGCATTTAGCATTGTTCTTCACCGTTAGCTCATTTTTCAGTTACCCAAAAAGTTCTTCTGTTTTTTAAATGATGTGACACTTGTGCAGAGATTCCCTCTCAAACATGTACAGCTGTGAAGATGATGATGATGATGATGAGGATGACGTAGCTCAGCGTCACAGGAAGAAGACTTCTGCTCGAGCTGACCAGAGGAGAAGTCGAGGAGAAAATGGCGCTGCTCTCATTTCTCGGCACCAACACGTTACAGATGTTCCCCTCGCAGCAGGATGAGCACACCTGATGGACCAGATTTAGATGATACAAGTATCAGGTTGCAGATGTTAGTGCAGTTTAATCCAGAGGCTCCACGTACCTGATAGCCATTACCAGACACATCAGCACAGCCAGTAAACAGACAGTCGTCCAGGGTCACACAACGCTTGGTCACAGACACACTGTCTCCATGGCTGTCCATCATGTGGAGTGTGTAACAGTATCTGGCATCTGGAAGACACGACACACCTTCATGTCTGGATTATTTTACTATTTCCACACACTCTTCCTCATATTTTAGAAAGATTTTAGAGTTTGATGCCCCAAAATTCCTTTCTGATAATCAAATAGATTCATATCAGTGCTAAAACAGCACCCGATATCACGTTTGCAGCTCTTTTAACAATATAATCATGTGTGAAGGAAAAGCTTGCTCATTAAATTCAACATACCAAAGTCTTACTTTTATATTTTCTTTATTAATATTAACTGTAATCTGTTGTTTTTTTAACTTCAAACTTTTTACTATTTTGTTTTCACAGTACAAATAAAAATGACAAAAAATAAGTCAAAATTACTAAAGCTACTTAATCAAGAATGTTTATTTAACTTACAAAATTAAGTTTGTTTTACTTAAAATTCCTGATGTAATCAGTTGGAACAATTTTTAATGAACTCATCCGGTTTTACAGTGTATGCAGATAATTGGTTTTACAATGCGTGTATGTAACTACAACAGCAACAGAGGGTGCAAATGATCACAGTCTTTGGGGAGTCAGTCGAGCTGCACACATAGAAGCAAATGAGAAAAAGCTGATGTACCTTTTGGACAGTAAACATCTGGCGCCCAGCGATTACACTCATAGTTATCTGCAGCATCCTGACACGTGAAGCACTTGAAGCCACCGGGATGAGGCGTAGCTGTGGAGGACAGACAGACACACACACGTCAGCACTCTGAGTTTGTGATGTCTGATACTGATACTTTTTAGATATTTCTTATACCTTCACTGAAGCTTTTATTTATGTGTGTTGACATTTGCTGCAAAAATAAACTCACTAGAAACTGCACGTCCTAAATGTGTATTTTTTCTGTTTCTAAATAATTGTAATGATTTACGAGTGATGAATTCTTTTTACTTACTGCTGAGACATAATTTCCCTGTTAATAATCTTTTAAGTTCATCCTGAAATCTGAAACATTGTGTAAAGTTGGTTTCAGCTATATTCCTGCCACCTCTTAAAGTCGGACGCCACCTTGGGCCACCCCGTGAATATTTCTCTAGAGCTGCCCCTGCGTTAGATTAATCTCTGATCACCTCTCTGACGCTTTGGAATAAAGATGGCTTCCAGGTCCACCTGATGAATTAATTATATGGACGCCAAACAGCCACATCCGTGCGTAATGGTCGTGCGTAATGACAGCCGCTGTGTTGGAGAACCTCGCGGATTAAACACAGTCGGTGAAATTGCGCTTCCGTTTTATTCCCAATGTAACGTGACACGTGAAATGATTGGTGGAGCGGAAGTATAGATATGCAAACGGATGTTTGGGGGCGTTTCTACAGCCATTTACGGCTAATTGTGGGAGTGGAGGCGTGGCTCGCGCACCTGCGCGCGGTTCCACCGTGATTGAAATGTATAAAAGAGAACCATGTGTCCACTCAGCGTTTGAAATCTGACGACTCCGCAGAGTTTTATGTTTCTGGGCCCAGAACTGCTAAAACCACTGCTGGATTGTGGATTGAATTAAATTGTCAGCAACTGAGTGAGAATTAAAAACCAAAGAGACGCCTGAACACGAGCTCGGCCGGGAGCTGGTGGAGATGAAGGCCAGAACAAACTATGTGGTCTCGGTAGGTATTTTCCGCTCGTGTTTGCTGTTCTGTATTTAATTATTTGTGTCAATATTAAAAGAAAACAGCTCCATCCACGAGCCATCAGTGTGTTGATTTGCTTGAGGTGCAGGTAGACGCCGAGCTTCTGCATCAATTGTTTGTTTGTTTTTGTTTGTTCAAAAGTTGTGTTTTACTCTGGCGCACTGTGCAGGGCCCCTGTCCAACATGGTTTCTTCTTGTCCACACGTTGTTCTCAACATTTAAATGTAGCAGAACCATTTCACACTTGTTTAATGCTGTTTGCCACAATTACCCAATAAATGTTTGCAGAAGATTGGAAACAACTCATCTAAACAAGCTGAAAGATGTTTGAAGGTGTTTCAGAAACAATATTAGGCTTACTAGACCACTTTTTTTTTTTTTTTTTTTTTTTTTTTTGTTTTAACATCGACAGTGTTTGTGGGCACCAATTAGGGAGAATCCTTATATGTGATTTGAATAATTGTATATTTGTGTATTTGTATATGTGTATACACATCACATTCCTTGTAGGCGTAAAAACCTACTTGGCAATAAACAAAATTCTGATTCAACAATTAAAACACTGAGACATGGTGGGTCGGCTAATTTCAGTGTTCATATACTCAATATATCAGAATCATTTTTATTGGACAGGTATGTGTACGCATACAAGGAATGTGAATCCAGTTCTACATATATATTTATAGTTTATTACTGTTAAGCAAACAATAAAACAAATAGATACATGTATATTTTTATAATTTTCAACTTAAGTAATCTAAACTTTTGATCTTTTTGGTGTCTGGTCAAACTTTTCTGACTCATCACTCTAATACACTCAACAATATCCTATTTACTTATATTCTTTGTAGTTCTTAAACATTTAAGACTGAAGTGAAATGAATTGTTTGAGATTACCTGAAAGGCTAAGGACACTGTGTAATGTTGAAAGCCTTTTTTGACATAATGGTTACAATCAACATGCATATTTGCCAAATCAATAATATACATCCTGTGAACACAGATTAAGTCTGGGAATTGGTCTGGTATATTTTTATCATTGTAGTTGCCTTTACTTAAGACAGGGAATGAGAGATTGACAGACAGGTTGCCACAGGTTGGACTAGAACCCATGGCTGCTGCAGCTTTGGTACATGGGGTACTAGCTCTACCAATTGAGCTACACAGGAAGCTTCACAATTTACTCTGCAGTTTAATTCTGTATGTCACATCCACTCAAAATAGAAAATGTTTGTTTTTACCAGGACATTGCTTGAATGCTGCTGCCATCTTGACTGCAGTGAATCCTGAGCTCCTCACATCCTTCTTCAAAACATGGAAAGAAAACTACTTAAAGGTAACTAACTCCACTTCTCTTGTGAAGACTCTCAATGCACTTGGTGGTAGAGAGAAAGTTTTAATTAAGAATTAAGACTGGGAACTGTTCTAGTATATTTTTAATATAATTATCAAATCAAGATTATATTCATTACGCATTGACTATGAATATAAGTCTGTGTTCACCACTTTACCTTTGCCTGAGGAGGACAATCTGTAGTTGAATTCTCTGTCACGTCCACTTAACATAGAAATTGTTTGTTTTCACCAGGACATTACTTGAATGCTGCTGCCATCAAAACTGTAGTGAAGCAGTTATTGCCTTTACTTGTTAAGACAGGGAATGATAGAGAGTGACAGGCAATAAAGTGCTACAGGTTGGACTAGATCCCATTGCTACTGCAGCTTTGGTATATAGGGTACCAGCTCTACCAACTGAGCTACAAGGAGACCTCACAATCTACTCTGCTGTTGAATTCTGTATGTCTGTCACATCCACTCAAAATAGAAATTGTTTGTTTTTACCAGGACATTGCTTGAATGCTGCTGCCATCTTAACTGCAGTGAATCCTGATCTCTTCACATCCTTCTTCAAAACATGGCAAGAAGACTGCTTAAAGGTAACTAACTCCACTTTTCCTGTGAAGACTCTCAATGCAAGTGGTGGTAGAGATAAAGTTTTAATGCTTCAGAGTACTTCAATATGTCAGACAAAATATCAAAATAGTACGATAATCGCATACAGATGGAGCACAGACCACAGCGCCTATACTCATATATCAGTGCTGATAACATCGATTTTTAAGGCTTATGTGTAAGCATGAGCAGTTAAATTCCAAATGTGTATTAAAAAGTGGTTGCAGCCTGGAAGTACAACTTTAATTTAAGGCCATAGCCCATATCTCCTTCAAAAAGTTTTAATAAAACAGCTATCAGAAGTGGAGCATCCACATGTCGATCTGTTCTTGAAACCTAGTACAGATACATGGACAAATTACTACCTTTGGACATTTCTTAAATAAAGGAACAATCATGTGCCTTGCTTGAAGCTGCTTGTGTAGCATTTTATAAGCAAGTTCAGTCTGCTGTTTCAGGAAGTGAGTGACTGTGTTCATGAGATGGTTCTCATATATAGGCGTTGGCTCTGCAGTCTTCAGGTGGATCCCATGCCCTCTTTGGAGAGGAAAGGGCTATCATAATCTACAACTCATTGAGACCACCTCTCCTATGCTGCCATGAACACCCCCTGAATTGGAGACACCTCCACCATTGTCAAACAGAGCCCACTGCATCCTCTCGAGGAAACAGGAATGCATGTAAATGGCCATCAAACACGGTCTTGTCCCTGAATTCCAGGGGGTCTTGTCCTTTTGTAGTTTTCAGAGACCACACCAGCTGGGAGGCCCAAAACTTCACAGCTGCTAGACCACAAGATGCTGTCCCAGGGTTCAAGATGACATAGTGCCCCCCTGAATTAGTATTTTGGGCATGTCCAAGGCAACTCTGCCCTTCCTAGCAGATCATGGTACCACCAGCCCATGTGCTCTGGTGCAACCACTGTGACCAACAAGAGCCAGAAACTGAGGAGTGTTACAGATCCCCACCCCAGTAGTTTCAGCCGGAAGATAAAAGATCAGTTTGCAACGTGTAACAAGCTCTCGTAGCTTTAATAAACAACCAAAACCAGCTTAAGTGCCCTGTTAAACAATCTTAAAACACACTTCATTCAAACTTGACAGTCGACGGTTGATGAGGCGATTTGGACTCAAATGAGACGTTCCAACTATGCAATTATAACACATTTGAAAACATTCAATGTGTTACTATTGTGGAGGAGGTCATGACAGTTTTAGAAACAACATTTAATCTGCTGGATCCATGCCTTAGGGATGCCAAGTATCCCACAATGATGAATGTGTGGAGTAAATTCCTAGTCTGGATTTAGTATCCACACAACCTTTTCTAGTCTTCTGCCTTCCTGGTTTTAAGTATCAGCTGGGTTACCAACTGCTATTATTTCTTCAACAAGAGGCTAAGGTGGGTTTTCTGGAAGCAGAGGACATCATCAGGCACTGTTATAGGACCATTCAACTTGCACAATCCTATCCTCTCCCCTGGAAATTAGCTTTGGCTGCTATCTGGGATCTTACTTTAAAGGTTGAGTCACAGAAGCTGTCAATGTTTGCAGCTACTATTTCCTGAACAAGAGGCTGAGGCAGGTTTTCTGGCAGCTGAGTTCTGATCTTGTGATCTTGTGGATTGGGAGAGATGCTGCCCTGAGGAGCATTGCTGTATTCCTGAGCATCACATTTCCAACCCTAATGTCATCTGGGAGCTGCAGCACCTGCACTCAAGCTGTGTAGTACAACAGTTGAGAGCTTCTTGTCGAGGAGGGGACACTCTGTCAAACGCTTCCCATGGTTCTGATCCCACAGTGTGTGTTCGAGTGTATGCAGGCATTTCCTTTAGAGTGCGCCTTTTGTTCTTGCAGATATTCCTGCTTGCGGGCACGAGGTTTCACTCCAAACAGTTACTAAAGCCATTCCTGCAGCCTGACCATATAGTGCGACTGTTAAGAGCAGTCTGAGAAAGATGCCATCACAAGCAATATGCATTGTGCAAATCCCACGGCGCGCCCTGGATGGGACAGTGGTACTCCCTTAGGAACATATTGGTAATCTGATAGGTATTGCGACTAGCAGGTACTTGTATCATACACTCAACCACTGGACCAACTCTCTCAGCCTAATCATATTCATCTATGTGTGTCCTGTATAACCTCTGTAATCTCTCTACAAATAGCCTACTCTCGAAATATCCAACATGGGAAACAATGTGATAGAATCAAACTTTGAGTTTATCATAATGGCACTTCAGTGTTTGGAGTCAGACTAAGTTGCTTTAGTTTTTATTAACAATGTCCTTTTGTTGAATGAAGGCCTGATCTATTAATATGGTATGAAAGCACAAATGCCATCACCAACTTGAGCTGATGGGAGGAGAAAATGGAG
>NW_023340206.1:6220969-6225958 GCF_004916995.1 Morone saxatilis
TAATTTTTGAATTGAATTAGACTCCCTGCTTTGTTAATACTAATAGTTACAGGCTCAAATGGCACTCTGGTATTTACTGAGTTGCTGTGTGCTGCCACGAGAGGATCTATCCTGGCTGAGGCATGAGTCTTCTATATGATCGATATACGGAAAGGGATCACACTCAACTATGAATGCACCCCACATGACTTCTTCCCACGCGTCAGTTTTGTGCATCATTTACCTGTTGATGAGCATTGTTTGCTTGCCAGGTAGACCATACGCAGCTTTGACAGGGGGAAAGATGGTCCTCTGTGACGGCTGTACTTCAGAATGAGTGTACAAAATCCACTAGGCCTAAAGTTGGTCTTAGCTGTACGAGTGTTCTCGAGACAGACTATAATCCAGATCAAGGTACATACACAACAAAGTAAATACCGTTGTGATTCATAAACAAAACCTTGAGTTGTCAGCAATCACTTCACCTCAGCCTTTATTTTGGACACTATGGGGCTAAACTACTGCTTCTCCATCTTAAGCCATTATATGATGCAAAATGTCCTCAGTCACTGGCTTGGAGAACCTTCTACCTCGACCTCCATAGTTACCATCTTAACCTTCAATTCCTTGCCAGTGCATTCCTCCACCAGCTCCTGTTTTTATTTTTTTTTAGCTTTAAGTTTTCCTCCAGTGTCTCCTCCCACGGGCCCGTCAGCTTAAGTATGACGATGTTCTTTGTGCTTGTAGACCAAATTAACAGGTCTGCCTTGAGTAATGCAATGGCCATCTCCAGTGGAGCTGGTTTAAAATAAATGCTTTAAATATAAAGACTGTCTTTAAATGCTGGAGAACTGTTACTATAAATTCAAAGTTTGACTTTTTAACTATTCTGACACTGCCTCTCATTCATGGTATTTCAAAACCAGGGTTTCTGTAGAGAGCACAGAGGTTACATAGAATACACACAGGTGAATGTGATAAGACTGAGTTGGTCTACCATTTGTGTGTACAGATACCTTTACCCACTAATAGGAATACCTGTGAGCATGCCAACACATTCTTAAGGAAGGGCCTATGTCCACTCCAGTGGGATCTGCATCATGGATGGCGCTTGCGAAGGTACTCTGACCTTAATGTCCTTAAGGGTTGCACTACATGGTCTGGGCACAGGAGTCGTTCTGGTGACTGTTTGCAGTGACACCTGGTACCCACTAGCAGGGATATCAGCATGAACATGGACACAGTCTTCAGGGAATGTCGGTGTACACTCCAGTGCACACCGTAGGATCAGCACCATGGATAGCGGTTGTGAGAGCACCCCCATCTCAGCAAGCAGCTCCCAACTGTGACACTGCATGGTCTGGGTGCAGGCAGTGCAACTCCCAGATGAGATCAGAGTCAGGAGTGTGATGCTCAAGAATACAGAAATGCTCCTCAGTGCTGCATCCCTACAAATCCACAAGAAACTTGACACTATTCCACACCCAGTAAGAGTCCAAGAGCCAGTGGACGGAGTGAACAGGACCCTGGACCAGTCACGGAGGTGAACCGGGAACAGCATTTTCAGATCTATATGACTGCAAGGAGGACAACAGAAAAGGAGGAAAATTTAAAACTAACTTTGAAGTTCAACATTGACCATGGGACAGTCAGGTTACATGGTGCCACACTGAAAAGGATGATCTCCTCTATGTAACCAAGCCCTTCCTCACACCTATTCTTGAATGTTTGCAATCTGTAAAAAGTACTGACAGTCCAGTAAACCTGTAAAGTCGAGTGGCACCAGCATCAAAGGGAGGAGTTTGAAGGTTTGGTTGCAGGAAGTCTCTGACAGTAATGGACAGACTGAAGACAACTCTGATGTGATGACAGAGGAAGAAAGAATAATTAACTACATGTTGATTTGGACTCAAAGGACTTTAACCAGGCAATTATCATACACCGTTACTTGACTTACACCACAGAGAATATGCTTTCTATACTTACATCTTGCTGTACATCAATTCTAGATGAAAAACCTGCTATTGACAGATAAAGCAGTTAGAAAGACAATCACTGCTCTGCACTTGCCTTTTTGGTATCAATGCAACAAATTAGATCAACTAGATTAGAGCAACTTCATGATTTCATAAACAAAACCTTCAATTGTTTTCAATTCTCCATCTTAATCCCTTCTTCCCCTTTTACGATATGATGCAGAATGTCCTCCGCAGGGACCGGCTTGGAGATCCTGCTATAGGCCATGGTTACAGACTTAACCTTCAATTCCTTGCTGGTGCATTGCTCCACCAGCTCCTGTTTTTACTTTTAGCTTCCACTTGAAGTTTTTCTCCAGTGTCTCCTCCCACAGGTCTGTCAGTTTAAGTACGACAATGTTCCTTTGTGCTCGTTGACCAATTTAACAATTTTGCCCTGAGTAATGCAATAGCAATCTCCAGTGGGAAGATGAGGCATAATCTGTGCCAACACATTCTTAAGGAAGGGCCTATGTTCACTCAAGTGGGATCAGCACCATGGATAGTGGTTGTAAGAGCACCCCCTCCTCAACAAGTAGCTCCCAACTGTTGCAGTACATGGTCTGGGTGAAGGCACCGCAACTCCCAGATGAGTCAGGAGTGTGATACTCAAGAATACTGAAACTCTTCATTGCTTCATCCCTCCAAATCCACAAGATACTGGACACCATTTGTCACCCTGTTAGAGTCCAAGAGCCTCTAGACTGGGTAAACTGGATCCGGGATCAAGCACACAGGTGCAGGAGGAGGAACATTGTGTTTGATTAAATGAGCAGCCTTGGAAAATCTCTAAACAACCACCACAATGTAGATAGAATCTCATTCTTATTGTCCACTTACTAGCTTTTTCTGAGCTCTGAACCACATCTCAGCTTTTGTTCCAAAGTTCAGGAATCTTTTTTTTTTTTCTACTCACCATGACAGAAGTGTTCCAATGAGTCAATTTCTGTCAGCTGACACAAACCAAACAGTTAACACTCAACGTGGCAAAACTCAACACTACTCTCTTGGCATCTCCCAAGTGTGTCAGGTCAGTGCCAAACAAAATAAAACCCAGTCCCAATAAATGACGTAACCTCTCATCCCCAACTGCTTCTTGGACACACTCTAATCTACCAAATTAAAGGAGATCTTAGTTTTGCATCTTTACGTAACTATGTCAGAAGCTGCTTCATTTCTTCCATGAAAAGATTCGGTATACAAAAACAGCTCTCGCTATCAAGTAATCCAACCTACAGCCAAGTATCGCCAGAGAAACTCAAGTATTAAGGTCCACTGGAGATGTATGGAGTGGAAGTCAAGGTGCTTTTTCCTAGGAGTTTTAATGGAAACTACGCTATCTACCCATACTTGTGGATTACTACCCCCGTTGGGAATGCCACGCAATGCCAAGCAACATCCATGTTCTCTGGTTTCAAACAACAAAGGAAAAGGACACAACAGAAAATGAACTACAATAAACATACACACGATGAAGAATGGAACAAGTCTGTCTGGGTAAAAGCTCATTCCTGTATGAAGGCTGAAAAATCCTTCACCGCAATATCTCACATCTCAAGGTGTAAAAGGACTATGATGTGTACAGCAAAGTGAGTCTGCTGAAAAATAGGGTAATCTGAAGAATTTGGAGAGGAGTTATGGATGTGGCTTAAATTAAACCCTTCTTACCCCACTGCAACAGGATAGGGAATCATGTTTTCGAGACCTCTATAGTTTATGTGATGACACTGGACCAAAAATACCTAATTACAGTTACTATCAGTCTTAATGACTCAATCTCTGCAGACTGTGTGCTCTTACTGTCAACATCCTGATGAAAATAGTTTAGCACACCAAATAGGGAACTTCATCAGGTAGGCTACTTAACAGTTTTAAAGTGCAAGTTAGGAGGACAGATTTTTGATACCTAAATATAATATGTATTTTTTTTCTTTTCATCATTTTATTCATAATATTACAAAATGAATGAAATTGCAAATACAATATTATCTAACAATTCAACTATCTAAAGGTGTATCACTTAAAACAGGTTGCAAACTACAGGCTTGACCTGTAGTTTGCAACTACAGGAGGGGGGGGGGTGGTTGTCTGTAAAATGTTGACAATGTGATTTTTTTTTTGTTGTTGTTATGAATCTATTATTCTTTGTCTTCGTCATCATGGATTATGCATACAATTAGTTTATTACGTGTGTGTGTGTGTGTGTGTGTGTGTGTTATCTTATTGTGAGCTCCCCCGTTAGCTATGGTATAGTTTTCGTGAAAATGATGTTCAGCATGGTTTTCCATCTATCCGTTATCAATAACCAAGTCATTTGCTGGGTCATTGGGTGCTGGAGTTGATTCCAAGCTGACAGCATTTCTTTCTGAATAAGAACTATTATTACTGTTGCACCTTTTTTTTTGCTTTTGACATTTTGTTTCTCTTTTATTCAAACCTACATCATATTAATGTATATCTGTTTGGGCGTTGGGGAAATGGCGGTGGGTATTTTGTGACAGCGGTCACTACATTAACGGATTTCATCATGATTGAATCAATATGCCGATTTAACATTATTTCTGTTATCGACCTGCGATTTTTAAGACGAATTTATTTAAATTTATTTGCTTGTCACCATTTTTGTGGCCATTTATTCCGTTCGGTCGCATTTATTTCTTGACGTACCCTTATTGTGGAAGGGGGAAAAAAGGAACCTGATGAGGCTTTCGTTTGTTCAGCCTAACATCATATTCAAGTATGTGTTTGATGTTGGTTTTTGATGGTATCAATTTGTTATTTCTGTAATTCAATGTATGACTTTTAAGTCAAATGAGCCACACCATGTAGCCACTTTCTGTCCCCATCTAGGTGGCTAGCTTAGTCAAGACTGAGAAAGGTAAGTTTTGTTTGTCCACCATGTCCTTTTCTAGAGTTTATGCTGGAAGATTAAAGCTTGTGTGAGAGGTCAGTTCATCCAACCACAGGCAGCTGTGGAGGTTTTTTTTTTTTTTTT
>NW_023340206.1:6225971-6237986 GCF_004916995.1 Morone saxatilis
ACTAACTTCCATATGTAACTACAGTTCAGTAGTGTTGTTCCTGAACTGCTTATCTCTTGAAACTTGCCTTTTCTGTGGTGAGCTCAAACGTAACTTCACCACTGCACTTGTCCTAACTCTTTTATCAGTTGAAGGTGGAAGTTAACGCCACCAATGTGCAGGTAAGTCAGTTCTCTCCCAAAACTCTGTCACTGGCACAATCACCTGGGACATCACATGTCAGGTAAAGTGGTCACACCAGCAACTCCAACCCCCCCAGTGGGTGTTGTACTAATTGTCTCTTTGTCCCCAGAACATCTGTGCTTTCAGGTGCTTTTTATTCCTCAGGTCAAGCTGCTAATTGCCAAAGAGACTGCTCAGCTTATGCTTAAACATGTGGTCCACAAACCTGGTCTTCCCAGGTATCTTTTGCCTCTCCTCAGGTTCCCATCTCCATCCAGATTCTAGCTCTGATACAGGTTTGTTCATCTCTTTTCCCGAGCAGGAAATGGGAGGTCAGCTATTGTCTCCTCTGCACCTCCACCTGCTACCAGAGGGCAACTGACTGCTGCGTACCCCCGACTCTTTCCAGTCTACAAAATTCAACTTCAACCCTCCCAAACCTGGGGTTTGTAAGTCTGTGTGGTGTCTCTCTTTTCCCAGTTGGCCGTCTGGCAGGTACACACAGACCAGGAACTGCACACATCAGCTCATGGCGTGAAGCAGCTGGTGTATCAACAGTCACACTATTGTTTTCTTTGTTCTTTATTGATGTGATTGCTGATTCAGCAAGAAAGGTAATAAATCTGAACCTTATTGGCGTGATGCTGAGTGTGTCTCTGTTTTTTGAAAAACAAAGCCCACAGTCTGGGATTAATGCTCAACACCTATGTAACGGATGTTGCCAGGTTCTTTATATAAAAGATTTGTTTTCCATGTCTGAACAATCATCTGGTTACTAAACTGCACTGACACAGTGATCAAACAAGAGTCACATCTGTACTGGGAATCAGGCTGTGTTTTAGCTGGGACAGCTCTAGGTCTCAGGGTCAGCCACTTCTTAATCACAGGAACAAAGCCTGTTGCAATGTCTTCAAACAGCAGCTAGAGGGCAACAGGGTAGCCATGGATGGATGAATGGATGAATGGATGATTTTAAGAACACATTTCTGGAAATAGAAGAGTCTTAAACAACTAAATGCGTGTTTCATTATTCTGATCCAAAGTAAATGCAGCTCTGTACGGGGACACAACACGTGTCATATTAACTAATCTTGCACACACGATAACATTTTGACATTGCTGCATTATCAGGCTTTAATGCTGTGCCTTTTTCTGTTTCATGCATCCACGGTGGAGTCCACCACTGACTGCATCACCAGCTAATGGCAAGAAGTGGAAGCTAACTGTACATTGTCCCTGATATAGATGTATATTTCTGAATCCTTGTTTGTACTCAGTTTAACATGTTATAGTTCATTGTTTGTTCATGTCCCCCCTATATGTCTCCAGGCTAGCCTGTGTGTATGTAAACCCTCTGCATGTTTAATTTGTTCATTTAGTTGTTTGTTCAGTTGACCTCACACAGATTAATTTGCTACATTTGTTTATTTCTATGTCAGTACTAAATAAATAGCTTTTGCTTTCGACACCTGCTGTCTTTGAGTGTCCTTGGAGCTTGGTCTCTGGCAATGTTGGATGCATTTACACTAGTGTGGCTAAAACGCCTCTGGCAATATGGTTACAGTATTTTTACACTCATAACACAAGTTATGCAAATAGTAACGTTATGCTCATACTTGAGGGATGCAGCAGGATGATATCTGTCAAGGAGAAGTCCCGGGACTGGACAGTTCTCTGCCAATTAGCAATGTTGGTCATTAGCAGGACCCAGGCCAGTGTTGGCCAGGCCTCCATCATTGGTCCAAAGTACTCTCATGCAAGTTTCTGTTTGGGCAGGAAAACACTGTGGGAGAGAAAAGACCGTAAGCAGACCAGATAAATCCCCAGGAAGGGTACCTAAAAATGGAATTAAGCAGTAACAATCCAAATTGCAGACTATATAAGAATGGGTAATATGTTATGCTTTTCCACATAGAATGAGTACCCTGAATATAACAAAATAAAAATTAAAAGATGTGTATATGTCATTATCTCAGTTATGAGTGAATAATATGTAAACTTATTTTTTTTTATTTTATTTTTTTTTAAAGTCTAATAATGGAAGAAATTGCTCTATAAAAGTGATCAGCTGTGTGTGCTGCTCATACTGGGAGCTTGCTTCGTTATTTAAATCAAAAGAAACCCTACTAGTCTACGCTTTTCCTCTCAGCATCTGTGCCTGGATGTAAATAACTGCATTACAAAGGACTGGATGACTTATAACTATTAACTTTATTTCTGACAAACATTAGTAATGTTTTAATTCCAAGCCCTTTTTGCCCTTTGGGAATTTAGCCATTAGTCCTTGCTTGCCAAATGTTTTCTGTCAAGCAAGGGGTCATTCATTGGTAGTGCCAAGTCAGCATGTGCATTGTCTTTTACTCTTGACTCCTTTAAACCGGAGATTGCAACAGCAGGTATGCTCAAGGAGGAAATGTCCCCCTCTAGACCTTCTTTACTTCCAAATCAGTTCCTTGACTAAATAGATTCACTGCTCCATTAATAAAGTGCCCACTGCTGACCCTTCAGAGGAGGAAATTAGTCTTTTGCTCCTTTTTTTTTTAATTAAAAAAAAAGAAAAAGTGTTGTACTTCATTGCATTATCAAACTTTGATTAACATTTCCTATAATAGTGATGATTACTTGAGGTACTGTAATGGAATAAGAGTCTCATCCTCCCACAGTAGTACCAATATCTCTTGTTACAAGTTTTTATAAATTGTTTTTAAAAGCTGTTAAACGTTTAAAACCACAGCCTGAGTTAGGCTAACAGATACTGGAGTTTACAGCGAGGATAAAAGTCTTGAGAACACACATTCCTCATTATGAGACTTTGCTGAGGAATTCAAGAACTATCCTCTTAGCTGCCGTGTTAATCCTTTTAAACATCTCTAAATCAGGGGCAACTGTGGCCATCGTTGTGCAGAAGGGAAACCGTTTGTTTTCGTTCCTGACTCCAAAGGAGGATCTGACAGGTCTGTGACGAACATATACCATAGAGAATAACCCCTCAACATAAACATAGCCTAAAGGTTTGAACTACTTTCAGAATATCTGACAGTGTATTACTTCAAACGGTGCATGATGGTGCTGTGAAATGTATCATCTCAATGTCAGCAGATCAAATAAACTGGGGACATTCCAGTTTGTGTTGTCACTGTATGAGTTTAATTAATTCACGTAGTCTTTTAATATTGAGAGAAGATCCCCAAGTGCCTTTTGGTTTACAAAGATTTGAAGCAGTACTTGTTTGTGTGCAAGAAAAGTGTCATTGATATAACAGCAAGCAACAAACATCATTTTCTATGGGCTGTGCTACATTCTCATGAATTTCATTGTTATTGAGATTTAAATATACACAGGCTACACTCTATTATTATAGCATTGATGGCAGTCTTATTACTGTTAATATCAATTTTTAATTTCCTTTTTCATTTTGTTTCATTTTCCTCGATGACGTCTCATAGTATTCAGTTGCAGTCCTGGCAGTGTGCTCTCTAGCAAATGCTCTTCTTAGATTCACTGAGATGTCAATCAATGAATTAAATACCAGATGACCTGGTTTTGCCCGTGAATTGAGATCAGTAGATTTGTGTAAGATCAGCGTCAAGTTCCGCTGCCCCTGACTCTATTTTATGTTTTATCCCCGGGCATAGTGGGTTGTAAATGCTTGTTTTCTTTGCATTATGCATGCCCCAATAAAACTGATCCACGTCTTAGCTGCAGAGAGAATAACCATACTGTCCTGCACTGTGTGCTCATACAGCGTACTCTGAATCCTCTGAAAGCAAAAGCCACATTTTTCCTGGTTAGAGCTTCTCAAACATTAATATTTAATGGTTTCTTAGTGTCCTGTGATAGTAAACTGGATATCTTGGGAGTTTTTGGACCAACACAAGACATTTCAGTAGGTTTCGGTGAAAGCTAAAGTAAGTTGTTTGAATTTTTAAAATTGCAGCATTGAAACAATTGGAGCCAACTCTCTGTATTTGCATATATTTAGACCATGGGAGAAGCTAATGACCACAAACAAAGGTCTGGAACCCATATTTGTGTCTTTGTGACGTTACTCCATACTGTGCGTTTCCTTAGTTGTTTTTCAACACCATCAGTTAAACCTTGCTTGCACAACAGATGTTGAACTAAGTTCTGGAAACGCGGACTAATTACATAGAGTATTATCTGAAACGATTCAGAGAAGTCTTTCAGTTCATGGGCTTGCATTCATTAGAGCACTAGCGCTACTGTATAGCTCATAATGATATGCTGCACGCTGAAAGGAAAACTTGAGATTAGCTCTCCAACTTTGAGCTGTCTGATAGATGTCTGGAGTAAAATTTGGGGTTGAGTTTGAGAGGCGGGGATTAGGTACAATGGCTCCCTGTTACAACTGGAGAGGGTTTATATCACTCAGGGTTCAATCAGCACTGACCCAACTCCTTCGGGTCCCAGTTAAAAGGCCACGCAGACCTGAAAGAATCTGAAGGAGAGCAGGTTTTAAATCTTTCAGTCTCCCCTGACAACAGGGGATAAAGTTTGAGTGTTTTCCTACCAAAAAGTAGTTCTCTACTGTAAATTCAGGCATAGCAACGATGCATCCATCTGAACAAAAGTGTCACATTTTGTTTACGTTCGTTATCTCATCCAGAAAATACGTTCAAATAAGTTTTTAAAAAAAGAACAAGATTTAGGTTTAAAATACTGACTCATGACCCGGCTTGTGACCTCCTCATACCAGAGATAAGTTGGGTTTGTCTGCCGAGTCAAACGCTATAAATCCATCATCAGAAGTTCAGAGGTTAGGTTGTGTTTTCTGCAAATATATTACTGTAAAAAATAGACCTGAATTAATGACGCGGCTCTGGTCGATGGAGGGGGGAAAAAAAACAAAAGATCAAGTTACTTCCAAGAGAAGTCTAATAAAGGTAATAAACTGATTACTTCTCACCCTCTGTCCTCGGGCAGTGCTGTGCTGCCTTCAAGTGCTGTCAGAGATATCATATTTATGACTAAGACACACACACGAATGACCCCAAAACATTGTAAATATTACTGGGAAAGTCCTCTTCATCCAAAACCACAATGAAACCTGATGGTTAAAAGTGATTGTGATTATTTTATATTACGAAGGAATATTTAGGGAATAGACTTATTAGACATCAGCTGCATACTTGTGTGCATTTTGTCTCACTCATCTTGTTTTAAAGCTCTTATTATCTTGGAATTTTTAACGGAAATATGCAGATGGACAGGTTTAAAACTTGTGTGTGTTGTACGGGAGAATATGAGGAACACATGAAGGCAGGATTACTGGTGGACATAACCAGAAATGGTTCAAATACCTTCATTCAAAGTTGAATACATCACATACTGTGTGGTCAAACTACACCGGCAGCCTTGGTAGAGAATTTGCTTACCAACAAAGCTAAATGAAGTGTTAGAAAAGCCTTGAAAATAAGCACAAAGCAATCTAGGCTTCTATTTAGTAAACAAAATGTTAAATTTGAACTATTTGATTCTTTAGATGGAGGATAATTACTCCACATCGGTGATGCGTGTCAAAATAATATCCTATCAAGATTTAGGCCACCAGGGTTGCCTTTTGAAGTTCAGCCGATATCCAGCAGCTCACTTCTATCGACCAGACACATATGGCAGGGGCTTAACTTCTGCCGTGTTTTTCAGTCGGAGATGCATGACTGCACCGTTGAAATGACAGTAATATGTGTCTGAATTCTTGTGTCTTAAGCTGTTTAACACTTCACTGTTGACTGAAACACAAAAGCACAGAGTGTCATAAATTAAATATTTAATCGGACATAAGGTGGAAGTGTTAACTAGTCTGCTTTCCAAGCATCTCCATCTGGGTTTACTGAGTCACTACATGACTAAGATTTTTATGAGGTCCTTGCTGAGCTGGCAAAGGTCAGGACGCTCTTAATGAGATAATCTATATAAACTTCATAAAACACCTTTTTTTTCTTCCTCATGCAGCAGTGGAGGAAGTAATCAGATCCTATAAAGTAAAAGTATAAATCAAAATGTACTTCAAAGGAGATAATTATGCAGCATGTCTTCTTATATTACACCGTTATTTATGATCTTAGTGGATTTCAGTAGTATTTTGATGTTGTAGCTGGTGGAGGTGAAGCTACCATTGGTTGGGTAGTTTAATCAATTGTGCATATAGGCCTATGTGCTGTATATTTTATAAACTGCACATTTTTGTTTAAAACTTGAATCTTTAAGAAGAAGCCAGCTATTTCTACAATATTTATAAAGTAGTGTAAAATGGAAATCAAGCACAAGTTTAGTTTCTCAAACTGTACTTAATTAACCATTATCTAGGCTACAGCATCATGAATTAACAGTGCACGGTGTAAATATGTAACTCTGTAAATACAGTTTGTATATACAGTGTTTGAATTAAATGACATTAAATATGTGTGAAATACACTCTGGTGTCGGCGTACATGTGATTAAAGATTTCCACTCACGCTGCGCTTCAAATCTCAGCCACTGCACATTAATTAAAACGGCCTTAATAATTAAAAAGCCTATTTATGGGACAACCAGCGCACAATAAAACACATTGCTATATTGCAATATTAACATTAAGGGATTAATAACCTATTTATCCTTCTGTTAAAAAGAAAGTGTCACAGTATTAAACTGTATTCGTTGTCCGTTCATCACGATCATTATTAAGCCTGGCTTTCAAACATAATAGCCTTAATGATCTTAAATAAGCGCTTAATTACAATCGTGCATTCAAACTTAGTTTATATTCACATAATGAGTCTGCGGGACTTTATAATGCAACTTACCGGCTTTCGGTCCTCGATCAGCCCGCAGGAGACTCGCAGCCCTCAGTGTGCAGATGAAAATCAAACACTCCTGCAGCTGCTCACTCAAACTGAGGGAGGGGGTCCTGCTGCGTCACCGACACGTCACTACTACTCCCATCAGCAACCCTGCAGCTGGACCAGTAACACACACATATATATATAGTCTAATTTTATAATTATTAAGTACTACTCTATTCCTCCCCTGTGCTACATTCACCTGGCAGCTTTAGTTACTTACGGATTCACATTACTAATTTAAAATATAATCAACGAATAGATTGTGGTGTATTATTAGGCTATAGGTTAAACTACCAAATAATTAAAAGCCGCTCTATCTCTACATTACAGAATGCATCAATAAATAATCATCCAATTATATCAGGGCCTATATCAGTCTGTTGGGTCATTCTGCTTGGTGAGTTTTTACTTTTGCTACTTTAAGTACATGTTGATGCTAAAAATCTCCAGTAAACTACCTTTACTTGTATTTCTACACTGTTGCATCGGTATTTTTACTTAATTTTAAGGTCTGAGTACTTTTACGGAGGCAAATATTGCACTAATTCTGACACATGTTACAGATTATTTAATATAATTAATTAATGATTTAAATACAAAACATATATGACCGTTATTTAATTAATAATTATTTAATTTCATGTTTCTCTATCAGCTATAATATTAAAGTGCTTCTTATGCATGAATGTATCAGTTAACTATCCACTAACATAACATATAATAATAGTTAAAATATTAGAATAGTTTCTGTCTAAATATTCATACTATTTAGACTTCAGGCATGTTTTGCTGTACCTTTTACTTGAGATTTTAAATGTAGTAAATTAGTAAATATAGTAAAGGAGTACTAGAATCAGTGACAATGATGATCAATATACTAAGTTGTGGTTTATGTATTACACTTATTGTCAATTAAAGGGTCAGTCATCTGTTTAATGAAGCTGACTTTAAATACTAGTTCCTGTTTGTCTGATATGATGCAGTACTACACCACTAATCAAATCAGTAATATTAAAATCTAAAATTGGTTTCATATTGACAAACTAAAACATTGTATGATTGTATTTGTTAGTAAAAAAAAAAATCTGAATAATATAATATTCTATAATAAAGGAACCATTCTGCATAATCCACTTATAAGTCACTATGAGGTGTTTTAGGTGCTGAATGTGTAAACAATGTATGTGTGTTTAATGGCTAAAATTCTAATACAAATATTATTTAAAATACATGAAATGTTCCTCTAAATCTCTTATCTTTACTGGTTCACTGTCAGAGGATTAGAGGCATGTTGCTCTCTACAACACACAACATGGGGTGCTATGTGCAACCAATAGTAATGAACATGGACTTAATTAAGGGAAAGATCAGTGTCTCACATGTAAGATTAATGCTTGAGGGCTCAGGATCAAAAGAGATCAAACAGCAAATCCTCTCTGCACTTTAATGAGCATTCATTATTTCTGCAGGCAAATTACAACAAGACCCTCCAAAACTATGCGTGCCCTACAAACCGCTTGCTTATTCACATTCCTTGAGTGAAACACATGGTATGCAGCCTGTGTGGACAGACTCATACATAGACTCAACAGTGACAGGCAGCAGCCCTCTGACCTGTGTGGATACGGGATCCCTCACAGGGAGGCAAGGAAGGAGACCGCAACCCTTCAGGCCCTTGTCAAACAGAGGAATTTTAGAAGCATATGCACACAGATGTGCCATAATATCTGGACAGATGGCCGGTCCGTCATGGAAAAAGCTTTCAGCAGCACCTCAGGAACTTGCTCGAATAACAACAGACAGCAAAAGACACGTAGAGGATCAGTCAAAATATACAGTGTTCACGCTGGAAATATGCGATGAAAGGGGGCAGTGACAGCTCTCCTGCTTTAGTTCATCTATGACTTGGTTGCCTGACATGTTCTTGGTTTCATATTCTTCATATTATGTTGTCAATCTATTGATCTAATGTTACAGTGTTTTATGTGCTTTACAGATTGTAACGTCCTTTGAGACAAATCTATGAATTTGGGCCTTTTATGGATAAAAATTGACTTGACTGAAGAGGCACCCAGGAGATTATCTACAGCTTTTGGGGCTTGTACCATTTAAGATTTAGAGCTGAAAGGATTAGTTGATCAATCAATTAGTCCATCAATAGAAAAATAATCATCAACTAAATCCATCCATTGTGTTAATACAAATTTAAAGTATGAATGTCAACCATTTGCATTTATTTATTGTAGTTTCAAGCCTTTCTTTTGTCTGTTTTTGTGATTTTACACGTACAACAGGACAGACAAAGAGACTATTTTCCCTAAAAGATAGAAAATATAATAAAACGTTGATGCACATAAAGGAAAGTGCATGAAGGGAGGAGGAGTGACACCCTCGGGTCAGCAGCGGCTCTGTCTGGGGCCAAATAGCAGCTGCAGAGGGGACGGCTGACAGGAGCCCCCTGCCGGGATGGATGAAGGGGAGTTTCCCTGCAGCAGCTTGACCGTGACCGCTACTGACTGAAACGTGTCGCGAGTGTGTCGGACAGCCATGCTGGGGTTTGTGTTTACGTTGCTTCCATTATCGGCGAAAACTCCTCCCAGCAACTTTGCCTGTTTTCGGCGAGCTCCCCAAATGCAGCCAGGTCAAAGACAAAAAGCCCTGAGTGAGGAGCAAGGTGGCCGAGCTGAGGGATCCTAAAAACAAACATGTCTACAGGGTCTGCAGAGAGAGACTGTCAACGCAGAGCCTGGTTCCTCCCCCCACCTTAAAACATTATTTTAAGGTGGGGGGAGGAGGTTATTATATTATTATAATGGGGGAAATTATTCTGTATTTAACAAGGCAAAAAAAAAGGTCAAATCAACATAATTTTGTGCAACAGTAATATGTTTTCTCTCTCTCTTTGTGTGTGTGTGTGATTTATTTCTTCTTCTTATTGTTATTATTTTAAATGTTATTTCAAATGTATTTTCTGATTCCCTCTCCGGAGCAGAAGGTGGCGGTAATGCACCCAAATCCTCCCCCCAACCCGAAGAGGGTCACACACACACACAAACCCGGTTGGGTCCAGATCTTCCGTCACACCCGCAGACAAAACCGGATGGAAAGTTGCGCGCGCAACTGTCGCCATCTTTGAACCCAGGAGGTGTGTGTGCACCATCAAACACCGGTCCACGAACCTGCTCCACAAAGTGAACCGAACCTGTGTACCGAGCATGGCGAACCGGACCATGCAACAAGCGAACATGCAGAGCTGTAACTCTCCTCAGCCGGTGCGGAGAGGGACCGAGTCCCCGGCTCCGGAGCTCACACCGGGGAACAAAGACAGCCCGGGTCCGCCGCAGCAGCAGCTGTCGCCCGCCGACGAACAGGCGGAGGGAGCCGGGGAAGGGAGCGATGAAGGCCCGGAAGAAATGACTCTGGATATCACCAGCTTTCGGAAGCCCGGTGAGAAGACGTTCACCCAGCGGTCGCGGCTGTTTGTCGGTAATCTCCCGGTGGATATCCCGGAGGAAGAGTTCAAAAACATGTTCGCTAAATATGGGAATATCAACGAGGTGTTCATCAACAGAGAGCGGGGCTTCGGCTTCATTCGCCTGGTATGTACCTCTCCTTATTGGCTTTAAACTGTGCAGACAAACTGTGTTTTAATGTGCTTTAAATACATTGAGTGTGTCACAGTAGCAGTATGTGCTGTTTTATGTTACCTGTTGTATGTTTAACATGTTATAGAGCAGGTTAACTAAGTTTAGACTCATATTATGTCATGTGTTGTGTGTTAAAATGGCGGTAGGTTAGCTGAATGTGTTGTTTCTCCTCTCTTCTGTGACATTACATTGAAATTAAGTTGCTTTTATATGTTGAACAGACAAACAGCAATGTGTAGTTTGAACTATGACTTTATTTGGTTGGTCATCATAGAAAATACCGTGGTGCAGCTCCTGGACTGTGAAGATTAAAGTAGAATTTGAATTATACAGCCCTTATGAATGCTGAAATGTGCCTCACTGGGGTATAAACATCCTTTTCCTTTTCCTCTCTTGTCTTCCAGGAAACCCGGACGTTGGCAGAGATTGCTAAAGCTGAGCTGGATGGCACTATTCTGAACAATCGACCAATCAGGATCCGTTTTGCTACACACGGTGCTGCGCTCGCAGTGCGCAACCTGCTGCCTGTAGTAACAAATGAGCTGCTGGAACAGGTAATCTTTATAAAAAGAGCTTTTTAAATGTCTTCTCCATTGTGCTTTGTTTCTGTGCAGTGATGTTTAAACCTGGAAACCTTCTCCCACCAGGCGTTTTCTCAGTTTGGGTCGGTGGAACGAGCCATCGTGGTGACGGATGACCGCGGTCGTCCCACTGGGAGAGGCATCGTGGAGTTTGCAAACAAAGCAGCTGCACGTAAAGCCCTGGAGCGCTGCACAGAGGGAGCACTGCTGCTGACCACGTAAGGAGTGTGTGGGGATGGGAGCCGAACACAGCACATGTTGAGGTTGAATTAGTGTTTGAATTACCTGCTTTATGGAAGAAATTGTGAAGCAGTGATTCAGATTTTTGAAGCGGTCCCAGCTCTGTAGTCTTCACTGATTATTAAAGGAATATTTCTCCCCAAAACGAAGGTTCAGGAGTTTGTACTTAAAAGTTTGTACTTAAAAGAATGTAAGAGTATGTTTATTCAGGTACCAGTGAGACAATAAAACAACAATCTAGGAGGCCAGTTTTAGTCCATCCATGAGTTTGAAGTCTTATCAGCTAAGGGGTTTATAAATAAATAAATTCGGTACATGGTACGGCAATATGTGTTTTATTGAGGTTTGAAAGATGGTGCCCACAACAGTGAGAATTTGACCTCATAAAAAGCAGATGTTTTGTGCCTCGCAAGTGATTCTGTCTATAAACCACCACAGATTTATGAACAGTCACTTCACAGGCATCCAAAGGGAGGTTAGCAAATTCACAAATCACTCTGATCTCAGTCGGCGCCGTTTGTCTTTCATTAATAAAAGCGT
>NW_023340206.1:6238011-6245667 GCF_004916995.1 Morone saxatilis
GCGACACCCTTGTCCAGCCGATTGTGGAGGCCTTGCAGGCACTTTGAGAGTGATGAGGGACGGACTGCCGAAAAGACTACTGCAGTAAGACTTCCAGAAGGGTCCACCTGATAAAGTAAGTGTTGTTGTTAACATGATTTGTTATGCAAAACAGTGCTTTTTGTGCATTTTCGAGTATAGGGCTAGAGGAACACCGGAGTGGTCCGTTCTGGTACGTCTAGTTTTATCGTCTTTTCCTGCCATACCGGCAGGACGAGACCGCAAGGATGGCGCCCAGACTTTTGGCACTAAGCGGGCACGTCTGCTCTCTGAATCACTGCTCGCCGCGCTGGAAAGTCTCTTCTGACGATGGGACTGAACAGCAGAGAGAGCATGTGGACAAGAACATTAAAGAGGCCAAAGAGAAACTGGAGGCTGAGCTGGAGTCAGCCAAACATGAACATCAGCTCATGTTAATGAGACAAGGTAGGGGCTGTGGCTTTTAATGTGTGTGTGTGTGTGTGGTTGTAGTGTGCTTGTGTGTGTGTTGACTGCTTAACTTATTGCTTGTGTAGAGAAGAAGATTGTTTGTGCTGCTTTATTCTCAGTACTGTATGAGGTATCTCACATGTTCTCAGGTGGGAAATAATTATAAAATTATAACTCTTACCATAAGCTGCCCTGTAGCTGCTTTCAATATCAGCAGTGACACTTGATGTTTATTTTCTTACATCAAAATCTTGATTGGAAATAAAACCTCCATTCAGTTTTAGCTTGTCTGAAGTAAAAGGCCTGTTGAGGTAAATAAATGTAGTGATTTGGTGTTTTGTTCAATGTGATTTAAAGAATGATCACTGTGAGTTGTAGGTAATACTGCTTTCATTTATTATTCCTTATATATATCCGTCTGTCTGCTGGTTCCTCCATACTCATGTCTTCCTCTGGTCTTCCAGATCTAATGAGACGTCAGGAGGAGCTGAGGAGGCTGGAGGAGCTCCGCAACCAGGAGCTGCAGAGACGAAAGCAGATAGAGATGAGGTGTGTTTTCTCTCTTGAGCAAATGAACACGTATTGTTTAGTGTTATTATTCCTACTGTTTATAGTGACTTAAGCACAAATCAGTTATTTTTAAGCTCATGTTATCAATGTCATAAAAGGCTTGGTGTTATGTTTGTTTAATTTATTATTTGTTAGTTGTTTTTGACTTCTTTCTCTCTTTACTCTCTGGCTGAAGGCATGAAGAGGAGCGGAGAAGGATAGAGGAGGAGATGATGAGACACAGAGAACAGGACAACCTGAGACGCCACCCAGACGGCTTCAAACCAAACTACCTGGATAATGTGAGTACAGCTGGAATATATTCACTGTATACAGTCCAACACATTAAAGCTTATCCAGTGACATTTGTACTTTTGGTACATATTATAGTATCGTACACACACCTACAATCAAGAATGAAACCAAAATGTGTTAATTTATTCTACAAATGGATACACAACCATAACAGCAGTTCATTTTATGTACATAATGTAGCATTTTAACCATATTTGGCTTGTTATACCAACAGTATCATAGTATATATGTACCATAGAGTGATCTCAGCTGCTTGTACAGTGTACATACTTCACCAGTATCTTCTGTAAGTTACCTCAAGTATCGGCCTTTCATATTACAATAGCTGCTGAGTTTGATACTTTTCCCAGAAGTCGTTGGCCCGAATGGGTTCAGTCAGGTCTGGGAGATTAAAGCTATTTTTATCGAGGCAAATCTTGGGAAGCGTATGTTGCCACAATAAAGATCTGCTGAAAGAGAGCCTAGTTTTTGATCAGCTTTCTTCAGTTTTCTAAATAAAACAGTTGTTTGCATTTGAGCAGCATCTCGACTGAACTGTGCTGCTCTGCATGGATTTCCTGTTTCCTCATAGTTTTATAAATAATGCCTGTAAAATCAGTATTTTTGATGTATTTGTAATAACTTTCCTGTATTTTCATAGTTGTGGTCAGGCTGCCATGGTAACGCATCGCTCTAATACTTAAAGTTCATTGTGTCAAACTCCACATGGGATACGACAAACACCCACAACTAACCACAAACACTGTATTGTTTCACTTGTACAGTTTTTATTTATTAGAAATATATTATTACTATTATCTGTAACTGAAATACTTTTTTACTGTTTCTTTACTGTCTCTTCTTGATCCTTTTCTTTTAAAGTCTTTCCAGACGACATGCTCATCCCGTCACAATGAGCCCATTTAGTGTTTTCACACCGTCTGATACAGTGTAATGAAATTCAGCACAATAGGCTCCACATCAGACATTACCTCTGTGAGGCTTATGAGGCTCATAATCAAAGATCAGCGATTAGCTGTGGAACAGTACCTTTTATGCACTTTGTTACTGAAGGTTATTCATGGCGTGGGACTCTCTGTTCTGTAAGTGTTCGTAACTGTGCACCTTTTTATAGAGCAGCTGTAGTTGTTTCCTGTAAGTTTGAGGAGTCTGTATCTGTCTTTATTTTCCATAGTTAACACAAATCTAATGTCCCAGTGTAGATCTGTTGCATTGGCACATTTTATCTGTTAATTTTGATTATAAACGACAGGAACGAAGTTGGATATATGAATAGAAACAGTCAGTGCAGATGGAGGTTAATGTATGAGAAAGTAGTAGAAGTATAATGTTAAAAGAAGAAGAGCATCAGCTATTAAATAGACTTTAAAGACTTTTATTTGATCAAGTTTGAGTGAATTCCAGGTTCTTAACCATCAGTATAAATATCTGTTAGTGTCATATGTTGTTGATTTCTATGTTATAACTTTTCTCTTCAAATCCTTTGCTCTGTTTAGAGGTCCCGTTGGAGTCTACATCCTTACATGCACGTAACACAAGCACACACACACTTGCGTCTAGGACCATCCGTCCACTTCACACCGTCCATACGGTCGCCAGCTATCAGTAGTTCTTCACTTAGTTGACTAATATGAAATAACACCAACAATTATCACTATTTTAAGGAGGAGTATGTTTGTTGTGTCATGCAGTTGGTGTGGATTGATATTTACTAAAGAGTACTAGTAATACACTTTACTTCCCTAACAGTAATAGTCTGAACTCTACATTTGCTTCTTTTGTCAACTTGAAAAATATGATTTTAATTAACGTTAATTTAAACTGTTTTATAAATATTACTACAGCACTTTAATTTAAAAACAAAGCACATTGATGGTCACAATAAACTATGGGATGCAAGAGTCTCATAACCATTTTATATTGAATGCTGACTGGCTCTTTGTGGTGTTACTGTAGTTTGTGAGTGATATATAAAATGCCATCTGCTGCCATCTAGTGCTTCATCCACTGATGTTAGTGCCACAATGATGTAGGGTTTCATCTCACTTACAGCTTTTCTTATTATAAATGCAACATATTGATGATTTTGCAGGTAAGTATACAAAGGTTGAGCATCACAGTATCTGAAGTAATTCAACATATTATATAACACCTGATCTTGATGTTAATAAATTCTACCTTCACATAGAGCTGCATTTCATCACTATTGTTTGTGATAAGAGGGTTTATTAGTGATAAAATACATTGACCCATTATAGTGACTTAACGTTTCATGACGAATATTATTAGGTCCTTCATGTCCAGTTGGTTTCAATGATCTGGATTAATTCTTGTTTAGTTTCATTGGACATTCTCATTAAAATATTTTATCCTAAAACAGACTCAATCCAGGTCAGTGAAAGCCATTATTGTTTAATCTAATTTATGTGTATTTTCAAGATAATGTGTGAAACAGAGAGAGAAGATTGTGTGAATGAAATGTTTACCTAATGAATGAACACGACAATAAAGCATCTCCACGTTTTGTGTTTGGGCCTTGACACACCAACTCAGTCGTCATTCAGCAGCTTTATTAACTATAGTCCGTATCATCTTATAAGCACTTTGAATCAGACGTAGTCCAGCTTTTCTTCCCTCACACGTAAAGACCTTGGCCTGGGAATAACGGTGCAAAAACAAGACCATCAAAATAGATGAACAGTGCCATGGTGGGAAGGTTATACTTGTATGCTGGTGGTCAGCTGAGCTACGTTGATGTGAGGTCTTTGTTTAGGTGGACTTGGTGTGTCAGGGCATTTGTGTGAATGGGGTGAATGTAGTAAAGATTATTGACTTAACTTTTACTTTGTGTTTAGTCTAGAAGCTGACAAGATAAATGTTTTAACTCTAAAAAAAACATACATTTGTGAATAAAATAGCCTGAAGCCCATTTTATGTGGCTTATTGTTTTATTAAGATTTGCTTGCCCACCTCCAGACGATTTGATCTGATGTAGGCTCAGATAGAAAATGTTTCTGCCTTGCCAGAGTTTAAATTGATACTAGATTCCTAAAGAGCCGTGGGCAATGTATGCGGCTGTCTTCAGCTGTGGGTTTAGAATCAATGCTTTTACAGTGTGAGTGTTGTACCGTAGGCTAGTCGCTAAAGATTTGTACTTTAGTTAAGTTTTTATCTCAAGGCTCTTCTTCGCTTCTTTCAGAGAGAACAGGAAATGAGAGTGGGTGAGCTGGGCCCTCGCGGAGCCATTAATATGGGAGGTACGGGCATGATTGTGTGTAAAGACTGGTGGATACAAAACCAGATCAAGTGACGATGATAACGTGAATTATGACTGCCTTTATGTCATTTAACACCATAATTTGTCTTTCTTCCCAAATGACTTCTTCTCAACAAGATGTATTCACATTTTTGGAAATAACACTTGGTGTAAAATGGACTCACTTGGGATGCAATGCAAAGGAGAAAAAAAACATAATACACCACATGACAACATAATGTCTATACTAACAGAATATATCGTGTACTGAGCGGGGTTGTTATTGTTGGGGTGAGGTTTCATAGTTTTAAGAAATATTTGGTCCCTGAGCTCTCATCCTCATTTATATGCAGATTCAAAATAAGGTTGGATAATGCGCTACGTTTCCGTTCAGTTTAAACATATTTATTAGCTTTGAGATGATCTTTTAAAACATTTTGTAAAAGAATCCTAAAGGCGCTGCAGTATATATTTATGTGGTGAATCATGGCAGAAAATAAGAGACTAACACTGCTGACTTTGATCAGTAATGAAAACGTTGTACTCATCAAAGCAAATGTTGATCTGCTGAGTGCAGGATGAGGGGCTGGGGACTGATGTTTGAATCTATAATGTGGGACAGATTATTGAAGGTTCATGGTGGCTCTTCACCATACAGAAGATATTAGATATTATAACCTATGATTGCACATCATCTCTTTAAGCATAAGTGCTGTGTTTCTTTTGTATTTATTTATTTAGATGCACAAACAGTAGCGTCCATTCACCTAAAATATTAGTCTGGAAGAGGGGTCAGTTATTTGAGAACGTGGTTTAAATTATTTAGACTTTAATCTTGGCTGCAGTAGTCTGCAGTAGTATGTATACTTGTGTGTTTGTGTAGCATGTAAATGAACATATACTATATGTTGGACAATTGTCAAGTTTCCATCCAAATACAGTGCAAAATTTAACCAAATAAGTAAATCGGAAAAAGAAATGCGAATGAATCTGTTTTCACCCACTACTGTTGAGGGAATATTAGGAGTTCGAGGCATTGAGATAAACAGTAGGTGGAGCTGATTCTCCAGTCCGAAGCCATTAAACCTTTGCAGAGGAAGAGGACAGTAGACAGTAATCAGTAGACAAGATTACATAATCAATATGATGAATTCACTAATTCTATTTCCATTGCACATAGCATTTTGGTTTTGTTTGTTTATACAGCACTGTTAATGTGTGATGATTAAGTCCTTCATTCATTCAATCAGTCAACTAGTACTAGTCATGTTGGTGGAGTATTTTTGTATTGTTTACATCACAGTGCCTAATTTGCTAATATCTATGAGGGAATAAAGTCGAGCAGAAGTAAGGCTGATATCAGTATATTTCCAAATAAAAGCCTGATAGTTATCTACATTAGCTGGAAATATCCTCCGGTCCTGGTGCTAACATTGTAATCACACCAGACTAATAACAGAAAGCAGCTACTTTTCTGGCTGCTATAACTCCCAGCGTTGGTGCTTTTGCAGCCATTGTTGATACGTCTGTAGGTCAGGTCAAGTGTGAGATATCGTCTGAGTCAGAAATGACCTTTATCTCTGACCCGGAATTACAAGTCATAGACTGAATGGTTTTTCCCACTCAGCTATTCGTAGTTATGGTTTAAACCATAAACCTCACTTGTCCGTGCTGTGTTTGGTTTTCATCTATCATGTTGCAACATGTCAGGATGTTGCAGTCAATTGTCCAAATATAGGTTTTAACAGTGTTATTTTTTTTTTTTTGTAGTTTGTAGATCTGTGAGATAGTGGAACATCCTGTAGTCAAGGGTTTGTGATTGCTTGCGATTGAACATGTGATGTTTGTGCAGGTCTGACTGCTTTATGAAGTTGTTCTCTGTATGCTCCATGAGTAAGGTGATGTGCAATCCAAGGTTTAGTTAACAAAACACGTGGACGTTGGCACTTGACCTCAAAGTTTGTGTCAAAGTGAGAACCTCTGATTCTGTTAAACAATCTGCTGTCTGTCTATTCCACCTGTAAAATGCGACTATAAGTGTCTTTTGACCACCTAAAAATTAACGTTGGCTTTTGGTTGTGTTGGTGTCATATTTATATAAATGAACGAACAGGGTGTTGATTATATAAATGTTTTATAAAAGACTCTTAAGTGTACTTTTAAGATGGTTTTTAAATGAGTAGAAAAGTTGTACCAATCATAAATGTTAATCCTCATCAGAAGACAGATAATCATATAAGCTACTGACCAAAAGCCAACGGTAACTTTTACTTTGAAGTCAATGAGATTAGTTGTCCTAAGCTGCTGTTGTTGCGGGGTGTTGGGTGCGTTACCCACCGAATGACAAACCAATGCTCCGTTGTTTTGCGTGTAGATGGCTATAACCAGGCCTCTCCGGGGCCCAGTGGTAACCAGGGTCAAATGATGGGCATGAGTGGAAGGGGAGGAGCCGTTGGCCCAGAGGGAGCTACAAATATGGGGACACCATTGATGTCAGAGAATGGAGCCATGGTAATGTATCAGGACAAATAAGCTTATCTCTAAATTAGTCTTGGACATTAAAGACATTTTTTTTCTATGTAGAATATTTTGCGACAACATTGCCTCAAACTGATTTTAAAATATAAAAGTTGATCAATTTGCATCTGATGAATTCCTAAATAAAATAAAAAAAGGTAGTGCTTGAATTTACCGTTAGAGGCTTTATTTTGAGGTAATAAATACTATATTTTTAAAAAACTATATCAAGTTCTTGATAATGGATCTGAAAACCGTAGGCTTAACTAATAGTCTTATTCCTCTCTCTCCCTTTGTCTGTTTGGTTCACACACGTTTTACTCTCGGATGGCGGCACTTGGATCAAACTAAACCCTGACTGATTTTGTGTCGGACCCCCAAACAACTTCCCCGTGCCTTTTTAATACAATTGTTCTTTCGATTTCACATCATTCCCGTCTTATTCTGTTAACGCTGACTCCATGATACAACAGCGAAACGATAGATATTCGCAGGGTGGGACAATGGGGGGCCGACCAGAGGTTGAGTCCCCAAAGCAGCAGCAGCAGCAG
>NW_023340206.1:6245691-6252653 GCF_004916995.1 Morone saxatilis
ACAACAACAACAACAACAGCAGCCACCATTGGGCCCCCAAGTTGGAGCAGCCCCAGGATTTGGCAGGGGGAACCCAGTAGGGGGGGTCTTTGATGGGCCAAATAACAAGCGCCGCAGATACTAACTTGGTTCAGTTCTCATGGATCTTTGTTACAGTCCCATCCCGATATCGACTTTTTCTGTTTTCCGCGACTCACTTCCCTGCCATGACGTTGATACCTTCGCTGAAAAAAAATGTGGTTTCTTTTGTTGGTTTTGTACATAGATAAAACTTTAATTTTTCCTGTATCTCAAGTTGTCACTGAAGGATTTATTTGTGACAAAACTACTGGATAATGCTTTGTATGTACACTTGTAATGTTTATACATCATAGTTTTTACCACACAGATTAAATGTGCAAACAAGTTTCATAGCATTTCGAGAAAGACCTTTTTGGTTAGACAGCTTTGCAGTTGCTATGGCTGCTGTGGTCTTGGATACACTTTATTAAACTGCTCTATAAAAAAGATGAATTATATTGGCCGGTGATTAGAGTCAAAACATGATTGCGGATCTCTCAAACTGAAAAGTGTCACACCAAAAACGAGAAGTTCCTGGAAGTAAACAATCTAATATCTACATTCAGTCATATATTCCTCCGTTTGTAGATATTTTTGTCCTCCCCTTTAAACACTGTTACTGAAACTAATTCCATGTTCAAACGTAGTGAATGTTTTTGCAGCTTTGGAGCATCTTGTATTTGATGATTAAGAGAAATAAAACATTTGTAGGAAGCTCTGTCTCTGTGATTTTAAATAATTGCCAATTTCTCCTTTTAAACTTGACCAAAATCTTCTTAAACCAAATCTTGCTGAATAACTTCAACCACCAAACGCCTGAATCCCATATACTTCAACCTTACGGCTTGTTTTACAGTCAAAGCTCAGTTCTGATTGAGAGTGGCTCAAATGGCTTGTGGTTACAATAGATTTTATTCTCTTTTGTAATTTACCTAACATACATTACTGTGTATGTACTCTACCTAACTGTGAACTGTGTCTTAAACTGTAAATTCAGCTGAACCCAGAGCTAAAACAGATTCACTACCAGATAACTTTAATTCCTTATTACTACTTTTAACCGTTTGATAAGGGTCAAAGCACATTATATTATTACATGACAACTTACTAAAGAAGTCAGTAATTTGACACAAAATATTGATCCTCCAGAGTCAATTATCAGAACTATAATAACAAAATAAGTGTATATAGATTTAGGTATCATGTTTGGATAATATTTAGTCTCCTTCTATCCTAATCATATTGCCAGACAAGATTGTTTATATTGGACGGTTGTGTGAAACCATGTAATATGTTCAATGACTGTTTTTTTTATTTCATAGCCTTAACACTACAATATCTGCACATGGTAATTATGGTGTGCTTAAGATCAGGGAAAGATTGTGGTTCAGAAATGGTTGAACTTTTTCCTGCATTGGCGCTAAATAAATAGTGATATTACATTGTGAAAGCATCTAATGGGCCATTTTTTTTTTTTCTTTGACACAGCAGCTACACTTAGAAAACCCCATCTTGTAAAGGCTGTGGGTGTGGCTGAGTTTGGAGACGGAGTGGTAGAGTTGTCAATCAGGTGTGTGTGTGTGTGCATGTTTGACCCATCTGGAAAATGATGCCCTTGACAAACATTGTACATACCAGTCATATGACTTACAGGTCAACCGTTCATATGGTCAATATTTCACTTTTTTTATTACTCGGTACTAAAGGAAGTTTGGCATTCCTCCGCTGCTTAGGCCTTGTGCGATCCATTTTTTAAAACTACTTCACAATGTTCTCTGGTGAGTGTTATCTGTGCATGTAGCATCAGTTAAAAACAAACTCTGGCTCTCTGTATGCTCTTTGTTTCACTGGATCTTGGACATGTGATATATCCTGACCAGGTGTCATGGACTCTAAAGAATAGTTTTATAACAGGTAAATACATTTTATTTTCTCCTCTCTTGTATCTTTTGTGTTGTAAAATACACAAAGTACTTCTGCATATTTCTCTTGAACTATATTTTTGCATAATCTGCCTTTCTATGTGTATAAAGCGTATTAGTGCTTCTGCATCAACATAACAGTTTACCACAATTACTGTGAATGTGACTTTGTGAAGGAGTTCAGCAGGGCTCTGACTTTATTATGATGTCTAATTAAACGATGAGAGAAATCGTCAATATGTGACATGTATAGGTAATCATATTTGTTTATGAGGGATTTCTGTACAGTAAATAGTGAGTCAGTTTCAGACCTATACTCCTACTGATGCTGGGTCACATAACTTAAAGGCTCTCGAGTTATTTGGGCTGTAAAGGCAGTTTATGGATTTCAGTGAATGTACTTTTATTTGATATATTTTAGGGATTTGGGCGAGGACAACAGTCAAAGAACCAGGAACCTTGTTTTTGTCCAGTTCACGCACTGAGGGTACATTGTAGTGACACATGAGATGGGATTTATGAGAATATGTGAAGTGTTTGAGAAGATTTAATTACACATAGTCGTATAAGAAATGATACTTACCAAATCTTAATCCATTTTAAACCTGTGGGTTGTTTAAAGTAGAGCAGCTTTTGAGAACTTTACCAGCTTCACTGTATTTGAAAATCATATCTGTGCTTACATCAGGCCGAGCATTCATTAATGGTCACTCTAATTTGATTTAGAGACCTACTTTTATCATATTGACAGGATAATAGCTCGTTTTTCATCAGTAATTGCTCCACTGGTCTCTAAAAATCGATGTTTGGTATCAGCTGCAAAGATTTTGTCATCGTCTCAATGTTTGATTGGTGTAATTTTGAGCTTAAGTATGACTTACTATGACAGAAAACCTCTTATAAGTTGTTCTAAAACCTTACTTTGATGTGGAAAGTAATATAAGTTATGATAAGTTCAAATGATAAGTGAATACTTATGATAAGTAAATGAGGCCGGACAGATGATTTGCCTGAAGTGACTGAAAGTTATTTCTTACACTGTCAGTTCATCAATACATATTTTATAAAATGTGTGCTAATGTATGCTCAGTGTTACAGAATATTTGTTTTAAATATTATTGTTTCTCATATCTTACAGGCCCCGTTGGTGTACTGCGTCCAGTGAAGGAATAAATAGAATAGGTAAATCCCAGCGCGCACACACACACAGTTTGTACACATTATTGATCGTGTTGTATTCCAGTAGTCTACACCTCCACGTCCACTGTAATGTATTTTAAATGCTATGCTCTGTATGTTCTGACTTCACTTGAACATAATTTCAGTAGAGAATAGAGTCGGAGTTAGTAAATCAACAACAATCCCTATTTCTCTGTATTATATTCTTACATTTCTGATATAAATCACCACAAAATGGAGATTTGCTCACTGTGATACCTCATGAATAGAAGCTGTTTCATATTTAAAGGTCCAGTGTGTATCTCTAGGCATAATGTAATATAAAACTGTTATGTTTTTGTTACATTAGAATGAGACGTTTTTATCTACAGAGGAAGCGGGTCGCCATTCTCTAGATTCCGCTGTGTTGAACCGCCATATTTCTACAGTAGCCCAGAACGAACAAACCAAACACTGAGTGTAGACAGGAACTTTTGTGAGTTGACCTCACAGGTCGTTCTCACTCCAGGCTGTCAAATACACGTCTCGATGCCACTAAATTGTACACACTGGTCCTTTAATTGACAGACATTCACTTTACTATTGATGTTAATCTCAATTTTCAAAGGTACATCGTTACTAATGAAAAGGGTCCATAATTTAGATTGATAACGTTTAAAGAACAGTCAGCCACAGAAATGATTTTTAGTTGTTTGATTTCACAGGTAGGTTATCAGAAGTCCTGTTGTATTTACAGTAAATAAAGATGATTTATAAAACCACAGTGCTGTCGATGCCTCTGATTTTGACCTTTTGTTCTCGTAAAGTTATTGATTGTCAGCGATGTTGTTTTATACTGTTGATTAAAATATTTATATGCAAGAGAGGTTATGTAACCCCTGAATCTGAGTTAGATTGTTAACATTAGTTTGTGTTAAGTCATGCTTACAGATAACTTTTGCCTGTCCTATTAAAACTAATATTATAAATGAGATTAGATGCTGTTACAGTCCACTAAATTAGAACTTGAGACATTTAATTTGCTATTTGGGTCACGCGTATAATTGATGTGCAGAGGAAATTGTTGTATTGTGGCAGGATCATTGTTTTTTCAGACTTTTGGGTCCATTAGAAGTGACACTGAAGAAGTTTTATTGTTTTTCTGTTTGTTAGCAGACATAAGGTATAAAATACAAAGTATTTGGGGCGACAGTCGATGTTGGTGATGGTTATTGATCCCCCGCAGAGAACACTAACCATCCCTCTTATGCTTGTTTAGTTTAATCAATAAGCATTTCATCTCTCTCACTGGGCTCTCGGCGTAATGACTGAATATAAGTGACCGGTCGCAGTAACATATGAAGGATTACTTTTGCCTCCAACATTCGGACAACCTCTGTGACAGTCAAAGCAAACTGATGTTTTCAGGGTGGAAGAAGTGTGTTTGTAGCAGGAGGGTTGGCAGCCAGCGAGGAGGGGGGTGCGCTGCTTTTCTCTGCCATGCCCAAGGCTGTTCATTATCAACACGAGGGATGGTAATCATTGAAGTGATCCAGTTTTAACGGGGCTGATTGTGGCCAATTTGGGGAATGAATACTCTGGGTCTCCGCAGTCTTCACTTTCTGGCCTGGTTCTTCTTTAGCCCAGTTTGTGGCCCACTTCTGTTTCTACAAGAACAATTGATTTTGGGGCAATAGTTGCTTTGTGCCAAGTTCACAAACTCCCTTTTAAAAATTTTGATTCCCTCCCTGCGTAAAGTCAGGTGTTTGCTTGTATCCATTACGCATGTAGACCTAAATGAATCTTAATATTCGTTGTAAACGTCCTATTACATCTGCTTCACAAATCAAAGACGACGTCTCTTTGTGGAGTTTATTGAAGGAGGATGGCTTCACTTTAAGGTTTGACTGCGTCCTACATTACAACCTTATGGCCTAGATTGCAGTCAGTACTATTTACGACTGTTTCCCAGAGACACTGGAATCTAATAATGTGTGTTCAGACTGATGTGGAGCCTGGAGCTACTGTACTGACAGTGAGCATCAGACCCATAATCTGATAACGTTTGTCTATTGGATCTAAATAACTTCTTCTAGTGTAGAAAAAGTTCCCAGGATTCCTTTGAGTTTGTTCATCTGTGCTGATGATATCGGCTCTACTGTCCTCCATCAGTATTCCAGAGACTCCAGTGCTGTATGTAAATAATAATAATAATAATAAAGGCAAAACCAAGCTGTTTTTTCTGACCTTATTGATGCCCAATATGTAGAAAGGTACTGTAGTAGTAATCCTTAAGAGTGTTATATCATTAGATTATCACTAATGTAAAAAGCAAGATCTTACTGATGTAGTTGGTTGAGGTGGAGCTCATTTTATGTATCAGGCTGCAACTAATAATTGTTTTCATGGATTAATCTGCTCTGATCTGATTATTTTCTCAACCAATCAATTTATTTAGTTTTTAAAAATTCTAAAAATAGTGAGAAATGCCGTCACAATATTGTAGAGCCCAAAGTGACACATTTCTAAGGGTTTTATAGTTCAACTAAATCAAAAACATATCCAAATTATTACAAATACATTAAAATAGTTAGTTGCTTTTAACTTAAACAAAGGTAAAAGCAACAAATCCTCATTATGTGAAGCCATTCGACTAATTGATTAATCGACTAACCATTTCTGTACTTCTATATACTGTTGGGTAGTTTTAACTTATAACAACACATGTTTTATAAGTTGTAAACAAAAACTCCCCATGCACTGCCAACAGCAGTCGGGTCACAGTAAAGTCATTCCAGTGTGCGGTGGTTCATATTTTTTATACAAAACTTATAAAACAAGTTATAAAACATCAGCGTGTGGCCTTCTGGTTCTGCCTGTGGTTATGTTAAATGGTGAGGTGATGTCAGATTACACCTGTTTTGTTGTTTCATTTTAACAGTGGCAAAGAAATGTGTTGTTTTTTGCATTATTTTAGACTATATAAATGTGTAAAAAGATGTAATACGTTTAATTGTTTACGGAAATACATGAATGTTCTGCAAGTTTTTATTTATTCTATTCACCTTCACATCAGATAATGAGCCAATTAAATCACGGAGTGTAACAAGCTTCTGAGAAATGTTTGTACAACAGAAATGCTGCTAATGGACAGCAGATGCAGTCTGATCAGCTTCAGACAGCGGGGTGAAATATCCCTCCTGCACTTTGGTGTCATTGTTGGTTTTTTAGTGTGGATCTGATTGTCTGCTGGATCAATGGAGCGATGTGGTTAAAAATAGGTGGACCTATTTTTCGCCGCGTATCGGCGCCGCCTCCGTTCGGTGCGTAAAGGCGCATTAAGAAGTGGCACAGCAGCTGATAATCCAGACAGGAGCTGCTTTTGGTTACAGCACAGTCTTTCATTGATAGTGGAGGAGATCTGTGGATCAGCTGAGCTCGTTCTCTTTTTAACTTTTTCTTCCGCTCCTCGCAGGTTTCCGGCTCCCTGCTTGCACACTCAGAAGTTTTTTTCGGCGACTTCTATCGAGCTTGTGTTGAGATGGTTTCTGTCCTCCGGAGACGGAGGTTATTAATGGGATTTCTCTCTCCGCCGCATCACCTGAGGACAGTCGGGCAGTGAGCCGTCGGGCGTCTGGAGGCTGGATGGACAACATGTCTCCACAACAGCAACAGGACAGCCTCGGCCGAGGCGGCGGGCAGCAGGAGACCAAGCGGGTATGAACTGTCCCCAGTCTTTGTTAGTGTCTGTATGCGTAATGGATCAACTTAAACCAGACTGCGCGCAAAGGACGGACCAGGGGTTTTTCAAATTAAAATATA
>NW_023340206.1:6252711-6253692 GCF_004916995.1 Morone saxatilis
AAACCATCATATTCCCCTCTGAGGCAGCAGACGCATGAATGAGTGTTTTGTAAACGCGGTCCTGTCGGGTGGGAGGTTAGTTCAGTGACACACAGCCGAGCAAGGGAAGTTGTCCTTGTGGGGGCCAAAGTTAGGATGGTGTACAAAACACCGCAGACAACCATAAACAACAGGAATGTTATAGTGGTGCTCAAAGAGGCCAAAATATACAGAGAACTGGCTGTTTGGAAGGGGTTTAGAGATTTAAAGTATTTATAAAGTATCTCCAAACCAATTATCTGCTAACAACTCTGATTCATAATAATTAAATTAACAAATATATTATCTAGTTATTTTTATCATCATCTGGTAACATTAAGTTTAAAATCCTCAACCCAACTGAATTGATAAGCAGTATAATAAATGGTTAATAACACACAATAATGTTGTTATAAGTTATAAGCAGAAAGATTTTAGGTGTTTATAAATGTTTTTGTCCACCACTATGACTCATTAAGCTTCTGTCACTGGTGTATAAACAATGAGCGCTAGGTAAGGCAACATAGTTGTACTCACTATGTAATCCTATCAATACTACATTATGATGTGTCTCCCTTAAACAGTTAATATATATATATTAATATATATATTCATATTTTATGCCCAATATTTATTAATTGGGTATTCAGTTATCAGTAAAATGTCATATTTACTTACAACACCATTATAGTGTAAATTATTTATTAAGTACCTTAAATCACTTATAAATGCAAAACATTTTACAACTAAATTGTTAGATTTAAACTCATCTCTATATTATATTAGCCCAAATGAACCCAAATGCTTGAACAATCACCACTAACTGGTGAACTGATGTAGCTTTCAACCATTAATTGGTTATTTACCACCATTGTTATGTATAAATGAAGTACATTGATGTCCTATACGTTACTATACATATATGTATGTATGTATTAATAACTGTATGTTAAAAGGGTTAGG
>NW_023340206.1:6253792-6256473 GCF_004916995.1 Morone saxatilis
CTCATAGACATCGAGATGACGTCACCGATTTTTAAATAACTTTATTCGCTCTAGAAAAGTTTTACAAATATAAAACCTTACTAGCACTTTTCTTTACAAAGTTATAAAGAAAATAATAAAAACAAATCCTTAAATATTCTTAAACTGTCTGTTTTAAGTAGAGATTTAAAAGTGGCTGAAGAGCATCGCTGGTTCTAAGTAGAACAGCTGTAGACTTTTATTATTACAAGTTATTTTTCTATAAGAATCCTTAACATGGTGTTTAAAAAGACATCTGTAAATTGCTGCTTCTAGATGAAACCATTTTAAATGTTTGAATTCATAAAGACAGTAAGAGTAAGATTTGGTCGTCCTGTTTGAAACACAGTGAATTTCTTTAAAGCAGAACAGAATCAGATCGAATCCTTTTCAACCCATCACTGTGGTTACAGTGTTACTTGTACACTGCCATTAATTATAAAATGTCAGTGTAGTTGGCTGCAGTGAGATAGTGTACTGTACTCATTCACATCTGCCTCAGTTCAATCGTACAACTCAAAAGTTAGAGTTCCTGTGAACAATAAGAATAATCATAGCAAACACAATAACTTTTAGGTGTCACAGAGTGTTAATCTGACATACAATGAAAGAGCTGTGATTATGTAATGGTTGTTTGTCACCCTGTTTCACACTCACAAATCCTTCTACAATTAGATTAAATGCACCTTTAATGATCCTCGTGGGGAAATGAGGATAATAGGATCCAGTAGAGAAAAATAGGATCTCAATATGGTCGCAAGCAGCAGCTGGTGGGAACAGCGGATTAATTCACTGTGGAAGTGCCATATTTAAGTCTAGTCTGATTTCATTTCAACGTAAAAAACTTGCTTAAAGTAGTTAGTTTATGATATATGACAGACACAGTTTAAACACTTATAAAAATACCTAAATGACAGTCTCATGCTGGCTTTTCACAGTATCTGAGGTGTGAGAGAGGTCAGGAGGTCGTAGCACAGACAGATAGAGGCTGCTGAGTGCTGAAGGTAATACAGACTGTAAAACGTTGTCACCTTCACGCTCCGACCTTCCTCTGTGTTTAAATTCTCCTGCTTCAACCTGCCGTTGCTGTCCTTTTGGAGGCCACAAATCCCAATGATGTGATGAATGGGTTGAACCTGATGTCTTATGTAACGGATGAGGAAAGTGCAAACATGACATAAGCGTGGAGGAAATTCTGTCTTTGTGAGATTTAAGGCTTTTTAGCTGTGTAGGGCAGTGTGGTCAGTATGATGCAGATAGAGGTAAATGGTTTCTTTAAGATTATTTTACAGCTGTTTTATGTGTTAGTAGACGTTTGAAATCCAAATTGTTGTAAATTGAAGTCTTAGTAAACTGCTGGGGCAAAGCGGCCTGAACTGACTAGAGATGAGGTGATGTTGAGGTAAATAAGAGATGAATTTGGTGTTTACTGTTATATGAATATTGTTTAAATCTAAAGATAGAAACTTAATTCTTTCCCACAAACAAAAATTACAAAAAGTTAGTTTAGATGATTTCTGTTCTGGAAACATTCTGGATACATACATGTTAAACCTGTGTGTTAATAATAAGACATAGTCAGTATTTAGTTTGGGTGAACTTAATGTCTCTTTTTGTCTCTTTTAGCGGACGAAGTCTCAGAATTATCGGCGCCAGTCCGCCCCGTCTCTGGTCATCACCAAGGCTCTCACCAGGTCCAAGACCCTCTCCAGGTACAGTGGAAAACATTTAATAACATAAATGTGTGCTGTGGTTTCCAGTGAATTTACAGCCGCATTTTGTATTTAGCTCTTTAGCTTACTTGCATATAGTAGAGGTCTAGCTTACTACGCCCCCGCTGGAAACTACCAAAACTGCAACTGCGCTGATTATTTCTCACCTCAAATGTTTTCAGAAACACGTTTCAGTGAAATATTTTTATAATGTAACAAAAAAAGTTTCCAAATGTGCTGCCATGTTGATGGTGTAGTAGCCTTTTGTTGGTCAATATGACTACAAGTGTCCTGGTTAACTGACATAGTGTCCCTGTCTGGATGTTTCTGTGGTGGGACTTCTCTCTATATGATGTCGTGGAGTAGCTAATGTAAATCCCAATCCGTCCCAACAGTTTTCCCTTAAAAACTGAACATTGCACGATTTCAGTACATCCAGTAGAATACTTAACTTCTTTTCCCATGTCCTCTCTTGTTTATTACCCGATCTTCCCTTAAATGCATACCACATAATAGACTTTATTGTCCCAGTGGGAGATTTGTTTTTGCATGCACATAATGCACTCACACCAATGAGTCTGGATCTATGTAACCGTGTCAGCAGGACAGTTTGTTCAGTGTTGCAATGACAGAAGGGACAAAACTCCCGCCAAGGGAGCTCTTCTCCGTTTTAAAACTCCTGTATCTAAGAGAGGTGCAAACACACCACTTCGACTGTAACACAGAGCAGAAAACAGAATGATCAGCTGAGGGATATCAGGCGTTTTCATCCCAGTTCATGTTGTCAGTCTCCCTGCAGCTGATAGTTCACCACAGACACCAGCAGCAGCGCTCAACAGGGGTGAGTAGGTCAGTGCTAACATCCTCAGAAACAGTCATACCTCACCCAGTTCTCTTACACAGAGGTCACTGAGGTCAGGCCACACTCACACACACACGTGCACACTCACA
>NW_023340206.1:6256573-6256760 GCF_004916995.1 Morone saxatilis
ACACTCACACACACTCACACATGCCCCAGGCACAACCCAGAGTGAGGTGTAGAATCCACTGGGATAGATAATCCTCCTGTAACTAGACTTATCAGAGGATCAGGCGTCTATTAATAACTCTGCCTTTGAACATATGGACAGAGAAAGTGAAGAAGAAATAACCTCATTAAAAAGCACCTACAGAGGG
>NW_023340206.1:6256767-6258580 GCF_004916995.1 Morone saxatilis
GGGGGGGGGGGGGGGCACACCTCGCTGAACCCCCACCTGGACTGTCGACACTGTGGACGTCCCTGTTTAGTGAATGAATGAGTTTTCTACATTTTTAATTTGATTCTTTAATTTGGTTTCAGTCAGTCTTGAGTCCAACTGAAGTGAACATTTAAAGTCCACTAATAAAGCAACCAAAGATTTTGGAACCATAAACATTCAGTCGCACCAAAACTTAAACTGATAATGTATTTATTTATTTATAAATTTTGAAAGATTCCTATTCAAATGTTGCCTTGGAAAAGCAACAATTTAAGGATGCAACTTGAGATTTGACATTCTGAAGGTTGCAGATTTCCTGACCCCACACTGCACTCAACTCTCAACCGAATCACATCACATATGACTTGAAATTACATAACACAATTTCCATAATGAAGAGTACAGGAGTCCTTTGATCTCTTATCACCGAAACACAACTCAAAGTGGATCATCCAAACTCAATATGTCGGTATTTGGAAGATATATTTGGTGATGAAGGATATCAGCGAGACAGAGAGACAGAGATCTGAAGTGAATAATCTAATACTAATCATAAGAAACAGGGGCCGTCTTTCTGTTCACTACGGGTCTGATATACTCTGTAAATCTCAGAAGATCTCCTTTAGAAGAAGGAGAGAGGTTTGATCCAATGAGTTAGCAGCTGCTTAGTGTTACCAGTCAGTCACGATGGTTGAAAAGTTACAATATTACATAATGTATGATGTACACTGAGACAGTGGAGGTGGCAGTAGCGCGGGTTGTATCGGTGTTTGGTTTTTGAACTAAGCAACATTGGAGTGTGAGAGAGGATGTTCAGACATATTAAAGAGGATACGTTTGTTCGCACTTAATCAAAAACAGATCAATTGTTACTTTATTATTTAAAGAAGGGAATTATAGTACATTCTCCAAAAATTGGGGCATCTGCAGGCGTTCAGACGTCTTAAAAAAGAACACATTTTAGTTTCTTCAAGAAAAAAAAGGCCTTAAAAAGTTTTAATTGACTAAACTGAAATATTTCCTCCTGCTAATGTTATGTGTAATGTGCATTCTTTACACACCTATAAACTGTAAATGATTTCAACAAAGACTTCAATAAATGGACAAGTTTAGGTTGTGTTTATTTTAATTGTTCTATACTGCAGGAAAGTACTGAAAAAATGTGATATAAATGTAAATCATTGAAAGGCCTTCTTCCCCTCGCTAGTTTTCCATCATACTTTGTCTTCTATAACGAGTATTCATTTTTCATTCTGTGTCATATTAAAAAGGTCGTTAAAAGTCAGTTTAACTTGGTATATTCTGCAGAAACAGTAGTATGTTAAAGCAGCGCAGGAACAAAAGATTGCTTTAACAGTGAAGGTTTGATTGAATCAAAAACAATAACCCCAAAGAGAAAGAAAATGATCTTCTTTGTAACATAAAGCAAAGGGGTTGATGGGGAATGTAGTCTGAGATTCCCAGTTGTCTGATTATACCAATGTGTGACAATTCATTTAACACTATTATATTGTGCCACGAGCCACACATTGAAGTTGTGAGTTGTGAATGTGTCAGTAATTTCTGGCTCCATGTGTTTGTCTTCCAGAGAGAGCTTCCTGTTTCCTGTGTGCCCAGAGACCTGCCCATTGGTCCAGTCCTACCTCACGGGCTCTGATAGGTCCTTCCTTCTCCACGGACATGCTCAGTTGAAGACCGGGATGCAGAGCCAGGACAGACACCTCTTCCTGTTCACTGACATACTGGTGATTGCCAAAGCCAAGTAAGCACAAGTGTGTGTGTGTGTGTGGGT
>NW_023340206.1:6258622-6258858 GCF_004916995.1 Morone saxatilis
TGTTGTATTGTTATGTATTGTGTGGAGCATTTGAGGAACATTTCCTCCATGTCCTTCAGGGTAAAATTAGAGTGCGTGCGCGTTCACACTGGTGCTCACGTCTCTCTCTCTGCGTTCTCAGATCAGCCAACCACTTCAAGCACAAGGCCCAGGTGTGTGTGTGTGAGATGTGGACGGCAGGCTGCACGGACGAGGTGTGTGAGGGAAGCACAAACCCAGAGAGGAGCTTCGTCATG
>NW_023340206.1:6258980-6259377 GCF_004916995.1 Morone saxatilis
ACACACACACACACAAATTAATACTTAGAAACAGTCCAGTGTTGTCATCATTTATGTTGCTATAAATCGGCACACAAACACACATTGTAATGTGTTTGGTGTATAAACAGAGATTATTCCCAGCGGATGTTCACATAAACGCGCAAACTCGATATGTATATAACCTATCTGATGATCAAGCCCCTTTTTTAAAAATTGTTTTACACCACAATGTCCAGAAGGTCTTCAACATCAGCTCTGTATTAACTCTGGTCAGGGTCATGGTTCACGTTCACGCTGCCGTATGTCAGAGGTTGTAAAATGTGTTTATGTTTCAATAGTAAATATGTTGCCGATGCTGTAAACTTGACCTTCATGCCACATGAACAGAAAACAGACAGGATGAGCAGTGAGCTCT
>NW_023340206.1:6259440-6259709 GCF_004916995.1 Morone saxatilis
GGAAAGTAAAATCTGTTTAAATCCTGCTGGAACTTATTAAAACTTATTAATACTGATAAAACCCATTTAAAGATTAAAAAGGACCCAAACCAAACAGTTGCAGAGTGGGGTTGAGAAAAAACCCTAAATATTACTCAAACACACAGAGTGTAAAGATGTGTTTGATGTTCTTCTCCATGTTCCCCACAGCTCCGCAGAACAGAAAGAGAAATGGCTCTCGGTCCTCAAAAGGTAAACTCCTGCCTTTAGTATAATGTGTGTGTGTGTGT
>NW_023340206.1:6259809-6260217 GCF_004916995.1 Morone saxatilis
GTGTGTGTGTGTGTGTCTATACGAACACATTCTCTGCCTCTGAGGGGATGTTAGCGGATTTTCTGGCTCTGTCACTTTGCAATCCAGTGATTAAAGGTTCATTTCATTTGTAGTTCTTGTGTAAAGTGTGTGACGTCCTATTGATCCTGTGTGTCTCGTGTCTCCTCCCTCTGATCTAGACCAAGACGCTCCCCGTCAGCAACTCGGATTCAACCAATGAGGTGGTCCGACTGGCCTTGCAGCAGTTCAGCATTATAGTGAGTGAAGAAGTCACTGCCTGTTTGTGATGATAATGTAGACACCAAAATGACACTTTTTTGACATCCTTGTTCGAGGGATAATGCGTTTGCAAAATGATTGATGGCCTTTATGTTCCATGAAAGATAGAAAAAATAAATGAACAGAGTC
>NW_023340206.1:6260297-6286536 GCF_004916995.1 Morone saxatilis
CTCAGGTGTGTAAAAACTACACGTGATGAACCTCTCATTAAAATAAGTTATCATATCAGCAGGAAAAATAAAGAATTCAATTTTGTGTATCCCTACCAAGTTCCCCCGCAGCGTCACTCTGAGGAGACGATACCTCACCTGAATGTGTAGAAGAGCTCCTAATGACTGCTGCTCCTATTCTGATTCTAATGTAGATCTACTGCTGCAGCACAGATAGAAATACATGTTTATTAATGAAAAGACTGAAAAAGAAGAATATAGAAACACAGTTTGTCCAATAGTATCTGACCAACAAATTCACATTGAAGGGTATTCTTCCTCTCTGCTCGCTCCTCATCTCATTCGAAACACACTGAAGCGATCAGAACATCCTCGATGACGGCGAACCTCCGGGTCACGAGCCGAAGGATGGAGGAGCGAGGACGAGAGGAAGCAGCCNNGGATGTTTACATAGACGCCCTGTCGCCTCATCAGCTTATGCAAGTTACATGTGATGTAAACTCACAGCATGTGAAAACTGAAAGAGAATACGAGTCTTTGTCACATCTCAGCTTCCTAAAACATTTCCCCTGCTCTCTGTAGGACCGTCTGATGTGGTTTTTATGGTTTCTAGTTCTCTGAGGCTGTGTGGAGTTGTGTGTCTTGTTTTTCTGACTCTCTTTGTTCCTGTTTTTTGCTCAGGGAAATGTGAAAGACTTCCAGCTGTGGGTCATCTCCAAGAGGGAAAACGCCCCCTATCCTCTTATCGGTCAGTGAGACTAGTTTGAGTAACTATCATCAGGTCCTGTTGAACTCTTTTTGGCTTCTAAAGGGGGGATGACAAAAAAAAGTTTGAGAACGACTGCTCCAAGCCTTCACACAGGGGTGGGAAGTTTTTTTTAGACACACTGGTACCATTCATTCCCCGAGAGGAGTGTGTGTTGTGTGATGTTGCGCCTGCAGGGAAGAGGCGAGGGGTCCACAGAGTGCGCGCTGACGAATAATGTGATGTTATGGTGGTGTCGATGCTATAGCAACTATAACAAGCCTCCAGGGAGTGATGCTGCCTCCCTCTCCTCTCTCAGGTCATGAGTTTCCCTTCAGTATCCAGATGAGTCATGTGAGACACACGATGTCTCAGGGTGGCGGCGGCGGCGGCGGTGGCGGCGGTTGGCCTGGACGCCGCGGTACCTCCTGCAGACAGACAGAGGGCGATGCAGGTGGAGCAGCTGCAGGTGTACAAGCAGTGCCAGTTCATCCTGAAGCCTCGACCCGTTGAAACACTGCATCTGTCTGCAGGTGAGATCGTCTGCAGGTTGTTTAAATCTAAAAAGGAGTTCAAAATAGTAGCTGGAGTGTCGGTTCTGATGCATTCTGGGATACTGCGTTGTCTTTTCAGATTTTTCTCAGAAGTCGTTTAAAAGGAGGCGTTCTCTCATCACCTGGGCCTTCTGGCGCGGCTCGTCTTCTCACCTGAATGAACTGTCCCTGACCGGGGCGGCTCGAGGCTGCCTGTTCAGCCAGCCGCTCAGCTGTGTTTGTGTAGAGGACGCGCTGCCAAAGCCCGTCATGGTGAGTGGGTTCAACGAAGGTTGTGACTTATATTAACTGCCTTTAGATGAACCTGATGCTCTTCTTCAGATTGTCTCCTAACAGTAGAGTAGCAGCAATTTCTGCACAAAACGGGTCAGAATGTGTCTGCAGATGGTAACCCCTCAGTCCCATCATGCTGTGCATCTGCTGACATACTGAACATGTTTAAAGTCCAGTCTAAATTAAATAGCCTTTAATTGATCTGCTTTGTAAATGATGCATCTTGTGCTACAGTCACACTAGCAGCTCTGTGCTAACATCAGCAGGCTCACATGCTCGGAGTTAAAATGTTAGCAAGCAGATGTTTAGCAGGTACAACGCTTATCATGTTATCTTAGTTTAATTTGTTGGCATGGCAACATTTCCATACCACCAGGATTCACAGGCTTCTTTGCTGAGTTAGTTGAAGTCTAAAATGCCTCATTTCACAACATTGCGATGCATTCTGTTAGGTTGTTGTTGTTTTTTGCAATTAAATTATGGGAGAACGTGACTTTTTATGAATTGCAACTATTTGGGCCATTTTCAAAGGCAGACCGTCTTTATCACCCAAAGGAAATGGCAACAAACACCATCCTCACTCTCTCTCTCTCCCTCACCAGGACATGCTGGTGTTTCTGTACCACGAGGGTTCGTGGACGCGGGGGATCTTCCGTCGGCCGGCGGGGGCTCGGGCCGTCAGGGAGCTGCGGGACACTCTGGACGGCGGAGAGTTTCATCTTCCTCTGACAAGAGATCACGTCTTTATCATAGCCGGGGTCTTTAAGGTACGACAGTATGAGCGTGTGTATATTTTAGTGGATTCCAAAACGTTCAAATCCGGGTGGAACTGTAGTCGTATTTGTTTAATTAACAGCCTCATGGGGAAAGGTTTGTGTACATGTGCCACTGTGTTTACCTTTTTGACCCGTGTCTGTAAGCACAAAATTAATCTGCTTCCATCCTACTCAGCCTGTGTGTGACATGCTATGCAGCTACGTTAGCAGGACAAGCTGTTCAGATTGGTTTGTTAATGTGATCTGGATTATAATCTCTTATTATCTGGAGGGATAACAGAGAGCTTAAACTGTGTCACGTCTTTACACGGCTGCACCGGAGATTTCTCGTTTGTGATCATTATTTCTATTTGTCACAGCCATCATGTTGTCTGAATTCATTTTAATCGCAGTACTTTGAACGTTCATAAATCTTACTTAGACCACGTATAACAATGTCTTCCAAAGTGTAATTAATAATATAATTTTAGAGAAAACACTAATGTCCTGATGTGTGTGTGTGTGTTTTCAGGACTTCTTGCGCAGCATCCCAGGCAGCTTGTTGTGTTGTGAGATGTACGAAGAATGGATGGACGTGCTGGAAGAAGAGGATGAGGAGGAAGAACAAGTGCAGGACGTAAAGAGGTGACTGCTACTCCACCTCTTCTAGCATCATGGAGAAAATTCCTTATGCGATTTCAGCTCCTGAGATCTTATCCATACCCTGGTTCTGTCTTTCTGCAGGATGATTGGTCGCCTGCCCAAAGAAAACGCCCTGCTGCTACGCTACCTCTTGGCCATGCTGCACGGTATCCAGGGCAACGCCCAGGAGAACCAGATGACAAGTTTCAATTTATCAGTGTGCATCGCTCCCAGCATGCTTTGGCCTCCTGGAGCGCCTTGTAGCCCTGAGGTGGAGGGAGAAGGAGCCAAGAAGGCAAGCGAGGGGAAGGAAGTAGTTTGAAGCATTTGGGGCAGAATATCACTTTAACAGCTACCACACTGTGGAATTTGACCCAGACCTCGATAGAGTTGGCTGCTGTAACTTCTCTTTCTGTAATGACTTTGTCACCCAGTATTGTTGCAACACAATTAAATCAGTCCGTCTAAGCCAGGTCACAGCTTAGTAACAAAGAGAAGTTTGTTAGTTTTGTCTGCAGGCCATAGAAAACACAAATATAGCACAGAAGTTGCAATCCCAAGAAACAATAGTGAACCTCATTAACCACTGCTGACTCACTGCCTCTACTCAATGATTTGACAATTCAAATACTTAAAAAAACCATGTTCAAAATGTTGTACAGCATATTTGAGTATACAGTGTATGGAGTTAGAAAATATGGCCATCTAACATAGAGGCATGTTTTCAGTGACTGGCTCAGCAGCTGCCTGAACTGAATGAGTGAGTTAACACCTCTAAAGCACATCAAGCTTTTCTCATAGGATTGTCTCAAATCAGCTTTCTAGAAAGGGTAAAGGGTAGAGATAATGTAAAAGCACTTTGTTCCAGAAAGTATGAAGCATTGTAACACTTCTAGCTGCTCAGAAATGATCCACTTTAAATGCTGAAAGCAGGACGTTAGAGAGACGCAGTGCTTCCACGCAGCCTTGAACACTCAGAAATATAAAACAATAGTTACACTGTTGTCATAATAAAATAGCTAAATGTCAGTCTTTCTCCTCTTGTCTGCTGCAGGTTTGTGAGCTGGTGAAGTTTATGATTGAACACTGTCAGCAGATTCTGGGAGAGGATCCGTCCTCCGTGTTCGGAGGACCGCCACAAAGACTGAACACTGACGAGATGGGATCAGGTACAGAAACAATAGAAGTCTTGTTACGGGAGAGGAAACATTCATGTTAACAATCTGTACATCTCAGTGGACACAGATACACGCACAGCTACTATGACCCACGAGATAATGGCTTATCACCCCACATAATATTTGATTGGATTCATTTATGTAATTGCCCCAAATTCAGAATGAGTCATCAAAAGAGCCATTTAGATATAAAATTGTTATTTTGGGCATAAAACAGTTTATAATTACACAAGTGACACAGGGTTAGAAGTTGGAAAATATGATTTTAATTTCAATTTTTACATAAATGTGGTTCTCATTTGCAATGTTTTCAGTTTGTTTCTGTCTTCCTATGTCTGTCTCATTTATGTCTTCCTTCTTTCTGCATGAACTCTTCGTCCCTACCCTGGACCGTCAGACTCCTGGATTTACCCTCTGACCGACTCGTCCTACGACAGTGTCGAGAATGAGTTGGACAACAGCAGCGGTGGGTCGCCGGGCTTCTGCAGCAGAAGACAGTTTCGATCCAAACCGCTACAAGGCAGCCTGGACTCCATCCTCACGTTCAGCGACTACGAGCAAGACACGGACCCAGACGTACACCGGACCCAAACTGACAGCCCGCATGGTCTGAAGTTACACCCACTGGGGAGAACCAGGGGCAGGAGACAGGACCCAGACCTCTCCAGCCCCAGCCAGGACGCAGCGACTGTCGACGCCTCCTCCACCCTCGACCTGCCCTCCCTGGACGGTCGGCACAGACAGCGGCGGCGCTCGGAGCCGGCTATAGCGTACCTGGCCAAGTTTGGGCCGTGCGCTTCAGGGAGCACTGGTGAGGATGAAGATGGTGAAGAAGAGCTTTCCCAGAAGCCTAGCAGCCACTCGCACTCCAGCGGTGAGACCGCGTTAAACCTGCTCAGTGTGAGGTCAGCGGCTCTGGAAGCGAGCTCCTCCAGCCTCTCGTCTACCCCAACCTCCCCTGCACCAACCGGCTCCTCCCTGAACTCTCTGGACTCCCTGCACTCCCTGCACTCCCCCATCAGTGACCACGCCTGGGCGACCAGGCGGGAGCTCAACCCAACCAAGACACCCCCGCCCTCCAACTCTTCCTCTTTATCTGTCCCCTCCTCCACCGTAAGCTCTGCTCTGACCTCCGGTGGACTTCCAGACCCGGGGACTTGTCCAAAAGGCTCCCCACCCAAAGAACCACTTAACTGGGGGACCTTGAAAGGCTGCAGGGGCCTCCACCCAAACTCCTGGCTGAAGAAAGGGCGCAGGCTGTCACTAACCCAACAAGACAACTTGGAGAAAGAGGAAGAGGACAAGACTGGGGTGAGTAAAACAGTCTGATTATGGCAGATTACATAGATTCAAATTATATGTGCTAATTGTTAAATATTGATGTAAAGTACTGAAAGTATTAGTCATTAAAGCTGCAGTGGGTAACTTTTGTAAAAATGTTATGTTTCTGAAACGTTCACTATATCCTGACAGTAGTACAACACGGATAATCAGGCTCCTGGAAAGAAAACAACCAATCAGAGTGGAGACAGATGGTTGAAGATTGTTGAGTCTCATTTCCAGCATCATGGTTTGATGACCTGGGAATGAGACTCAACAATCAACTTATTCTTCTTGGCTCTAATTGGTTGTTTTCACCAGGAAGAGCCTGATTGTTTACAGATTCTGTCAGGATATAGTGAAGGTTATTTCAAATATAACAGTTACCTCCTGTGGTTTTAATGGAGGAAAGGTTTTTAGGATTTGCTGCTTAGTCTATTATGTATGATTAAAATATATATATATTTGAATACTGTGTTAAAACTAACAATTGTTGCTACTGTAGTCTTAATTACATCCATGTTTGTACACTTTATTGTAGATTAACCATGTGAGTAGTAATAGAACAATTCCACCCTTTAATATTTTCTATTGCAATTAACTAGTGGTTATTTAAGGATGTAAAGTACTGAAATTAGTTGTTTGTCATGAAAGCTGCAGTAGGTAACGTTTGTAAAAATGTCATGTTGAAATGTTCACGCTTTCCTGACAGGCAATCTGTGAAAGAAAACAACCAATCAGAGCTGAGACAGACGGTTGAGTCTCATTCCCAGGTTGTCAAATACTGATGCTGGAAATGACAATCAACTATCGTTCTTTGCTCTGATTGTTTTCAGATTCTGTCAGGATATAGTGAAAGTTTCAGCAAATATGACAAAGTCACCTCCTGTGGTTTTAATGGAGGAAAATGTAAAGATTCACAGCTTTAATCCATTATGTATGATTGTTGTTGCAGCTGTAGTCTTAATTACATCCACATACTTTATTGTACATTTACCATGTGACAACAGAATTCCACCTTTTCATATTTTTTTTATTGCACTTAACGATTAACAGTGAGTGAAAACAGCCTCATTCTTGATCTTTGACGTTGTTCCAGGGTTTGGGTGTCATACCACTCCCTCTCTTCCTGGGGCGTCCTGTCCTCCGGTGTACCAGCATGGATCTTTAAGTGTTGAATGGTTTGTGGAAAGCGCTTGTGCCCTGTGACTCAAATACACTCTACATATTCATACAGTCCATCCATGTAAGGCATTGCCTCCAGTGGTCCCTGCTGTGTCAGTCTTAAGACAAGAGTTTAATCATCATCACTTGGGGGGGAAGTTTCTTTCCACTCATCCTGAGGTGTTAAGAGTTGGTTCCAGTTTAAATTAAAGTATTGATTTGTGTGTCAGTTTCCTGTGGTCTTTAGCCCTCTATCACACTGATCAGGTCTGGAATCAGCAGCTTTACCGCCCTTCCTGATCACCAGTTTTTAGGAGTAAGTACCTTTTGATGTTTTCAGGTGAAGCTGATGGAGCAATTTGTCATCCAATCACAGACCTGTAGGGGGGGGGGCTATCAAACAGCCTGTTAAACATATTCAGTTTATATGGAAGCTACAATCGGGCATATGGCTGTTTGGATATGAAATATGTTCCATCAATACGCCTCCTGTAGCAGTTGGACTGTGGTTGCAGTCTCTGTAGGGGAGGTCTCGTTTTAACTGCTGTCTAATGACTGACCGCTGCCTCAGTGGGGTTCCATTAAACAGTGGCACCAAGAGACCTGGCTCTGGAAGGGGAGCACTTTCAATACCTTAATCCTCTCTCCCTCCTTCATCTCCTCTGTTCTTAATGTGACATTGGACGGAGAGTGAGTCTGAAGCGTTTGATCAACCTGTTTGTCTCCTGCTGCTGGGTACAGCTTCTTCCAGAGGTCACAGGAGATTATTTCTCTCTCTTTCAGTCTTTTGGGATCATTACGAGCCTCATACTGCTGCTTTGGATCCAACACAAGTGTAATATAGATGTAATCACTCCAAAGAACTCAGTGTCTGTTAACCCTCTGTCTGCCAGCAGGTGAAGTGCTGGACTCGTCCTTTCAAGCTCCATCAGGGTTTACTGTTCCTCTGGCAGGAAGGAGGATTGTGTGTTTGCAGAGTGAGGCTCACACTCCCAATGAAAAAAGCACAACTGCTTTCTGATTGATACCCATGTTGAACTGAACTCTGATCTAATACAGGAATACAGACACAGTCACCATCCTGAAAGAGTGGATTAAGAAAGGAATTAACCCTTCACAAGTCCCACTCCTTGACGCTCTGTGCTCCAGTAGTTGAGAAAACCTCGGTCAGAACCAGGTCAACTTTCCCCTCTCCTGTACTTCCTGCATGTGCTCGTCTAGCTTAAAGCTTTTGAAGGTAGTTTATAACTAGCTAATTAAACATTTCTTAATTAGCTAACTAGTTGGCTAATATTTATGTGACTTATATATTTTAGCAATCTGCTTATCTTGAAAAGACAACCAGAATTTTAAGATGGTTAAAAGATATAAGCGACAAATATTAGTAAGGTGTTAGCCAACTAGGTAGCTAATTAACAAATGTTATAAACTACCCTCAAAATTAGCTTTTCAAGATAAACAAGCATGTAGCATATCCTAGTACAGGACAGAGAAAGTATACCTGGTTCTGACAGAGGTTTGCTCAACTACTGCAGCACAGAGCATCAAGGAGTGGGACATAGGGTCAACCTCTTTCTTAATCCACTCTTTTCGGACTGTAATTGGCAACTGACAGTCTGTGTTAGATCAGAATTAAGTTCAACATTACCTATTGGGAGTGTGAGCCTCACTCTGCAAACACACAATCCTCCTTTCTGCCAGAGGAACAGTAAACCCTGATGGAGCTTGAAAGGACGAGTCCAGGACCTTCACCTGCTGGCAGACAGAGTTAACGGACACTGAGTTCTTTGGAGTGATTCCATCTATATTACACTTGTGTTGGATCCAAAGCAGCAGTACAATACAATGATCCCAAAAGAGAAAGAAATGATCTCCTGTGACCTCTGGAAGAAACTGTACCCAGCAGCAGGAGACAAACGCCTCAGACTGACTCTCCAGCACCGGCTGCATCGCTGTCACTGGGCCCTTGGTGGACAGACGTCACAGTAAGAACAGAGGAGATGAAGGAGGGAGAGAGGATTAAGGTATTGAAAGTGCTCCCCTTCCAGAGCCAGGTCTCTTGGTGCCACTGTTTAATGGAACCCCACTGAGGCAGCGGTCAGTCATTACACAGCAGTTAAAATGAGACTGCAACCACAGTCCAACTGCTACAGGAGGCGTATTGATGGAACATATTTCATATACAAACAGAAGAACAGCCTTCTACCCGACTGTAGCTTACATGTAAACTGAATATTTTTAACAGACTGCTTAACAGCCCCCACCCTACCTTAGATCTGTACTTGGATGTCTCAAACTGCTCCAACAGCTTCACCTGACGCATCAGAAGTACTGACTCACAACAACACGGCAAGCTGCTGACCCTACACGAGTGTGACAGGAGGATAAAGACCATTATGGACAGGAAACACACACAAATAAATACTCCAATTGAAACTGTAACTACCTCCAACAACACAGGATCAGTGGTAAGAAGCTTCCTACACAGAACAGAATATCTAGACTGAGAGGAGGCACAACATGTCTGGTGGGTAGATGATTAAAATCTCGCCATAAGACTGATACACAAGAGGCTGGACTGTCAAGAACATGTAGTGAGTATTTAACACAGGGAGCCGGCAGCACTTTCCACTAACCTTTCAGCACCGTAAGATCTCTGCTAGTACTGCTGGAGACGGGGCCCCTGGGTAATGGCGTGGTATACCTGTAAGGGAGCATCCTAGAACCATAACAGCTGAAAAGGACCACTAATGAGTTTAGATGCTCTTCTGTTTCCACCAACAGGGAGGACCCACTGAGAAGTCGCTCACACTTGGAAAACTCGTCCCGGAGAAAGGAAAAGCGGGCGGAGGAGGGAAACCGACCTCCAGCAGCCAACCCAAGCCCAAAACCTCCTGCAGAACCTCAAAGGATGCAGAAGGAAGAGGGAGGCCTGGCCAGGAGGCCCACAAGCCCAGACATCTTAAACAGGACTCATCCAGCCCCCCTTCTCACCACCGCTCTACAGGCAGCCTCCAACTTCCCAAATCCCCCTGGTTCCACTCCTCAGACTCCCCGTCGAGCGCAGTGAAGCAGCAGTCGCCATCTTTGTTTTACAAGCAGAGCGGGCCGTCCCTGTCCCTCTTCAAGCAAAGCAAGTCTCACTCCGTGGAGGAGGAATGCAAGCCCAGGCTCTTCCAGCGCCGGGGGTCGGAACCCGAGCGGCAGGTCGTAGAGCGAGCCGCCACCCTCACACGGGCCAGGCTGCCCAGCGACCCAGGACTGAAGGTTAGCGAGGTGGACTCACAGGGAGGGACGCCAGAGGGCCGGTTCTGCCTCTCCCCGTATGCCACCAAAGCCGTGAGAGACTACTTCTCCTCTCACCCGCGCAGTAACCCTCAGAGCAGCCAGCAGGTGGCGCTCGCCCTGGTGGAGAGCCGCAGGGAGTGGCTGAGGAGATGCAGCGATCCCACAGCAGAACCAGACTTTGACCAGCTTCTGTTTGCTGAAGAATCGTACGTCTGATTCTGACTAGAACCTGGAGCGACACAGAACGACGCGACTTCACTGCTGCTTCCAACCTGAGAATAAATTAGTTATGATACTCACCACCTTAAAAACGACTGCTTTCAGTGTTTCATTAGATACTTTCTGCCTCAGTCTAACAGCACCTGAAATTAAATTGTTTGCTGTGGTTGAACAAACAGAATTAGGTACATTTTAAACTTTGCCTAGAGCTTTTTGCCATTAAGGGAATGTGTGTTTTTTTTTTTTGCTCAAATGTCCTCAAGGCTGGATTTACACACGCAGAAGGAATACTACTTTATAACCTTTTTATATTGAAATAAGTTTGTCACAGTCTAAACACAAGGATTGTCTTTTTAACTTTATCAGGCCAAAGTTGAAACCTGCCAATAAAACTACCTGGTGTTGCCTTCTTACGTTATGAACAAGTAGAATCTCATTATTGACTAATGATTAATATTGTATTGCCTGATAGGTAAATTGAGCTCTAAACTTGTTGTTTGGTTTAACTTGGTGATTTCTGCTCTCAGCGTTATGTTTGGACATATTAAACAGATTGTAGGTAACTTACTGACTCCTACAAAGCGTGTTTATATGCAATTGTTTTGAGTATTTTACAGGATGTAACATTTTATTCTAAGACATTTCCAAGCTAAAGCTACAGTTAAGAGATTGTTAACCCTGGTTATCTGAGTTTTGATGCTTAATAAAGCCGATCACTGTGCTACTTTACGTTTAACGCTATACAAGTGTCACAAATAAAACAATTAACGCCCAGTATTTGCTTATGAACATAATTTAGGACATTATGGGATTCTACATTGTTGGCAGGTAGTGTAAATGCAGCCTGGGTACACACTGTGACATTGGATAATGATTATAGTTTTAATTCAGGACAATCTCTTCATGTTACAGCTTCACTTAAAGAAATACATTGAGTTTTGTAGATTAAGTAAAAGGTGATAATTCACTATTTATGCTTTTAATGGAAACTTCCTTAAAAACTTTGTGCTATTTTCTGTCTTTACTGACATTTGTGCTGCTTTTTGCCGACTGTAGATTCTACAGAGGTATTGGAATATCATTATTTAACTTTTCTAGATGACACAGATTAAGTTTTGCTCACTCTCTGCTCTTTAAATATCTGGGTCATATAAGTATAAACTATTCTTTTAGTCCTTTTTTTAACACTTCAAACGCTTAAGGCATTAGCACATACATGCAGTAGGTATGAGTCTTGTTTTCTATTTGTTGCCAACAATGTGGTTTTCACACAAGCCTGTATTGATTTCAGTTCATCACATTCTGTCCCAATATTTCTATGTAAATATGATCCCTTCGGGGGGAGATGGTACAGTCGTGTTTTTCAAGCTATTTTATGCAGCTCTAAACTTTGTTTAAATAGGTCACAAGACTGTTGCTTTATTACTACGTTATGTAATTGTCTGCTTCCTTTATATAAACGTGTTAATACGCCTACACATCTGCATTTTCAAATAAACTGAAGTGAAACTGATTAACGTGACGTATTACTACATTATTGGTTTACGTTAGTGGTCACCCTTACATCAGAAACAATATGAACACATAAAAAGCGACAGTTCAACACACCATTAGAAAGGTGATTTCTTTTTATTACATTCTTTATCCCTCGATACACAGATATGTGTGTGCTCTAGCTATGTACAATCACATGATGGAATTATGGTTACATAAAGGATTCGATCAAACTAACAATAGTAGAGTTATACATATATGTAGAATAAAATATATGTTTGGGGAATGGGGGGGGGTTAGCATCAGCACAACGTCAGAGGCGTTGAGAACTGTTACATTTCAGTGACAGGCTGCTATCAGCTGTGTTCAGTGAATATGACTGGACTCACACAGGAGGAAAAAGTCCGATGTTGTATTCGGACCAGATTTGCAGCCCGTGAGTTAAAATAAAAATGTATCCTGCACAGGCACAAATCTGCTCTTTATACAAGCATCAGTGTAAATTCAGTCAGTTACAAGAAAAGCTAAAGATACTTTGTTAGATAATGGAAATCACAGCCACAAACTAGCTTAGAGTCTGAGCCAATATCCTGATGGCAGATTAACGGTCAGTTTATATCTCATTAGAGAGCTTAATGTGAGGAGTCATAACTGTCCTGTTACAGTTTTACTCAAAAAAATCTTGCCTAGTGGAGTTTTACTTTGAAAATAAAATGATTTTGTCTTCATTTGAGAGTCAAAGTCCTGTATTCTTACGTCCTGGTATTGACAGCAGGCTCTGGTTGTCTGTTACTTGGAAGTCGTTTGTTTTTTAACAAAGGAGGAAACGGCCGTGCAGACAGCAGTGCTGACAGAGTTACACCTACCATCGCAGGCACATGTTGTGCCTTCAGTTCTGACCGGGCACAACCACACTGTCTGCACCCACTGGTTCCCGGTTAAGACGATCCGTCTTTGCTTTGTCGGATGTCCGCTACGCTCTCTGGAACCCTAGCAACCATGCCCTCCATAGACTTCGTCAGACAGATCTGGCAACCAAGACGAGATCTGTTGGGGGAATAAAAAGGAGGATTAAGTTTCCACGTTGTCTGCCTGTAAGCTTTCCTATTAAAAATGTTAATTAAGGCTGCACAGTTAATCCAAATATTCTCAAAATACAAAGCACGTTTACATGCAATCGTTTTATTCTAAGAAATTTCCAAGCTTAAATACAGTTAAGAAATGAATTGTGTTCAGTGTCTGGTTATCTGAGTTTTTATGCTTAATAAAGCTGATGGATGCCCTACTTAGTTTTACGCTACACGGGTGTCACAATTTAAAAAATGAGTGCAATATCCAAATCACAGAAGCTGCAATTTGTTGATAAAGGCAAAATTATTATTAACAGCTTTATAATGAAACACTGTATAGAGAGTTGGCTACACCTCTCGTTTAGTACAGACTGCATAGGTCACATGATTCAATTGCTTTTTTCAGTCAACATTACACATGGGTTCAAAAAATAAAATCTCTTTACCAATCATGAATTACATCTCAATCATTTGACAGAGCAGCTGTAATTTATTAGTTTATCAACTGTGTTTGAGCCCCACAAACGAGGACATTATCTGACTGTTTAGCTGCTAAATGCTCCACTATGTTGCCTGCTGCTCTGGGAAACAATGCCAAAAAGCTCAGTTACTGAATAATTGTAATTAGTTAAATCACTTCTCTCAAAAGTAATTGAATTACTTTACTGATTATTATATTATAAATTGTTATTATATATAATAAAGTGATTAGTTACTAATTAAAGTTACTTTTGCATTAGTTTTAATCTCAATTCTCTTAATGCACACACATATTGTTGCTGCGGGCTGAGAGTTATAGCTCCCGACCACCAGAGGGCAGCAATGACAAGCATTCATACCTGTAACCTACGCTGACTGTCTTATAGACAGAACGGTTTATTGGAGACAACCCACCATTAACTGAGCTCTGCCACAGTAATTAAGTTATTTATTGAACAGACGAGTGACGTTATATGTGATTAGAAACCGATAATTCAGCGGGCTGTGCTGCATTCATCCGCCATCTTCTACAGTTCACTATTTTCAGACAGGACAAAAATAACGAGCCTGTTAGTAATTGAAAAGGTGTTATTTAATCGTGTTATAAAACATAATTAGTTACATTACTAGTTATCGACAAAAGTATTGGAATTATGGTAACATTACTCCTGACACTGGTAGAGAAGCAGCCTAAATTTTACTCACTTTTATGAACAGAGTCTCCTCTCAAACAAAAACCACACTAACTGTAATGGTAATAAAGAGGGAGACAGAAAGAGCAGAGCCACTTCTAAAAGTCTGATGTGGGAACAGCGTTGAGGGAAAAACTCTATGTGGGACTTTAACAACGTGGGTTGATGCTGTTTGTGTGTTTCCTCTTTTGTCCTTCACTGAAACAGAACTATCAGCGTACCGCAATGTGTGAGACCACTTTCTTTAAAGAGGATGTCTGACATTGTCTATCTTGTTATTTGTAATCAGCACACTCTATAGAAACAACAAACTCAGTGATTAATACTCCAATTAACAACTATTGTCTATGTGCCCGAAGCCTGATGCATAAAGCCTCTTCTTCTGTGCCATAGCAACAAATTAAAGAATCAAACTGTGACATCTGAATAGCAAACTGCCACTAAACTCAACACTAGAAATATGACGTTTGGGTTGCAGAAGCAGGTTTGGCAGGTTTTGTGTGTGCTCGGGGCGTTTCCTTACGTGTCAGTCAAGCCGTAGGCTAAATCTAACATGTCCATCTCCTCATCTGTGACTGGCCCCAGATTCTTGTACACGTCCTCGTCAAAGATCAGATGGCACGTGGAGCACGCCAGGGTTCCCTCGCACGCTCCTGGAAACACACAAAAGCATTACTGCCGGTCTGATCGGGCCAGGGACGAGCTCCGACGTCACAGATGCCAAGAAATTGAAAGAATGAGGCTGCTGGTTTATGACAACATCCCACCCCAATACGTGTGTGCGCTTACGTACCAAAGCCATCGAAGTCTAGGTCCTCGTTAATGACTACATCTAGCAGTGAGTCTCCAGGCGACCCCTTCACTGTGATCTTCTCCCCATCTCTGTTGATGAAGTTGATCGTCACCTTATTGTCTGACCTGACACACACACACACAGACACACAGAGAGAGAGAGAACAGTTTTAATTCACTGTTTCTATTTTTTATTTACATAATAAGTTAGTAACAAGAACCAAAACCTGAAATAATTGTTAAATCTACTGGTTGCGGTCACAAACCCACCAGGGGTCAAGCATCAAATATTTGCTCTGTGTTTTCCTGCATGTGCTGACTGTCGCTGCCCTCTAGTGGTCACAGCTCATCACTACACACAAACCCAGCTGACCAAAAGATGTTAAACTGCTTTACCATCTCGGTGTGAAAATCTCAGAACATTGTAAACATAAATATAAAATGACTGTTTGTTTACTCGGATATTAAACTTTAAGCTTTGTCATCAGGAGATGAACTCCAGTAACAAACCGAATATGCCACAACATTTCCACTCTGCCGCTGACGTTGCGTGTAAGAAATATTTTAGTTTCTCATGTTTTTAAATAAAAAGTTCAACTTTTTTGATAATTGATTAATCAATTAGGTCATTTTTAAGCGACAATGACAAATCATTTGATGGTTCTAGTTTAACAAATGTGAGGATTTGTTACATAATAGTAAAGTTAAAGTTTTGGACTTTAAAATCATTGGGAATCCTGGCAAAGAGGAAGAAACGGTCAAAGCGTGGCCTTATCTCACTAAGAGATCCGTTTTACTGGTAATGTCTTAATAAATGCTTTAAATGCCACACAGACAGGCGCAGCAGATTTTTTCTTTGACTAAGAAAACCTGAATACAAAATGAGCTGTACAAGGATTAGGATGGGAATCGGGAACCGGTTTCTAAATTGCAATATTTGTTTTTTCACATAGAAAACTGATCAGGAATCAAATAATTGATGACATTGGTATCAATGAAATCTATTCCAATGTAATCAGCTCCAACCCTTGTCTACACAGCTTTAGAAAACCTCCAAGACAACAATATAAACAGACTATAGATGCACCAGTTGGGAAATTTTAGCCGACACTGATGTTTAAATCAACAGTTTGGCCGTTGTCGATGTTTAATTCACCCTTTAATGCTGGGAACTAAATCTACAAAGATAAACATCTCTACCTTGTCCGTGCTGCTGCATGAAGCACATCGGCATGGGTGATTGTTTCTCAAATATCTGAGTTGAAAAACAACATTTAGTCAGCGGGGGGGGGGATATTAAAGTTAACTTCCAACCCAGTTGGGTCACATGAAAAAATATTTGTCCCGTTTCTAAATTAAGGGACACTGAACGGTTAAATCAACGATGCCTCCAAACACATCAGTTAAACCACAGACATTAAGAAGTATAACATCAGCAACTGGAGGTGGAACTGAACTAGTTTTTTAATGTGGAACAGTCAGTGGAGACACACAGCGTGCAGGCGTTGATTGTTCCTGACTGTATTCAGCCAATTAATGTTTCTGTTCAGCCTAATAAAGTGGAAGGATAAACATTCTTCATCCGATTAGCCTCGACAGTCAAGTCTCTATTTCACTGCAGTGAATGTTTCAGTGGGAATTACACTAACATGCCAACAGTGCTGACACACTGGGATGTGACTACATGTAAAACTAGTAAAAAGAAAACTATTAACCGAAGGAGACTCCATTCTTAGACATAAATTAATGAATGAATCATACAATTAATTGGCACACGACATTCCCTGTCACTCTCAGACAACTTTTAAATTCTCTGGGCCATAAATGATAAACTCAGTGACCTTCCTGGAGTCTCCGGACCCTGTGGGAACCCTGTGGTAATCCGCTTTTTAAAAAGAAAAAGGAATAAAAAGGGGGTCAGCCATGCAGTCTGACGTAAACACATGGGGACAGTGTTAACCGGTTTCAGGTCAGCCCGGCGCTGCAAACCTTCAACATGAGGTTCAAGTCATTACTCACTAAGTTAACAAGCTGTTTGGCCCTGAGAAGCCCAGCCGTGGTCGCAGCCTTGAACCTGAACATTAAGATGGATCACTTTCACCTTGTGGGCATGTGGAGCCTCTTTGAAGGCCATTTAAAAATAAGACATCACTGTAAAGTGTCACGGTTGCTATTTTAAGACAAATACACACAATTTCAGACTTTCATAAAAAAGTTTTTCAACTTATTTATTCCTGCAGGTAATTTAATTAACTCTTAATTAACATTTCAGACCAAACTCCATTCACAAATGTGACACTTTAATGGTGCAAACACATGATAAAACGTTCAGGCCACCCACACAAGCTGCTTAGGCATAAAGGCCCAATCAAGCAGAACTTCATGTCCATTAAACCTTAAAGCTTTAATAACTTTCTCCCCACTGGCTTACTTTCACTGCTGATCCTGAAGGAGGATTAAACTGTGGGAACAAACAACCGCACTTACAAAAAGCTTCACACACACACGTGTCTCAAACAGAGCTGAATTAATAAGTCAAATAATGAACAATGTGCATCAGGAGAAGTCAGACAGTCTCACAGGAATATCCCTGATGTTCTTCCACTGTGCTGATAACAAAAGGTCACATTGAATCACCTGTTTTGTGAATGGAGCAGAAGCTGTGTGACCCACACACACACAGCGGCTCCGTGGGGTTCAAACCCAGTGTTTGTTTGAGTAATAGTACCTACCTCAGACACGGTGTGCGGGTGGTGAAGCTCCTCTGACCCTTCAACCAGCCACTGGAAGTGACCGCCGCCATCCTCGGAGAATAATCTCGTAACTTAACGTGAGCTAATCTTCTTAACGCCGCCACCAGAGCCATTTCACCCACGATACACTGCTAAAATAAAACTAAAAGTAAACGCAGAGGCAGTATCCGAGCTGTGGGGGGGGTTAGACCCGGCGGAGAGACCCGACAAATGTTTGACTCAGCCCACGGAGCTAGCTGGCTAGGCTAGCTTGTTGGATCAGCGAGAAGTCACGTTCATTGCGTAACGTGTGCACATGAAGCCTCTTAGAGCGCTAATCGATGGGTTCAATATCCTCGTGTGGATCGGCCACAAAGCACACAGTCGGTAGCTGCTGTCTGCTTCGATCCGCGTTAGTTTTCAGTCAGTAAATGTGAAGTCTCCGGAGTGTTTCCCGACCAGGACTCACCTCACCGTACGCGGGGTGGGACTACTTCCTGTCGCGACTTCAAAATAAAAGCGGTAGCCAAAAACGAGTTGACTCTTCCCTGGGAATACACCGTCAAGAGGTTAGGATTAAGTGTATACATAATAAGAGATCTGGTACGAGTTAATATCCAACACGATGTTGTTCGGAACATACACGTTTCCATTCATTATCAAATGTGGTTTTTTATTTTGCTTTTATTTTGAAAGCTGGGGCGCCAGTCCTCCAGCTGTGCTCGCTCGCTTGATGAACGTTCCGTGCCTCTACACGTGGTTGCGTTGGCCAATCAGGGTGCGTCCGGTTTCTGTGCTCGTTTTGAGTCACCGCGTCAGCCGGCGGGGCGGGGTTAGAAGCGTTTGTCGCCATGTGGCTGCTCACTGAAGCGGTGCAGCTGCCCCCGCCGGGTACCCGGGTATTAAAACCGACAGACTCCAAAGTGTTGCTCAATAAAGGTTAACGAACCTCCACAAATTGGGACCTCCACACTCTTCTCTCCTGCCAAAGGGATTGAAGGAGAGAGAAATCAAATGCCGCACACAACCTTGAACTTCTGTACTTTAGTACTATGACCTTGCTGAACAGCTTATGTACAGAATAATGCATCTTATTCCATAAAAAACTCTTTAAGTCATGTGTTTTGTTTTATTTCCTTCAGCAGTGTGTATGTTACTGAATATACACCAGTCAGAGATAAAGTAGTAGTTCCCCTCTTTAATAAATAATCCATACGACCTCCTGTTTCTTTGGACTTCAACATGACACAATCAATTCCTACTAATAGATTAGTTCTTTAAATAAATGTATTTAAAATATATATTTAATTACTTTTAGGTGCTTTGTAATTTGAATTTTCCTGGGCAGAAAGAAAATAATAATTTGGATCAAAATACGTTAAGCGCTTGTTCTTTAAAATACCTGCTATTTTGCACTGTATCATACTCTGTTGCACTGTTTTGTCCCTTCCTTTAACTGGTTGCTTGTAAAGTTGTTTTAGAAATGCTAAATCCCCAGTCTTATTGTCATCTGAGAGAACTGGTACATCACGTGGTCTAATTATTCAGTCTCTCCAGTTGCATTTCAATTGACTGCTCACTCAAATCAGTCAATGATCGCTTTGACTGACCCTAAATTCACAGCCTCCCACCTCCAAGATACCGAGTGGTCACTTTAAATCTATATTACTGGGAAATTAGCATATCAGTTCATAAAGAATGTATTTTTGTATGTTAATATAACAAATTACTTGTATTTTAACTGATTACATTTTCTCATACCACTATTTTTTATTTTATTTTGACACATTTGATGAGTGTGATTTGTAACAAGATACTTTTTGATGTTTTTGTGCCCATCTCTGCTAATAAGGTGCACACGTCTCCCAACAATAGCATAGAAATGACCTGTAAAACACTCCTGTCCCCCTCGAGCAACCTTCAGTGCCAGTCACGTTTACTATCTGGCCACTTTCACAAATATTGATTGAGCCACCCCTGATTAAACCAAGTGCCATTCACCTTTAACGTATTTACAAAACCAGGAAAACAGGAAGTGTACAGTATAAAAGAATGTCAAGGAAAAATTTATATTTCATCTGATTTGTATGTCAGAGGTCAACTGTTGACAGCCTGAACTTTATGAACTTGTGTTCGAGTCTTTATCAGGTGAGACCTGAGGGCAAAGTGCATCAAATATCACTGATAATAATAATCTATAATCTAATTCCAAGTGTTATTCGTAGGGTTGGGTTTTAGGACCAAGACACTGACATATTAGCAGGTGGCCTTTTTGTTTCTGGTTTGTTCATCACTGCTGTCTCAGGTAAGCAACACAAACAGCTACAGCGTCTCTGGGTTTACAGCTGCTGATCCAGCACAGTGGAGGCAAACATACAGCAGATTAAAGGCTAAAAGACGTCTGTTGTTGTCGTTTACAGGATGTTCAAGTTAGTGCTGCTGCTCCTGACACTGTCAGGTAAGACCCCTCCATCTTTCACTGTAGTTTATTTTATACATTAAGTGTAATGATTATTCATACTTAAAGTCACATGATGTATTGAATGCTTTAATTTGCAGATGATGTGAGTCTTAGGGTTTTATCATGAACACTAAATATGTGTTTCTTTACACCGACATACAGTAACTAAAGATAACTTAAGATAATAATCATTTTATCACAAACAACTATGGAGGTTTTCTTATGATCCTACCATAATAATCTTATGTTGAGATTGTAAAATATCTTTCACCTGATCCCGAGAAAACTGTTTTTTTCTTGACTACTGCTGTGTGGAAATAAATAGAGAAATAAATGAGAAATTCAGCAAAACAAGTTGAGAACATAGTTATTCCTTTTGATAATCCTAGTTAATTTTCTGATTATTTCCATGCCGTAATTAATTGTGGCTTACGTTGCCTTGGCAGCAAAAGTGTTGACTGTGGCAAACAGCAACGCAATCACAGCAGAAATTAGACTTTGATCATTATTGATTTATTACACTGTTAAGGAAAAGCTGTGGCCTACATATTATCCTGGCACAATAGTTAATAATTAATGTGAAAGGACAGACAGTTATGTATCTGTCAACTGGCAATGGTGTTTAATCTGAAAGGCCTGCCTTTCTACCTCTATGTGAGCTTCTGTAACACTGAATAACTGCATATCCTCAGTGTGGCAGCACTACTACTGCAGAGAAAGCCCAAACACAGCTAACTGTAAAATAACCCCTTCCCAGGCCTCCAGGCTGCCCCACTTGCAGTCCGTAGACGTTTGCAGAAGACATCTTTGACCTACCGGCTCCCCGATGGCTTCCGACAGGGCACCGAACACGCCGACATCCACGAACCTGTTCCCAGTGGTTTCCGACAAGGTACCGAGCCCTCCAGAAGATTCATTGTTGACCTCAACACCGGCCTAGTGCAAGAACACATCAGTGAGATGGACAGGAGAGGTAATCAAACCATAATGAAGAACTAACTACTTTTATCCATTTGGGTTCCTTCTAGGTCATTTATCAAATGCAACTAAGACAATGTGCTAATTCAATATGAGTGAGTTCATTAACAGGTGCAATGAGAAATGTTTTTCATCCTAGCTTTCATCCATCCTTCTGGATTTGGAGAGATGGGGAGAAGACACTGGTTGACAGATGAGGGTGAGGTCATAATTTAACTATGATTTATTCTCCACTACTTTCAGCTCCTATCCACAATAAACTACCAAGATACATCAAATGCTATCATGTTAGTATAAACTAAGATATATGAACGTTAAACCTGCTAAACATCAACATATTAGCTTTATCATTGTGCTTTTATAAGCATTTAGCTCAAAGCACCGCTGTGTAGTTCACATAGCCGCCAGCACAGAATATCAACACACTTTAATTTAAATCTGTATAATCTAAAGACCTTCTGTCTTCCAGTACCTGTTGATGTTCGAGCACAGAAGAATGGCGGTGGTTGGGTTCGCGTAGAAGAACCCTCTGCTCCTCGTCTACCAGATGGTTTTAGACAGGGAACTGAACCCAGGATGTCTATCCCAGATGGTTTTAGACAGGGAACTGGACCCATGGGATGTTCAATCCCAGATGGTTTTAAGACAGGGAACTGAACCCAAGGATGTTCAGATCTCCAGATGGTTTTAGACAGGAACTGATAACCCGAGGATGTCTATCCCAGATGGTTTTAGACAGGGAACTGAACCCTCCACCTCGAGGCTCCAAACACAGACAGTAGCATGTACGGGGGAGATCATCAATGGAAACTGCTATGAGTTCAACCCCACACCACTGGCCTTTCAAGATGCACAGGTAAAACATCTCACAGTACAGTTATAGACACACAGAGCTTCATTCGGTCCAGTTAAACTTTCTGTGGTGAATCCATGTCACTAATACTGCTTTGTTTTCCAGATTAAAACTCTGTTTGTGGCTCTTCAAATTAAATCTTAACACTTTTCTGTGTCCGTTCCAGGCGTTATGCAGAGCTCTTGCCCCAAATGCTGAGCTTGCATCTGTAACCAGTGACGATCTACATTCCCGCCTGGTGTCCTTGGTGACCAGTGGTGGCAAGAACAACCCTGTGTTGACCTGGCTGGGAGGCATGGTCAAGGCAAGTTCTTCTCGTCAACATTTTGAAAGAGACAGTATGTTTTTTCTGAAAATATACACTGCTGTAATGATGTAGGAACAGTGAAATCTGCCCCACTACCCTGATCTACCTTCCCAAAAACATCTTGAAAGGTTTGTTATCTTTTAATAGGAACAAGTAACATTAGAATGCTGTTTGGGAAACTATCTCATATCACCATTTTTATTCATGCACTCACTAACTGTGACGCCAGCAGTCTGCTCCTGCACTATGGCACAGACTGGAGGCCAAGGAGAGTGTCATTAGATATCTTATCTAACAGGACAGATAGTGTTATTCTTACCTTGGTATAACATCAACCTTTGAACTTTTATTTTAAGATGTTCCATCTGTTTCTGTACTTGAAGTTTTCATTTTGCGGATAAAAAGTCTGTATTTTTAATGTTAACTCAGTTTTAATAAGAATGGTTGAATCAAGCTTGTGTGTGTGGTGTGCATATCTTTGTTGGCGTTGCACACCTCAGAACCAGCAGGCATCCTGGGTAGACGGGTCAGAGTGGAGTTACAGCGACTGGATGCCAGGTCACCCCAACATTCAGACTGATAAACCAGTCTGCGTGGACATGTTCAAGATAGGTAAGAACTCACACACACTAGACACACACACTGGTAGTTACATGCTCATTTTAACACCATTCTTGCATAAATCATGAAAAAGGCTTAAGTAGTTAAAGTTCTGTGTGTGTGATTAACCCAGAAAGAATGAATAAGGGTGAAGTTTCTTATACGTGTATACAACGTACAATCTGTCATTAAAACTCTCCTTTAAATTCAGGATATTTATATTTTAAGAACAGGCGCCAGCATCTATTTGTTAATTGAGCTGGGTTGGTGAAATATACATTAGTCTGTGTTACACATTAAGCAATAGTGCTAGGGTTAAGGGTTAGGTATAAGGTATCTTTGCCCTGTGGCACAAAGAGCAACCTGACAATCATGTTTCGTCTTTGTCACTTTAACACAATTATATAACAGCTTTAGATGGCTCAAACAGCAGAAATACTGTAAAAACTAGTAGACATTTATTTTTACTAAATGGTTTTAGAAGTACCCTCGGAATATGTGAGTTATGTGAGCCAACATGCCTTTAACAAGTCTGTCCCTACCGCTTCTTTGCAGATGAGAGCTGGTGGACAGCCACTGATTGTGAACTGAAGAGAGCATCCATCTGCTCATACCCGATCACTGCATGAAAACCACAAAGAAACACAACATAAGAGAGTGACCACCTTGATTTGTCTTCTCTTGAATACCCCGAACAATCTTTCTCACAGACATTGTTGTCTGTCTGTGTTTTCCTTAAATAAAACTTTGCATATTGAATCTGTGTGTATTTTTACCTCAGCCATCGCAGTCACTCTTCATTCTTCTTTTAAGTGTTTCAAGTAAAGACAGATAAACCACAAATTCATATGACCCATTTAAATTTAGACAAGACTTTAATGATCATTTTCCACTTGTGTATACAAAGCAGTTTGTACAGATTAGGGAGCCAAGTTAAAACAATTTGTTACAATTTAGTACCTGGAAAGTGCAAAAGTACATTTCAAATACGCTGAAATAAAAATCATGCTGTACATTATATACTGTATTCATAAATAATCACAGATATACACACATCCATTTGGTGACAGTCACAGAGAATGCTGCTAAGACACAACATAGTACTTTTTGATTTTAAAGTCCTACAGTATATTCTTGGTTCCCGGTGAACCTGTGGAGGTTTAACTTCTGGAATGCTGCTTTCATTTGATTTACGGTGAGGTCGGGGACGATAATCTGCAGTAATGAGAGAAACCTTGCTCTATGTTAACACCACACTGGGATAAAGGCACTCCGTTTGTTGCAGTCGTGGAACAACTCGAACAGTGGTCTTTTGTCTGAATGACAAATGCGGATGAACCAAAGGAAAAAAAAAAAACTGCATTGAAAAACATTTTATGCACCTTTCACAGAAATCTCTTGGAGAAGGACACAGATTGGTCTTTGCACTCCACCTTGCTGTGACATTTAAATAAAAACTAAATACAAAAATCACGATGGGAAAAAAAAAGAAAAAGGGAACCACTAGAGCGACCCTGTGTTCAATGCCGAACCCATGACTGAGCCAAAAACAATCAAGGGCTGCCACGGTTCACAGAATCAGAGACGCCACATGAACGACGAAATCAAGGATTTGGCTATAAAAAATAAACATGCATCATTGGCATGTCCTCACACACACATACAATCAGACCCAGGCACACACCCACACACACACACACACACACACACACGTATGGTGCAAAAATATAAATCACATCCACAGGAGCTTCATACTGTGGCTTTTTTTGTGATTCTGATATTACAGAAATCACATTCACACACACGAACAACACGTCTTCCGAGCGGCCTAAACGAGGCATGCAAACCTTCTCGATGCCCATTAAAAGAAAAAACTCCTCTGAAATCAGTCGCTTCACAATGAGCCGGAAGGAGAATGAGATGTAAAAACAACCAAGGATGATAGATTGAGGCAATGACAGCTCAAGGCAGTTGATGGGAGGAGGGGGGAGAAAGGGAGGGAGGTGGGGTACATTTACTGTCCCAGTTAAGGTATAGGAAGACTGGAGATAGAGGGCTGGCTGAGCGACCAACACGGGACAAACAGGAAGAAAGCATCGACAGCCACCTGCCGAAGAAGCTGTATTGCTGTTAACACTGACATCTCATAAAGCCCTTGAGGATTTCTTCTTTCTCCTTCTTTTACAGGTGTCTGAACAGTCAGAGTTAAAAATATACTGGTGTCTGTATTCAAGAGAAAAAGTGTGATTTAAAAAACTGCTACTTTTACCTATAAATAAACATGGATTCAAGTAACTTAAAAACATTCGATGAAGCACGGAGAGCGTTATGTGACTTTAAAGTCGTTTTTCTTTCTCTCTACTGCTGTGATAAATCTTCACATGGAAGCTTCTTACGTTTCAGAGTGTAGTGTTTTGCCTGTAGTGAGAATTTGTGTTTGTTTTTTTCTTTACAAAACCGTATCTTAAATGATATGAACATTGAAGACTGACGCTACAGATACAAGTCAGCTTTATCCAAGCGTAAACAAACAAAAAGAAACACGACTTCTCCACCACCGTGTCTGCTATCTAATCTCAAAATGTACCAAAAATGCCATGCATACGAACAGATGCCAAGTTTCTGGGCACATGCATAAATCTGTCCAAGAAAAAACAAAAAGAAAACCCCAAAACAAAGACAACATAGAAATCCACAATAAAAAACAAATGAGAATCACACACGCACACATACACATATTTATAAAAACGCATAGGAAAGGCAGAGAGTTTGGTCTTGTGAGTGATGGAGCCGTCCTACTGCATAAGGCTGCTGTGTGGCAGCTTTGAGGCAACCATGAAAAGTCTCGGCCTACAGAGCACAGGCCCGCCTGTCTGCATCCAAGGCAAACTAAGGGGGGGGCAAAAAGGCCACTTGAAACTATATTTTGAGACAGAGCATGGCAACAGGCTGCTTGCACACGCACGCACACACACACACACACACACACACACACACACACACACACACACACACAGGAGAGCAGTTAGCTGACCGATCCTGTTCAATTTAAGCTGAGCAGGTCGATGAATCCACAGTGCCTCCGTGCGAGCTAACTGTGTAGTATTATGTAAATATGGATGATGACCGCGCTGTTATTGAGGATGCCGTGGTGTTTGGAAGTGGGTGGTAGTGTGTGGTGATGCGCGAGGGCTGGCGCTACTTCTGGATTTTAACACAGCGCCGGCCCCGTACGTTCAACCCAAAGCAGGAACACACACACAGAAAAAACCTAACCGACACAATGGACACACAGAGCTTTGTGATGGTTTTAGCACCACCAAGACATCTGCCCACCACCCATTAAACAGGTGAAAGGTGATGAAGGGAGTTTCCTCAAACATAATGAAGCAATCTGTTTGGTGACTGATGGGTATGGAGGCCAAACTGGGTGACAGGAATGTGGGTGGATGTGCGTGGAGGGGAGGGTTCAGGGCTCGCGGATGGGTCGGTTGTGGTGGCGCTAGATGTTGTACACCGTCTCCCCCGAGGAGATCTGGGTCGTCTTGCTGGAGCCCCCACAGCTTCCGTGTGATCTGTCCTGAACGCATCTGAGAAGAGTGGAGGAAGAGGAGGAGGAAGTGGGACAGGGGAGAGGGGGGG
>NW_023340206.1:6286636-6312100 GCF_004916995.1 Morone saxatilis
TGTGTGTGTGTGTGTGTCAGATCTACAGCAATGGAAAGGGAGGGGAGGGGAATGGACTAGGAGGTGCTAGGGTTTGTGGGAGCTGGAAGTGGGGCTGAACACCAGCTGGTCGCGCTGGTGCAGCAGGCGGGTTGGTGAGCGAGCTCGAAGCGGGGCCAGCAGGGGGGAGGCCATGAGCGGCGATCCCTCCAGGCTCTGAGCGATGTAGTTCCTCAGCGAGTTCTTTACCTCCGCCGGCTTGCCTACGCCCACGATGATCAGCTTGCCGTCCTCCAGGCCCACTAGGACGTGGCTCTGCTCCTTGGTGACCGAGACGCAACGCACCGGCACCCGCATGGCCATGGGCTCCATGCTCATCGACAGACTGCACAGGAGAAGTCCACATTAGACTCAGGCGGGACAAGGTTAGGGGATAACAGCTTTAGGAATAACATCATAATAGTAGACAGTTTTAGGAGGTATGGGAGTTTACCTGTAGAGGTCACGGATGGACAGGTATCCCTGCTCGCTGCCGATGACGACATACTCTCCTGAAACACACATATCAGTCACCTGCTCCTTCAGCGGCTCGCTGCAGAGGTGCTTCCCATTTACAGAGTAAAGATGTAGAGCGTTTTTATCCTGGGAACAGAAAAAAAGCACCTATGAATAACATTTTTGTTTCCCAGATTAATCCCCATCTTTCCACGCAGTGTCTGTGGGTGTGGAATAAAAACTGTGCCTGCACCTTGAGCGTTGCTTTGCCCTCGAGGCAGGTGTGGACCAGCAGGTGACCCTCCCAGGACACAGCCAGGTGGAGGATGGAGAGCGGCAGGGAGCTGTCGCACGGCGGTCGCAAGCAGCGCATGTACTGACCCCGACGCACCGTGTGGATGATCACTGTCCCGTCCTGGGAAACACAGAGGGGAAGCACACGTTAAATACCACACAGCAGTTTTTCTTTCATTTACTGAGAAGTTATAACAAATAGTGTAATTTCCCAGGTGACAGCCCTCCACTTTACCTGCGTTCCTATTTTTATGTTGGGAAATAGTGGATCAAACAATATTCAATTTCTATTCCATAACTAAGATAAATTAATAACTAATTTACCTAAAAACCTTTTGCCAGTTTAGTTTAATTTAGTTTCTAATCAAACTTGAATGTAAAAGCATACTTTTAATAAAAAGAAAGTTTCAGTCAACTTTAAAAGTCTCAACATTCATTTAATTTTTCATCAACATCACATAAACTGCAATTGGAGTTTGCATATTGTGTGCAGTTCTTAAATTAAAGGTAAATAAAGCAACTGAACCTTACAAATCTCTCCTTTAAAGACCCAGAATTACACACATACCCACGAACTCTCAGTCTAAACTCAAGCTTGTTTTCTCAGCATATGATTGAATACTTTGTCCAGCGTCAATCTTTCACTCTTTCTTACCCGTGATCCAGACACAGCCATGTCCAGCTCTGTGCTGATACTGACACTGACCACCTCGTCCGTGTGTCCGTACAACACCTGAACTGGTTTAGGATAAAGACCGACAGGAGCTCCGCCCTGCACGACAGAGCAAACAAACTATGTGCATGTGCATTTCTTTGAAAAATTTCAATTTTTGTTTCGTGTTTCCACTCAGGGTTTTTTTTCTAAAGTATTAATTTAAATGGCTGACCAATGAATTAGGCATGTTCTATCTATCATTAATCAGTTAACAACAGCTTCAATAATATTTACTACTAATAATACTACAACCCAGGAATGAATACTGGCTCCCCAGTTTTATGAAGTTAAATCTGTTACTTTCTCTGCAGATCAATGCAATCATGATGTATAAGTGAGTCCTGGTTGTCCTAACCTGCTGCAGAACCTGCCACACCATGCAGGTTGTGTCTCTGGAGCCGGAGATTAGGTGGATACCGCAGTGGTCTGTTGACAAGCAGGTCACAATGTCTGGAGGAGAGGGGAACAAAACCGCAGACTATTAGAGGACACACATATACAATCATACATTTTATATTTTTATCACCCGATTTAACATACATTTAGTTCAGGGAGGGGTTAATTGTTTTGAATGGAAACCCACATCAAGTACCAGTACCGTCATCATCATCATACCTGGCCTGTTTGTTTGAATGTGGCACAAGTCAAAAACAGACTTTTCTTCACTGAGACATGTTTAATGTGAGTTTACCCATGTGTCGGATGTGCTGTCCCACAGTCTTGCCCTTAACCAGGGAGGTGACCCGGAGGCTGTTGTCCCAGTGGCCACCGCTGAAGAGCAACTTGCCATCGTGGGAGACCACAAACAGTCCCGATGTGACCTCCACGCCGGGGGCGAAGGGCCCGGACAGGAAACGCTGGGTCCTACAAATGCAGAGGGCGATGAGCTGGCGCTGTGCTGTGAATGTACTGTATTTGCACGTGTGTTGTGTGTGTTCTCACTTGGTGTTGGACACTGTGGGGTCCTTAATGAAGGTGAAGTAGTTGGAGATGTTCTTGTTGTAAGGCAGCCACCCATGGGTCCCGACCAGGCAGTTCCGACTAACCGTCACCTGGAAACAAAGACAATGAAGTCAATCATTCCTTTTGTTTAGAATTCAGAAGAGCACAATAAATATAAAACAACTCTGTAATGATTATTACAATGATTACTTGCACCAAGACTCACCATGGTGTCGGGGCTCCCCTGGGTGATGAAGGAATGGGACTGATTCTTTGGCACCACGGCTTTAACCAGCGCCACATTGTCACTGATGCCCTGCAACATGACGGGGGAGAGAATTGAAATCCAGGTTATTTTAGAGAGACATATTCATAAAAAAATGCACTGTAGTAATCAGAATGTAAATAAGCAGCAGAGGGCTCAAACCTCAACAAAGAAGGATTTGAGGTCGCTGAGGTGTTCGAACATGTTGAGAGGACATGAGTCCAGCTGAGCCTTCCTCTTCTCCACTTCCTCTTGAGGCAGACGCACAGGATGGGGCTCCTATGCAGTCACACACACACACACACACACACAAGTCTAAATCTGATCCATCACTACAGATACAAAACTTCAGTGAGTCATGATATGTTTCAGGTTTTTTGTTAATTTCTTTTCATGCATCCAGTGTGTGTGTGTGTGTGTGTGTGTGTGTGTGTGTGAGGGGTGTGGTGTGTGTGTGTGTGTGTGTGTGTGTGTGTGTGTGTACCTTCGCGAGTAAGCTGGCGCACGCGCCGCGCGTCTGTCCGAACCAGTCTGCTGGATCCATGCCTTCCACACCGCGCTCTCTCGCGGTTCCTTTTCGTTCAGTCGATCGGCAGTCCCCAGGTCCACCGCCCCTGCAACACCACACCAATCACTCAATCAGCTTTCCCCTTTAGGAATTAACTGTCACATCTAAGTAAGTATGTTTTTTACTGTTAATAAAATACCAAAAAGTCAATATGTGTTTTATGATGTAATACTCAAATATTTAAGTTTACTCTAGGGTTGTAATGGTGTAATCTACATTTACATTTTCTGTAACCAATATGTTGCCTGAAGTTCTTTATACACACAATAGTGCAACCGTCCTGGATTCTTTACCTTCATATGTGCAGTAATAGAAGACGTTGAGGGCCTCCACAGCTGCAGGGCCCCTCTGCTTGTAACCAAAGATCAGATCGATCCACTCATGAAGGTGGGCTGAGACGTACTCCGACTCCTGTCATGAAAACACACACACACTGTGCTTGTAAACACAAATAATACAGAGAACAGCTAACAAAGTGTACATAGCATAATCTCATGTGAAATGGAGTTTGATAGTGTAGTATCTTCAGTAACTAAAAGGTTCAACGAGTTTGGGATTCAGTTAAAAACATTCTGCACTGATGTAAAAGCTTGAATGTTTACAGTTTTTCTTCTTGCACAATATCCTCTGAGAAAAGTTATACAGCAGCAGAACTAAAACTACATCTCACCAGGGCTTTGCGATGCTTGTAGATGAAGTCCTCAGGGGACTTGGCCCATTTGGGCAGAATCACATCGTTTACCCTTTCCTTGGAGATCTGCAGGCGACCCAGATCAAAGGCTGGGTGACGGCGAGAACAAAGGACAAAGGAACAGGAAGAGAGAAGCCAGGTATAGAGGAAAAAGAAGAAAGGGATCAGAGAATGAATGCAAAACATATTTATGACCATCTTCAAAAAGACACCAGAGACATCGTCCCTCCGAAAACGTTTAAACCAGGTGATCAAAAGAAGAAGCAAGGCATTATGCAATTTGTCCATGTTGCTAAAACCCAGTAAAAAACTGCATCGCTGTATGTGTTTATCCATTCTACAACAATATGTATTCACAGGCTGCATCATATCCATACATCACATACGAGTCCTATACTAGTGACCATCTGTAAAGTCTGAATTTGCTAACAAATATATTAAATATTTAACTGTTCGACGGATCAGTGCTTCTTGATCTGCTTTAAGAAAATAAATCCTTCCATCATAACTTTGGTGGTAGTAGTCGACAGTTTTGTATATAAATATTTTAAACAATTTCAAAAGGATACTCAAAACTTAAATGTCACCATTTTGGTTCTCAAGGAACTCTGGGAAGTAGAAGAACTCCGGGATGAGCTCCTTGACGTCATTCGGGTTGTCCATGAGGGTCTGCCACGTCGCAGGGATGGAGTGGAACTGGCGGTCGGCACAGTCAAACCTGAGCCGAGGCAGGATGGTACAGATGAGCAGCGATTATAAAACACTAGAAACAGCAGCGGTGTGTGCGGCACAAACACGTCTAACTATCAACGCTGAGGACAAACGGAGGGACAGTAGAGGGGGAGTCGCTGTAATGCAGTGAGTGTCTGGTTGTCTTACCGTCCACTCTGCAGCTGGATGTGCAGGGAGGTGAAGGGCTCCACTCTGATCATGTAGTGCATCACTCCAGCGGCGTTTGAGTAGTGGGTGCCATAGTGGAACCTGTCAATGGTGCCTGTCGGGTCCTCGAAACTTTCATATCTGTTGGACACATTTAAAAAGTTTACTTTTCAGCAACGTGCCTTCCTCCAGCTGCTGACATATTTCTATATCATTTATAGTATATTTAATGATAATTCAGTTATGAGAAGTATGGATGGATGAAACTTACTTCTCTCTAACTGCCTTGGCGTTGCGTTCGTTAAGAACCGCCACTGGCTTTGACAGATCCCTGAATACCCGAGGATCAGACAGGTCCAGTTCCTCTGAAGTGTAGTCAGCTAGAATCCAGGGAAACTGGTAACACACACACACACACACACACAAATAAGTGAGATCAAATTATTAACATCCATCCAGTCACCACAGCTGTACAATGTGTTCAGTGAACGTACCACTGGATACTGAGCCAGGTTGTTGTACGTTCTGCCTGCAATCGTGTTCAGTTGCATCAAGTAGTCGAAGTTGGAGATCTCCCGGTTCACCCATTTCTGTGCAAAAGCAGGAGAAAGAAAAAAAAAGAACAAGCAAAAGGTTAAAGTTCACCTATTGACAACATGTGAGTTTGTACAGTTTATTGTTCAGATTGTAAGACTGTGATTGATTAGTTTCCATCCTTCATGAACAGCTAACCAGACATTAAATAAACCCAACCTCAGATTGTGGTCTGATATTTGATATTCAGTGCGCAGAGAAAAATTCATTAATTATGTTTCGGTGTTCATCATTTGACCTGAGAAAGTCTTTTAGAAATAAGATGACTCTCTGTATGACAAAACTTTTCTAGAGTTCATTGTTTAAGGTCCTTTCTCCAGCTGTGAGAATATGATTACAACAGATGGTGCTGTCTTTTGAAATAAAACCAGATTACACTGTTTGCATTTCTGCAAGTAATAAAGGCAGATACCAAAGATCATTTTAAAAATCAACTCCTATACAATGAAGTCATATATTTCATTACAGTATATGTGTGTAATTGTTAATGAGAGCTCTGCATTGTTGTTTCCTGACCTGTGTGAGTCCAGAGGCTTTGAGGAGCTCCTGTGGGGAGCGGGTTCCATAAAGGCTGAGAGATCGCAGCAGCAACATGCGGCTGTAGACTTTGTTCCTCACCTGTTAATAAGAAAAACACAATGTTATTATAAACAAACAACATAACACATAAAACATAAAGAGGGGATCAAATATTCTCTTGGATTTTTAGACATTCAAATCTAACTCAACAGGAGTTTGCCTATCTTTAGACGATTATCCAATTTTTTGCAGTTACATTTGTGCCTCATCACCTCTTTCTTGAAGTTGAGGAAGTAATTTGTCTGATCGATGAGGAAGATCTCTAGAGCTGAGCGCCGTAGGTTATAGCGCCGCAGGTGGACCTCTCGGATCTGAGACAGGGGCCATTTAAAGTCGTGGCCCACTCCTTCAGGAAACAAGTAGACAGTTAGTGTGGGTAAAAATGTATTGATGTTTTTTCCCCCTATACTTTCTCCTTCGCCTCTCTCACCTTCCTCTTTCTCCTGGCTGCTGTCGTAGAAGTAGATGTGTTGGGTGGTGAGTTCCAGGCGACCAGGCACAACGTCCACCACCGTCACCAACTCGCAGTCCTCCCACAGCACCAGCTTCTCCTTCTGGCCTGCCTCCTCTGTTTCAACTCTGCAGGACACAGACAAAGAATGGAAGGCTGTAATTCTTAGGATCCATTACGTGAATGCGGTGGTTCTGTGGTTTTTGTATTTGGCGACTGACTGGTTGTTGGCAGCAGCAGGGTCGTCCTCGGGCAGCTCCAGGATGTCGTCTTCCAGGTCGCTGACTTTGACCTGCTTCACAGCCTCCAGCAGTAGAGACTCAGGGTTTACACGCTGCTGATGGACACCTGAGCAAAGCAAGAGAGACAGGAAATGATTAAAAACTCAGAGGAGGGATCCAGGGATAGCGCGGTGGTTAATATCACATGGCAGCGCTGGTAGTTAACTTCTTACACGCTTGTCAAAGGCTGACAAACTACAGAAACATACCTGCTGTGAAGATAATGGCTCACTTTCATTCCATAAACAGAAAATTTACAGTTTTAAACTTGCTTACTCACAAGCTGGGTTCTACATGACAACTTTTGAATCAGGATCACCATCCATTTTTAATGTCAGTCCTTTACAATCTGTTTATTAAGGGCAGACTGGATGCTGGAGTGTGCTTATGGCACACTGTACACACACTTATCCCTCATCATCACATCCATTCACTGAATACTGGAGCAGCTACTTTTTGCTGCCAAACTGAGACACTGATGTGCAGCTTTAAGGCCACTGGAGGTTTAAATTTAGTCCAAATACTCAAGCCAAATACTCAAGCCAACAACAAGGCAGAATGAAACTGTAGAGAGGCACTGTTGTCTTACCTAAGTTGTCTCTCAGTGCGCTGGCCTCTCGGTGTGGCTCAAAGTTGTAATTACGGACCAGTTTCAGCCTCATGCGGGAGAAGTTCTCAGCACTCGACAACCTCCAGTGCATCTTGTCCTGTTGCCTGTTAGAAATGGTTACAAAACACACTTGTAATACTCCCACCGCCAGAAATTATCTATATCTGTTCTTCTTCTTAATTATGTTTCTTTCCTCACCACTGCTACTGCAATCGCTTTTTTCCTATGCTTGAAAGTATAAACTAAAGTTCTGGCCCATATTGAGAGGTTGATGATGTTGATTTGTATTATTATGGTAGACAGAATAAAGTGGAAAAAGGCAAGAAATGCAGAGAAGGAGAGCAGCTGATGTCAGTACCTGTCAGCCCAGGGGCCTCTCTCACACACCAGACCCCGGCGTGCTGCCTTCCACTGCCTGAGGGTGGCACTGTTCTGGCTGTGCTGCTGTTTCAACATGCTGTTGTAGCGGAGGTTCTCTTGGCGTCCTCGGCGTGAGAAAGGCTCCACAAATTGCTCCTGGAGGGAAAATGAAGAGGATGAGTTCATGGGAGATCAAAGCAACAATAAATAGAGTCCATACTGGGACAGAAACAGAGAAAAAGAGGCTTCAGTGATTGATCCAACTAACCTGGAAGCGGATCTTGCTCTCACCCCTCTCCCTCTCTCTCTTATGCAGGCTGACCATGAAAGCCTCGTAGCACTCCTTCCAATAGAGAGCCATGGTCTCATGGCCCTGGCTGAATGTTTCGATTTCATACTGCTTCATGTACGGGATAATCTAAACACAAACGGAAGTAAAAAGGGAGAACATTTACATTACATTTTGCAGTAAATTTGTATCCAATATAATCTATAAGAACTGTAAATCTCATACGTATTTGTCGAGGTAGACGCGCCACTCAGGTGAGTTGCAGTACTGCTGGAAGTCCTCAAAGAAGGACGGGCTGCCGTTGGTATCGGGGAGCTGGGGGAGGTGCAGCTCCATGTAGAGGAGGCGGTGGACTTTGGAGAGCAGCGTTCGCAGCAGAGGAACCAGGAAGGAGTACGTCTCCTCCGTTTGTTCCTGGACAGAACGGCGCAGGATGCCCTCCACCTTACCTAGCAGGTAGCAGGCCTCGTCCTGGCTGGACACCTCCTTTGTTTGCAGGATGCCATTCAGCTTGGCGGTGGCCATTGCACACACCTGGGACAGAGGTCATTTATTATTGTGCACGCAAAGGAAATACACATGGAGCAATACAAACAAGGCAGAAACGTGGACAAGAGAAAGAATAACTCACTTCTGGGTCCTCCTGAGCCATGAAGCCCAGCAGCAGTCTCAGTCCAACTTGGGAGAGCTGGAACCACTGGGTGCCGGCCGAGTACCAAACCATGAGGCTGTCCATCAGTGTCACGGTCTCTTCTAGCACCTTCTCCGTCCACAGAGCTGGGTTGACCAGGCCCTCAGCCTGCAGGAAGTCTTGCACCATGTGAAGCAACCGCACTGCGTTCTCCGTGTGCTGCGGCAACGTGGCGGCTGATGCCTCGCGGTTATCACTCACCGCCCACTCCAACATACGTTCCATAAGACTTAAAAGAGAAAGAGAGACTATTAGATACTGTTAGTGAGCCTGATTCTGAAAGCATTCAGCATGTTTTCAGCTCCTGGTCTGTCCATGTCAGCAGTCGAATGGAGGACTGACCTGAGTTTGATCTGGTCGACAGGAAGCAGGAGCTCATTGGCGGTTCCCAGTTTAGTGAGAGCTGAGAAGACCTGACCGCGCTCCAGCCACGCCGAATCATCTGAACCTTCTACACCACGCCACATCACGCATAGCACAATCTCCAGCAGCATGCTGCACAGCTCCTCCTCCGCCCGCTAGGTGGCGACACCACACCAGAGAGAAAGAAACAGAGAGGGGTTATCATTAGAGGAGATTAGATTAAATTAAATTTGATTGATCCCTCTGGTCTATAACTGCAGCAGCAGGTAACAGGATACAGTAAAGAAATAACAACAACATTAATAAGAACATTTCAAATATAATGTCACCAACAATTTGGACTCTCTTAAAAATAAGTTAAAATACTTCTCAAAGCCTTATAGTGGCCTGAGTTTCACTATGACCTCGCCTCTAATCTATCTCTTGATACAAAACAACCCTATCTTGAATGTAATACTACATTCATACAGGCTTAATTTATACCACTGGGCTGATCAAATGCTTTGCCACATTCCCCAACTAGTATTTACACCAAACATATTTAATTCTATAACTGACTGTCTCCAGCTGTGGGAGGAGACCGGTTGCCTCCCACATCCCACCTCTGCCCTCCAGTGACTCACTGAAATGACAAAAAGAAGCCCACTAGATGAAAGTCTGTGTTGGGCTCCCTGAGGTGGCGCTGACATTTCACCCACTGAGTCGGAAGCTCCTGCTGTTTAGTAGCATTAAGGCAACCTCCGATGCAGACTATCATATGAAATACAGACACTTTTTATTTTATTTTATCATCTGCTAACTTCTAGGGGCTTCGTGAGAAACTGTTTCTGGGCTACTCACTAGAGCAGCTGAAAAATAGTCCCAGTTAATTGCTAAAAACTACAGCCTTGTTCAAAGAGAAAAATAAATATTTTGACCCATTTTTAAAAATTTACATCTTCAGCAGAAACCAATGGGCATGAGGCTGATAAAGTATCCAGAGATACTAATTAATAGTTGGTTTTGGCTTTTTCTTGGGATTTAATGGCAATAACAAAAATAGAAAATACTGCCGATCTGATCCTTTTATAAACTAGTGCTGTAAACAACAATGTAATCCTAAATCTCTCTCCCTTACTCATCCTCTCTTGAACTATCTCAGCAAGATGAAAAGTCAGTCACAAACACCCTCTCACCTCAACATTGTTGAAGGACTCCCCCAGTGAGATGTTGTCACTGAAGAGAAAGCTGTCTTCAGTCAGGGAGGAAGTTGCATCTCGATCCCCGGAGCTTCCTGGGAAAGGTTTAGAGGTCTCCAGTGGCGACGGTGTGCTGGGCATGCTGCCGGGCGTTTGGCTGCCGCTTTCCCCGCCCTCGTACGCCTGCAGATGGGACAGATCCAGCATCAAGCCCCCTGACTTTCCCACCACCCAGGGCTTGACGTGTAGTGGAGGCTCGGTGGAGGCAGAGGAAGATGGCGTGTCCAGCAGCGAGATGACGTCACCGTTCTCCAGGCTGTCCACAGACCGAGTGTCACCTATGCTGAGTCGGTCGTCCTCTAGCCGGTCCAGGCGGCTAGCGCTGCCTGCCCGCGCCCTCCTGTCCAGCGGCAGCTCGAGGCGGTTAGTGTTGCTGCCACTGGACCGGCTCAGGTCCAGGCTGCACGTGCTGATGGTGTCAGCGCCCCGCAGTGGCAAGGACCCTTCACCCCGCAGGTACAGCCGCATCAGAGTGTCCTGCCAACATTGCTGCCTTGAGATCTGGACGGCAGCATCCTGTTGGGATTGTAGCAGCTGGTACACCTGAAGACCGAGGAGGAAGATTAGTTTGATTAAGTTTAATTGGACCTGTGGGAAAACTGAGTCAAGTAGCATCAAGTGGTAAAGGATGGGGAAAAAAACAATCTTCAAAGCTAAACATTCAACTCATAATCATTAACAATTAATTCACAACTGTTTCTGTTTGTTAGTGATGTTCTTTAACCATTCCTGGTTCTTGATTTAAAATGCAGTATTGTTATGTACTGATACTCACTGGTTATATTATAAGTATTTGGAATGATTAAGAGTTGAAACTTAAAAGATTATTAGATCATTACAAACAAGATATAAATAAACTTGTTAGAGCTAAGAGAATAAGATACAAACAACAATAAAGCAAATGGAGGGTACTAAACTGATCTCAAAACAGGCAATTACAATTAATCACTAAAGTTATAATTTTCAAGATTTTTATGAAATCCCTGTTTTTATACTATTCATGGTCGACAATTTAAAGCAAAAGGGCATTCAGGAAACGATGCATGCATCTAATCTAGCGTTACTGTTTGTAATTGTATCTCACTGATATCAGCATCACTGTTAACTGTTCACTAGATTAAGATTCAGTCACTGCTAATGCCAACCACTGCTAACATTCCCTTCTGCTGCTGCTTCAGTCAGCTGTAGGTTGAGAAAAATTAATGAAAATACCAGTAACAAAACTCAGAAACCATTGTGTGTGTGTGTGTGTGTGTGTGTGTGTGTGTGAGGGGGGTGTAAGGAAATAATGGATGAAGGGAAACAAGGGCATAAAGAGAAGAAAGGAAATAGAAATCAATGTGAAAAGCATTTGACGATACTAATCAATTGCTGGGACTTTCAGTTATTTCCTGTGTCTGCTGTTATACAATATATATAATCAATAGTGTCTGCAGGCGTTTCCTCACCCTCTTGCAGACGATGAGGCGTACGCTCGGTCCAGCCCGGTGAGTGAGCTGGACCAGAGACATCAGGTCCTTGTAGTTCACCACGTGATCTGTGGATTTTAGACACACACACACTCTTACATTTTGTGCATTTGGTGCTTCCACGTGTTAATGCTATTATATGTTTTCTTTCCAAATTACAGATGGGGAGCGATTCTGTTCACTGCTTCCAACTGAGCTTCACTGATCTGTACAAAGTATTGGTCAGACATTTTTTTCAGCCTCTCTACAGCCACGTTCAGCCTTTAACAGTGTGTTGTGTATGTGACTGGAGTTGAGTGAAGGTAAATCCACACTGCTCCTCTGTTCAAAGAAAAAATAAATAAATAATGTATACTGGCTTAGCGTTCTGTGAGGACCCATCAAATTGATTCCATTGATTCAAATAACACGTAATGGTACGGGCCTTAATGGGCAGCAGAAAATGTTGTCGGATATATATTTTAAAAAAAAAAAAAACCCTGTTCACTGACCAATTGACTAAAAGCTTCAACTTCGGCTGAATGAATTAAATCTAAGATTTACAACAACAGAGCTAACTGGGAAATAGCCAGACTGACCAGTGACACTACACGTACTGACTGCAGCTACTAAGCAGTGTCAAACACACTTAAGTTATTTAAATAAGAGAAGCTGACCTGTGTGGAGGACCTGGTTGAGGAGACAGCGGATCAGCGTGGGAGTGATGTGAAGTTCGGAGAACAGCAGTGAAAGGCCGGCATAGCCTGCCTCCCTCAGCCGCAAACGCTGTTTATTCTTCTCATAGACGCGGTCGCAGCGCAACATGCGCTCAAATAACTGTGCAGTAGGAGAGAGAAGAGAACATTTTGATTCTCATTTTTGCTGATTTATTGCTATATTCATATGATAGTTGATCATGATCGATACAAACGTACTAATGTGAGAGTTAATTTAAACTCCCTGACTCTTCTGCACCTCCCAGGTGTGGTTGGCTGTAACCCACCTTGAAGACGAGTTCTCGGAGTCGATCCGAGTGCTTGCTGTTGAGCAGGAGAGCGTAGCAGGAGTCGGCCGCCCCGGGCTCAAAGAGGAGCAGGAAGAGCTGGTCTCTGGCAACACTGCTTTGAAGAAGGCTGAGTAACAACTCCAGCAGCCCACACAACTGCAACGCAGACAACCACAACTAGTTACCTTTACATAGTCAAGATTACTTGTTCTACATTTTGAGAAGGAAATTATAGCACTAAAAGACAGTAAAACAGCTTGTTGTGAATGTCATATCACTCTTAACAAGCACAGAAATTGGGCTAGTTTAAATTTGTATTGCAAGATCTACATCTGCACAACGCATGTTAAGTTTAACTAAAGAATGTGTTTTAATAAAGTGAATTTGTCGTAGTTGCAGCATTTGAACACTGGTTTAGTGAATGGATAAATAGTCAGAGACATGGCAGATGCCGAGCAGTGGAGGAGGCTCATGCGATTATATTGACCATATGTTCATAGAGGATGACGTAAGCTTCCACATATAGTACTGCAGCGTAAGAGGATATTCAAAGTGACAGACAAAATGAAAAACAAGACGGGACAAAAAAAAAAAAAGGGGAGAGAAGTGGTGGAGGTGTGACAAGAGGCGGAAAATGACTTCACAAAATAGGTGACATATACCGAGTCCTGTGAGAACTAGCGAGTGTAGAGGAAAACAGTCAAGAAATTAAGTGGTTTGTTTCAGCAAACAGCCACTGATGGATATTGCTTACAGAGAGGAAAACGTTTAAAAATAATGCAGAGAGAGAGAGAGAGAGAGAGAGAGAGGGACGCTGGCAAAGCAGCTGCCAGGTGGGAAACGAGCTGATAGCTTCCTGTTCAGGCATCACTGCACTAAGTCTCAGAGGGAAAATCCGGCAGCAAAAGGTCATATTATTTTACAATAAACTCCTCAAATAGCAGGACTGGCTGGCATTAACCCGTTTCACAATATATGGGTCATCCGGCAAGCATGCACTAATAATAACTTAGTAGGGAGTATTCTTGTCTTTGCTGGGGACACTCTCATTAGGCTTCTGTATGAGTTAGTAGAACAGCACAAGTACTATCCCGATGCGTATGATAATCACTTACGATTTATTGTAAGATTTAAAGTCACCATTTCCTTTCTGCTGCTGTAATGCATCATAAACATAAACAGGTTTATTTAAAGATCTTTTAAGTGATACCATAACATCTGACCCGACCCCCTCACCTGCTCCTCATCTCCAATGGCAGAGATGTATCCCAGAATGCTGTGCATCTCCTCCTGTGACATGCCCTTGCTCATGTAGTACTTGATGAGGCCGCAGAGAGACGCCCGGATGGTACGAATATCATCCTCACTCAGCTCGCTCTCTTTATTGCTGTTCTTCCTGTAGCACAGAGCAGGTGACAATAATGTTTTGGGAAAAACAGACTCGATGTATTTGACGGGGTATGAACTTTGGGAAACGGGATCTCACCCGTAACAAAGACGTATCGTGTCCAAAAGGAACTGAACTCCATATTTTTTTCTGAACTGCTTCCTGTTATCTTTGATGACCGTGGACATGTACTGGATATGACCTTCATTGGAAGACAACAGTCTCAATCAGGGACACACAAAAGCCTTAAGGATGTATAAATATACATGCATACTGTACATAGAAAATGCAGGGAAATGCAGAATAAATAGATGAATGAAATAGTTAATGGACTGCATCACTCACACTGTATTTATATTAACATTTAACCTTCACAAATCTACTCTAAACTGTAACCTTTAAAATTAAGCACTTATTTGCTTTTTCCTGCTGAGAGTTAGACGAGAAGATGATACCACTCTTTTATGCGTCTGTTAAATATGAAGCTGGAGCCAGCAGCTGGTTAGCTTAGCTTAGCATAAACAGCTAGCCTGTCCAAACTTAAAATCTAATCTGACTACTATGACATCTAAGGCTTACTAATTAACACGCTATATTACATATATTATGTATAAAACAAAAACTGACGTGTAAAAATGAGAAGTTGTTGTTTTAAGAGGTTATGTGCTAGAACAAGCGTTGCCAGGCAGCCAGCAGGGTTTCTGGGAAGTTACATTCCTATTATACTTTACATGTTGTTCTGGACGAATTGTCGGCAGCTTCATGTACAACACCCTTCGTAATGACTACTGTAATGCAATTACTTCTTATTTCCCTTTTTTAAGTTTTACCTGATTTCACCCCGAGTATGCCTGCACATGCTCCTGCTCACACACGCACACATTACATGCATACATATAGATCTAACCTATGCGTAGAGGGAAGTCTCCTTTGTTCCAGATGTTGAAGTTGAACAATAAATGTGTGTGAAGCTGCTGCAGCAGAGCCTGGTTCTTCTCATATGTCACCTGCTCTATCAGAAGCTGCATAGCAACCAACACGCTGACGTCCACGTGACCTGCTGGCAGCTAAACACATACAAAAACAATAGATTGAATTTCACTATTCTTCGTACAATTTTATGCACATTTACTGGCACACATGCAAAATGATCAAACAGAGAAAGGGGAAGATTACAGAAAAATATATTTTGTGATCTTAAAAGGGGCCTTTTAAGAAGCAACGTAAACAGGTACTTATAGTATAGTTTCATAAACAATGATAAAGCCTGTTGGCAAACAAGTATAAGTCATGCCTTACACCCATAACTCGCCTCAGCTAAACAGATAAGGAACATGTTGGGATGGAGAAACGCATCAATGGTTTATTTGCTTTTTTCCATTTACAGGGTGTGGTTACTTCGCCTAGAGGAACTATTACCACATCTAAGGCATTTTCTTTTATCTTGGTCTCTGTGGAGGCTTTTATTTTCCCATGATTCAGTGGCATTTCCAGCACCTTCGATAAAATCACAAAAATACTGAGGCACTCACACAAGACAAAAGAAGGTGGAAGAAACAGAAAGACACGAAGGAGATGAAAACACAGGCGCACAGAACAAACAGACACCGACCTTCAGAAAGGGACAAAAGCTATCTGAGGTGAATTAATTTTTGAATGCATACCATGTGAGTCTCATACAGTATGAATGATGTAATAAAAGCTACAAGTGGCCGTTTGTAGGCTTCAAAAATAGTCAGTCAACAGAGATTCTTAATTCCTCCTCTACAGAAACCAACTAATCCAGTTTGAATATGGAGAAAAACAAGAGGCTTATGTGGAGATCTTCTGTAATTAATACACTGTGAAATGCACACCACTGGGAGAAAGTGACCAGTGCTTTTAAAACATCATTCGAGATAACTCTTCTTTTTGTATAACTGCACTCATCTGAAGGAGGAAGTAACTTTATATGCCCAAAAAACTAAAGCAGTGCTAAAAAAAAATTAGTGTGACTCATGCCTGTCAAGTATTATCAGGAGACCCCTTATAATTAGGCAACTTGCATTGTCATAAGGTCACAAGCTGCAGAGAGGGATGGTATTTATGTTTCCGCTGTAAACTGTCCCTTGTGGTCTTCAAGTATAAATTATAAACATTTCACCAGTTTATTGACTGATTAACTGGCCTTTTCTCAAGACAAACTTCATATTTTTTATTACACAGCAAACTGTTTTCCTCTGACATATTTGAACAAAGGAAAGTGGTGGTATTAACAAGCCAAGACATTTGTTTAGAATATTCCTAAAAGCTATTACTAATTTGGGCAAGACATTGATGATTTGTGTGAGTGAAGTAGACATGAAGCAGATCTCTTTCACAGAATCTGAGGAGCACCCAGAGTCTCGTTCTGTGCACAGTGCCTGAAACTACATCCTGACACCCCGGTAATGTTAACCATGTGCAGAATTAAGATTAAACAGAGACCTTCTGCAGCAGGGCCCCCAGTGTACCGACACCATGCGAGTGGAGCAGATTCTCCTGGTTGATTGGGTGTCTCTGCAGGAAATGCTTCAGCACCAACAGGAAGGTGGCTACCAGGTTTTTCTCCAGGCGTGCCTCTGAAACAGAAATTGTGCCCCAGTTCCACGATTAAATTGAGAGTAAAGAGAAACGAGGAGGTAAAAAAGAAATATGTTATTGCAGGTTGTGGCAGAACAGACCTGAAGCCCTGTTGGATGGTAGAATGACCCAATCTCCGTCGGCTGGCGTGGTCACATCAGGGGTGATGAAGTCTGACCCGGCTGCGGGATCACTGGCTTGTTGATCAGGGGTCACCAGAGACAACTGCTCCAGTATAGGGAAGAGCACTGGCAGGCCGCCAACACAGTTGATCATATCCTGCCACACACGTAACACATTTTCAAAGATATATACAGTACATCCGTGCGACATTCCTCTGAGCGCAGAACAATTAGACGACAGCATGAGTCGGATTTTCCTCCCACCTTGATATCCCAGTTGACAACTTTATTTCCAGTCAGGCGGCCGTGCAGCATGTTTGGAGACAGATCGAGACAGATGGGATTCCTACACGCCTGTTGACAAAAAGACCGTGTTTAGTTAACAGTTAGCAGATTTCCTCCAAATAATTAATACAATTGTTGAGAATATAATTTTATCTTCCACTCATTAAAGGGAATAAAAATAACTACACTTGACAAAGCAGAATTCCTCATTCCTACAAAAGTAAAAACTTATAACTGTCTTGAATGAACTGATACGACCCTGTGATTTACTGATAAAACTTTAAAGCTTTAAGAAGGGATGGCTGAAACCACAGTGGTCCAATCACCTTGGGGGAGTAATGCAGCAGCACTTTGGCTGAAAGGTCGCCGAGTTCTGATTCCTGGGTTTTGAATGGAGAGATGCAGTTTGGACCTACATAGAAGACAGAAAACGAATTTAAGAGAGAAAGAGAAGACAAAAAACACTTTTTTTTTACTAAATCTATGATGCATACTCTTCTCCTCTTCTTCCTCCTCTCACACCGGCTCCCCCTTCTTACCAGCACTACAGATGGCTTTCATGTGGTTGGGCTGTAGGGGTTCATGGAAGACCATGACGCTTCCCAGCTGGCCCTGCAACGAGGTAGGGCTTCCCCACTCGCTGTCCTGGGTCCCTGCAGAGATGAGCTTTGTCACTGTCTCAGACTTCCCCCCCAGCAGCCCCCCCCAAGTTTGCGGCGACAGGATGCCGCCCAGCGAGGAGCGAGTGGTGGGTGTTGTGGCGGAGGAGAAGGGAGGGTCTGGGATCTGGGAGGGCGGGGGAGTAGTGGTCCGGTGGCCCGCTGAGCCAATGCAACAGGAGGTGAATGGCTGTTGGTGAGAACAGAATAAGATAGGGGAGTGAGTATTCTCTTCTTATAAACATTAATACATTAGAAACAACAACAACAAGTCTTTTGTGATTAAATTCAGATACTCACCTCTGTCATGATGGGGTACTTGAGGGGGGCAGACAGTTTCTGCTGCCCATCCACATAAATGTATACGAGACTCTGTCCAAACGGCCTTTTTCCTGGTACATGCACCACACCGATGCTGTGCTGTAAACAGAAATTCAGACAGAGTTCAGTCCCTTTAATCTCTACTCTCTTTAATCAGTCTACAAGACATTAGGCTGAAAGGTGTTAATCTTCTAAATGCAGGGTGATGTGAGTGTTGCCAGACTGTAGGATGTTCAGACTTTTAGCCCAACTGTGCTGCGTTGGTGTTTTTATTCTGTCTACATTTCCATATTTCAGTGGCACTTCAACAGATGTCATTAAGTCTGACTCACCCAGAGAGAGTCACAGAAGCAGTAGTCGGGCAGCATGACAGTGACGTACTCCTTCTTCGTGCATACAGCAACCACTAGCACACCCGCTGAGCTAATGAAGGCCTCAAACCCCATCCCCCCCGGGGTGAAAAAGCTGTACAGGATCAAATATAAGAAAACTGTTGACATACAGAACTTTTTCTATGATCATTTCGGCACTGCAAGACAGTGTGGGAATATCACAAGAAATAGTGAATATATCTTCTAATAATGCTTTCTCTCCTATCTACTTTCATTTATTCTTTCTCCTGTCCTCTCACCTGTAGAGCTGCTTCCTCTTGTCCTTGCTGGGTGGGCCCAACTGGTCCTGATCTAGTGACAACCAGGCGACAAAGCTGAAGGCAGAGCCTGGCCAGCGCTGCACTGTTGGGACTACAATGCCGGCCATGCTGGGTGACAGGTCAAAGTACTGCATGGCACTTTCCAGGCCCTGCTTTCGTACCATGGCCAGGAGGGCTCTCAGGGCAGGACCTACATAAGGGTGTGCTTGAGTGGACTCTGGAGGCCTGAGGAGGCGCACGAGTCCCAGGAGTTCCCTGGCGCTCAACGACTGGGAGCCCAGTGAACCCACCAGCCCCAAAAGACTCTCGGCGCAAGCTCGATGCAGCTGTTCGTGGCACTCCAGGGCGGCCAGCGCTCGCATGACCATGGCGGCGTTGACGCAGGTGGCGCGGGTCTGGCGGTTGAGGCAGCTGAGGCGGCGGAGCCAGTCGGCAGTAAAAAGCTGCCGCTCCGATGAGTCCAGCTCTGGGAGCCACTGGACCAGCAGCAGCAAGGGCTCCACGTTACTGATGCCCAGGAGTCCCACTGAGGTGTGCTCGCCCTCCACCGCCTACACACAAAATACAAACAGGTAGAGACGCAGTGGATTCAAGAATTGTTTATTTAATCAGGCAACAAAGAATGTTAACAGGACATCATTCAACCAGACCAAAAAATATAATACAGGAGGCTGACTAGATGAACAATCAACACCAAGCACCATCTTTCTCTCACCATGTTCATCAGCTCTTTGAGAAGGTGCCGTGACGGCTGGCCGAGTGAAGTGAGCACTTCATACAGATGATTGTAACCAATCCTCTCCTTGAACACCTCCTGCAGGGGCGGCGGAAAAAATAATGAAAATACAATTACATGAATACAATTACATGGCCACTTCAATTTCCTTCCCAGAGTTTCTCATTTGATTGATGGAATTCAAATTAGTTTTGTAAACTTCTCGAACAACATTTTCTTCTCTTCCTGAATAACTCAATAATGAGCGGCTTTGTTCTTGAATGGTTTCAGGCCTGTCTGGTTTCTATGGAACTTGGTAGCTTTGACCTGACATGTCAATTTTGTGCAGGCTGGGGCAGTTACCTCACCTGGAAGAGTGAGTATCCTAGTCCTAACCGCAGCAGCCTGGCTTCAATTCCAGCCTGATGATTACTTTAACTCTCTCTACTCAGCATACAGTGAAAGTAAAAGTTTGTAAGCAAGGGCGACTGTACGTTTCCTGTCACGGCACTAAACTGTGGAATGAAGTACCATTCACAATCTGTATTGCTCTATTTAAATATCAGCTAAAGACAAACTGGCTTTTAAAGTGACTTGTATGGTTTCATATTTCCTCTGCAAATATTTTCATTGTATCTGATTTGTCTGGTTTTACTCTTTGTTGTATAATTCTACTTTCTCTCTATTTTATTTAAACACTTTGCAAATATGTTAAAAAAATATAATACTGAAATTATAGAGCTTTAGAATTCAGCCAAAATAATTCGGGACTATAGATATTGCATGTAATGAAATGCATGTTCCTGTTACCTTTGCAGCTGGTGATTTGTGCATCACTGTTGTCAGGGCTTTGATGGTTGCTACAGCGAGGGAGTCTAGTCGCCCTTGAAACACCTGCAGGAAAATCAGACTTGTCAGTCACTCACCACCGCCAATCACTTGTTCTTTTCCCGGGCAGAGTTTGTAAAAGATGATTGGACACAAGTCAAATCTCCTCTTATTCCAGATGAATGCTATAGCACTTTAATAAAGTGATAAGCATGCATAAAGCCACACTCATATATAAGGTTTGTAATGCTGAAATGAGGATGATCAAATGAAATCAAATTACTTAAAGCAGTGAATATGACATGCATCACACTTAGAGGAATAAAAGGGAGACTTAAGTAGATGCCTTGGAGTTTGATTCAATTAGTGTGGGTGAAAACGTGAGTAAAATCATCATGATGGTAGTTTGACACTGCAGTACGAGCTGGCATCAAAGCTTGTACTGCAGATGTTACAGTGCAGATAAGGATAGTGTTGTCTTTCTGCTCCAGGTAGAAAACAATCCTTTTAAATAGCACAATGATTGGACTGGAGCAGGAAGCTCTCAGGGCTCGGTAAAAAACTAAAAAGGAAAAGAAAGAAAAATAAAACACCCACCTCCACACACAGCCACAAAGAAGAACCTCACTCTTTTTCCTCATATTCACAAAAAGCATGCATCCCATAAAACACAAACCAAACCATGAAAAATAAACACAAACACATCTCCATCCAGCTCTGTCCTGCTCATGTCAAACATGTTCCGGGTCACTGAACCCGTTAGAATAAACATGCAGCTGTAGACCGGTTGATCCTACAGAGAGTCTTGGACTAGCTGGAGAGGGACTGTGGTGAGAATTAAACACTTAAGATCATTGTCACTGAGTCCAGATCACCTCAAACCACTGAACTCTGTGAGAACACACACCAGACCAATGTGATAGCATTCCTGTGGAACCCATAGCATGTACCGCAGAAAACCAGGACAATGTGGTGGGGAGGGAGGGAGGGAGGGGCGTGAGGAAAATGGTAATAAAATAAATGAAATGACATAGCTGTGATAGAGGCAAAGGGGTCACTCCACAGCAAGACATTTAGCACTTTGGGTCACTTCTGGTTTTGGAATTTCAGTTTTTGCTTTTTAATTACATCTGCATCACTTTTACATCTCTCTGTTGTTAATTAACTAAAACGCTGCTTTAAACTACTAAGCTTCAGTTTTGCAGGTGACCTCGGAAACAACAAAAGCTCAATGTTTAAAAACCTGTCAAGCAGGCTGCAGCATCTGCCAGTGCATCGGGTTACAGCTGCACAACAACAAAGGCACACTGGTGTGTGTGTGTGTGTGTGTGTGTGTCTTCATGTTGGTTCGTCCACCTGTATTCACATTATCCAGATCAGTGGAGGGATTATACTGTATAAAAGGTGGCTCTGTGAGTAGAAGCAGTACAAAGAGCAGAATGAAAGCTGGTATACTCTGAGGGGAACAAGTGACCTTTTTTGTGCACATGAGATGATTCAATGAGAGAGCTCTGACTGATAGCTGACACTACACCATTCAAAAGACGGGCCTCAGACTTATCACACAGGTACTATAAGTGACAGCTTCATGTCATAGAGCTTTCAGGAAAACAAAAGTTTTAAAAGGCCACATTTTTTCAGTTTATCTAGAGTCAGGTTCACGCTTGAGAATCCTTCATGTCATTCTTATAACGGATGCTTACAAGCTACTTTCTGCCTTCCTAACCTGTTTAAGGGATCAGATGGGTGGGGTTCACCACTTTATATCTGTTCATTATGATGGCTGTTGCTTTATATTTGACAGACAGCTATGAGAATGGTATCGATCTTTTCCTCCAACTCTCAGCAAGAAAGTGAATAAGAAAATACAGTTCATAAAGTACTTACAAGACCTACATTAACTTGAACACAATTTCATTTAAAAAGGTGAATTATTAGTAAGCCACAAATAAAACAGGCCGGTACAAGTAGTGCAACAGGAAATAATGTATGAATCTGAAAACACCACGAACATGGTGGTGTAACAGTTAAATAAATAACACACACACACACAACTAAGTGTGTTGCCTGCCAGCAGTCTGACAGCCCAACGACTCAGTGAGTTTTCTGTTGAGACATGATCCAATTACAAATAATTATCCGGGACAAAGCAGTGTAAGTGTCTTGCTGCGGAGTGGCTCTGGTGAGGTCTTGGGACTTGGCAGCAGGTGAGGGCAAGGGGCAGGTAGATGGATGATGTGAGGGGGGGGGTTGGGTGAGTTAAGGTGGGGGCTTTCTCGGTGGTACCTGAGTGTCCCTCTCTCCTGTCAGTAACCTGTTGTTGGTTATATCTTTCTGGTCCTTGTCTGCCGCCGTGCACCTAGCATTAACCAGCTGACACACACAACAGGCAACATGTCAACATGGCATGTGGGGAGGTCGATAGAGAGAGAAAATGGAGACAAGGGAGAGTCAGAGGGTGGTGCAGGGGAAGGAAAGATGTTGTAAGTGGAGGAGAGGGTGAGAGGTTAAAAGCCATGACCCTCGGCAGGAGTCCCTTTCGGGGGCGTGTTGGTGATCCAGCCTTGCTGTGGGGAGGTAAACATGCAAGGTGGGCAAAATGCTTTTTCTCACGCTGAAACTAACTATAACAGGACATACAGGCTAAAGCAAATTACATATTAAACACCTGGGGCTATATTGGGGCTGATCCATCTAATTTAATACTAAATCGCTGACAAAGACTGGACACCTGTCAAACTATCACTGCAGACATACTCAGTAAGTTCATTCAAAGAAAATCCATAGCAACAGGGTCGACCCTGTCCCTTCTCTTAGCTTACGAGTTCTCTTTGTTCCTTACTAAAAGTGGCTCTCTGCAGCTTTGTAAAATGCTCTTCAGAGAAACTTTTAGTGCCATTCAGGATGACTCCTAGTGGTTAGATCCTTTGTGAATACACCCTCACAACAACAGAAGGTCCTTTACCAGAGAGGGAAATAATCAATCCAAAACTACTTTCAATATTGGAAAATACATTTACTCAAGTACAATTTTGAGGTGCTGGTGCTTTACTTGAGTATATACAAGCTTCTTTATATCTCTACCTTACTATAGATCAGAGGGAAAGATTATACGTTTTACTCCACTACATTTATTTGACATATATAGTTAAGACTTTGCCGGGTTAGATTTTACAAACAAAACATATTATTACCAAATATAATACGACGCATTGTCATAGATTAGTCGAGTGAATTAAATTAGCTCCACCCCGACCAGGAACAACAGTAAAATGCTGCTTACATGCATCAGTAATAATAATAATCAAATAATAAGGTATATATAACATTCTAAAAAAGGGCCATTCTGAGTACTTTTACTTTTGATACTTTAAGTGTATACTGCTGATGATAACTTTAAGATTTCTTTAAGTTAAGCAAAGGACCTGACTACTTTTTCAACTTCAGGAATTTATCTAAACTAAAACAACCTTTTATCAAAGCTGGTTTTCATCATCAACAAAATGCAACTGCAAAAAGCAGCAAGTTATACTGTACAACTGTGAGTCCTTGTATCAAAGTATAAAAACAAATTCATATAAGAATAGGACTTTAAATACTGATACTACTTTAGCTTGTAGTATCAGATACAAGATATGGTCAAGACTAACTAATACATTAGGAATATTGTTCAATTTGGCCCAGTTCTGAGCTACAAACATAAACTTAGAATGATCAAACACCAGATGCAGCCACTCACACACTGTAACCAAGTTGTGTCTTCAAGGTATATTTAGACAGAAAGACTTGCACTGTTACCTTGCTGTTCTGCAGCAGTCGTGTCAGATGCTCGAAACAGTTACTGTTGAGGAAGATGGCTTGTAGAACTGGCCTGTCGGAACACAGGAACATGTCCCTGATAGTGTCTAAGAGATGGCAGGAGAGACAGACAGAGACAGCCAGACGAAAAGACACAGAAACAAAGAGAGACGAAGATGGAGAGAGAAAAAGAACCAAGACAGACATTGAAAGGGTAGTATAAGTCATATTAGCTTGGCCTCCCTGTATGCAAATCATAATTCAACAAGCCAGAACAGCTCAAAGGAATATAATCAATAACATAATGTTAAAAAGTGACCATTATTGTCAATTAAGCACCTAGCATGTGTACTTGCAGCGCCACGAATCGGCTCTCCCAGTGTCGGCCTAGTGTCGGCACTCGACCCTTGGCCTGCTGCTGCTGTCGGGCAGCAACGACAGCTGCCGGGTCCGAGTTGAGCAGCTTGAAGTAGTTTTCCAGCACGGAGGCGATCTCCACTTGCCGCTGGTCAGAGCTTGAGGCCAGGAGGCGCTGCACCACCTCCCGCAGGCAGCCCAGTGTCAGCAGCGCCTTACGGTCGGGGGCCTCGCTGTCCCAGTCCTCGCCCTCATCTGAGGAGCAGCTACCCATGGAGCAGTCGGCCAGCACCCGCATCAACACCTCCATGGTGGCTGGAGAGATGGCAAACAGAGCGTTCCTCTGCCAGAGAGGGAGGGATGGAGAGAAGGGAAAAGAGTGAGGTTGGAGAGATAGAGAGAAAGGTATAGGGGTTAGTCAAAGGAAGAACAGAAGACCCACTGTTCTGTCCTCATGATAAAGAACATATAACATTATATACTGCCAATATTACTAATGTTGTAATGTAACATCATGTAAACATCTTCCAACTTTTGGTTGGACAAAACAAAACACTTGAAGATGACTGAACTGCGATGGGCATTATTCACTATATCTGACATTTTATAGACACATGTCATATATAAACAGAGCAGCAACAAGCCCTCCAGAAGAGTGCTGGGTTGTATGGTGGATATGTGTGTAGTCACAGTCGAACTGCCGACTGTGGGACACTGGTTGGCCTAGAAAATATCACATGCACTGATGCTATATTATCGTATGCCTTTTATCATGAGGGTTTAATAGTGGAAACGAACAAACAAAGAAAGAAAGCTAAAAGAAAGACATTTTGCAATACAAAACACAGGCACCACAACATTTATTGTTGCTTAATAAATACTAAACTGTCTTATGGCACAAGAAAGTAGAAGTCTGGGTGAGCAGTTTTTCTTGTATGTGGTGCCATCTTCAAACACTCGCAAAACACATACATGATAAGTACACATCGGTAAAGCCTGTG
>NW_023340206.1:6312132-6318913 GCF_004916995.1 Morone saxatilis
CCTCCAGGCCATCCACAGGTTTACCTGATCACCAGCCACTATGGCGCCAAACAAGTGCAGCAGGCAGCATTTCAGACTCTCCTTAAGGTGCTCACTCTCCTGGAAGCACTCTGGAACAAGAGCACACACACACACACACACACATACACACACACACAGAGTGCATAAGTTTGATCAGTAAGCGTGATGTCTGTTATGCAAATACAACGCAACCACATAACGAAACTATATCTCACAGCAAACTGTTTAAGTTCCGGTATTTTTGCCTTTAAACAGACACACCTCTATCTTTTCTAACCCTTTCATATATATATACGCACACTCACGCATGAAAGCTCAATGCAATCTGAAAAACCAGATAAGATAGCACACACAGGCATGTGGCAGCACTGCCAGTAACCTCTGGGTCATGGTGGTCCCAGTCATCCATTAACTCATCTGTCAACACATCCGATTGCGTTGAAGAAGTGTGACTTCTTGGCTCCGTGATGTCTGTTTCCTTTATCCTAATAATGCTACACTTATATCACATTTTACAATCGCTGGATCACAATATCATCCAATGGAGCTACATATATAAATGAGCTTAATAAGTGGAAAAATTTGCCTTCACCAAAAGTCTTCCTACACACACACACAGAGTCTGTCAAGCTGGGCCTTGGGTATTATCTTTTAGTGCCAAACCACAGCAGAAACACACACAGGACACAGGACAGAAAGGAGTATTTGTTCAAAATGTCCGCCAGCGTAGCTGAAGTGGCTTGACAGACACCATTCACTATCGGCTCATCTCAGCGCCTGGCAAACAGAACATGAACACAAAGAGTGGATTCAACTGGACCCAGAGAGCAAAGCAGAGCAGGCAGCGGGAGAGAGAGAGTGACGGCATGGGAGCTCTTAGAAAAAAAGATGGTAGAGGAGAGGAAAGGAGAGGAGAGGAGAGGAGAGGAGAATATCTGTTCTGTGATCACAAGCTGGCTTTTTTATTGCTTCCTCATCCACGCCCAATGAGGTTATTGAAGCAAGAGTATGGACCATACAGAGGAAGCGCTGTAATGTTGCTACATGCCATGTGTGTGCAAATATGTTGAACAGTTGAACAGACTTACGGTAAAAGAAAGGAACAAACTCAACAGTGAGCGGAGCTGCCTTGTACTTCTGTCTGCTCCTCTCTACTGTACCCAGCTGCTCCCTGAGGTGAAAAACACGTACAGTTCAGGTACAACATGCATACAATACTTCACATTACTTCATAATGTACTTTATTTTGTAGTCTTGCTAGCACATCATTCCTGTCTGTCAGCTTAAACCAACACAAGTCCAAGGCCATAAACCAAGCTTGTTTGAAACACTGAGAATTTACTTCTTCAGCTTGGTCCGTTTAGGCAGATAATAAAAAAAATAACTAAGGATCAGATGTTTACAATATAAACCAAACCAAAACACTGCAAAACACTGTGATTCATGAAAGGGGACAACATGATCATAATTAGTTAGATGGCCCAACTTCAAAGTCTATTTTTCTTTCATTCAGTGTTCAATAAGCCTTTTCTATTAAAAGAAACACACATACTCAAGTGGAAACAGCATGTTCAATTGCTGCTGAATGTTAGCCTTATTGTTGTCATGTTATTGTTCAGTAATGCCAAGCTAGCTGCCCGATGATGTTACCCGCAAGTTCGATGCCTCCAGTTGCGATATGGGTCGTAGAGGCTCTCGCAGAAAGCCAGCGCATGACGGACAAACTCTTCCGCCTGGCTTTGGTCTGCCATCTCCTTCTCTTTGGTCTTGCTCTTCAGCTGTAACACACACACACACACACACACCGACCCACTTCACACCTGCTATTGTCTCATTCAGACTATTTCTATAAAGTTCATCCAACATATGAATTAGGTAATTAACATTTTCATTTCAATGTGTCTCAATAGATCTCTTTTTCAGTTGCCAAATAGCAGAATGGCACAGATGTCATGTTCCTCCAACATGAGTAAACCATTCAACTATCCAACAAATAGATTTTGTGCTTTTTGTGCCAAAAATAAAGATCACAGAAAGATCAGAGCAAAAACAAAGAGAAGAGGAGTCAGACCTGCTGAATATAGAGCGTTGTCATGGTGATGATGTGATTGATGTAAGAGCAAGTGCCAATCTCCTCCACGTTGGACAGGTTCCTTTCAGAAACACCCAATCATGCACACACACACAGAAACACACACACAGAAACACACACAGGACAAGTCAACCATTAGCTTTATCAGTGATTTGCTTCAGAGTACCAGATATCCCATGAAGGTCAAAATGTCCCCAAATCAGACTAATACACAACAATACAGCAAGACACAATCTATGCTGTGTTCCACGTTTGCTGTCCAGACCTGCAGATGATGATAAGGAACTTGAGCAGCAGCAGAGCCAGGTTTTGCTGCTCAGGCTCCAGGCCGTCAGAGGCTTTCTGGACGCACTGCAGCAGCTGGTGGCGCAAAACCTGCAGGATGTTGTCTGGGAGGAGCGTCAACACCGGGGGAACCTCCTCTGGCCTGGAGACACAGAAGCATCACAACCAAGAGAAGCAGGATGAATAAGAATCTCCATTATATACCAGGTTTACGAAGTTAATGTCAAAATTGGTAAAGTGCAGACGGACGCTTTAAATATAGCCTTTTATCAGGGGGGTTTGTCACGGAGGTGTCACTGCAGTATGCAAGGGCAGCTTGAAGGAGCCGACCCTGTTCTGCATTCAATCAATCACACACACGTGCCTGATGCATTCAGACATTAAGTCCAGGGAAAAACAGCATGTGTGCTGCACTGCTCATATGAGGAAGAGAGAGAGAGAGAGCGCGGCCAAACAAACGCAACGAGTGTGAGTGGGAAAGCAGGACAGATGTGGCAGCTGCAGAGGTAGGGAAGGAGGAGGGGAGGGAAGTAAATGGAGAGAAGACAGAGGACAAAAGGCAAAGAGACAGCAGTGGGAAGAGGATGAAGGAAGGAGTCAGGAAAAAATGATTCAAAGAGGAGAGGAGAAAAAGGAAATGACAGAGAGAGGGAGAGATGAAAAGCTTAACAAATAGGATTTAACCACCCATATTCCTCCACCGTTCACATGACGCCCCCGCCGTTATAAAATGTGGTTGACTGACTCACTCTCACCACCAGCATAGCCAAGGTATCAATGAAGCTCTATAATACTGGATACCAGCATTCAGGTGTATGTTCAAGCACTGAGGGGCTCTCACATTAACCTGAATCATTATGTTGTTGTAACGAAATGTGGCCGCACCGCACAAAAGCATCTGGTGTGGCCGCGCTATTTTGGGTTGTGCTGTGGAAGACTGCGCAGTGTGTGGTCACACTGTGGATGACGCATACAAGAGGAGATTATTCTGATCCTACTCGGGATGACCTAATGCAGAAAACTGCACTGATGTTCCAATGTTAAATGTAATCAGACTAATTGTGCGGGACTAAATAGCAGAAAATCAGAGGCCACCCTGGGCTGGTGTACGGCAGTGATTCCCAACCAGGGTTACTTGCGGCTACCTCTGTAGTTGCCAGGAGGTACATGAAAAGCTCTACTACTAGTTTATATTATTTTGTTTGTACAGATTCTCTTTATTCTTTTATATTTCTGGTTAGTTTTGAACAAACAGAAGAAGATCAGGGTATTTACTGTGACCAATGATTCTGTATAAATGTGTAAATGTGTATCAAATGTGTTTGTTTGCTTCAATAAGTATGACGGCAGTTTGCTAAAAGTTACCTTGAAGGTGGCTTTTCAAAGTCCACATCCAGGCATCGCTCATAGGAGCTGATGAAAATCTCCAGCCATAACTTCAAGTAGTCTGGATCCCTCTGAGAAATGAACAGAGAAAGACAGAAGGGAGGGGAAACAGGGGGAATATAGTTAGTGGTCTTTGCTGACAAAAGCTGTCATGGTTAAAATACATAAATGGCAGGCCGCTGACAGGCCTCGTCTGCAATTTGATTCAATTTATTGTGTGTTTGTGTGTGTGTGACTTCTATAGCCAGACAACAATAGGCTGCAATCTTTTTTGTCTTCTCCCAATTCACGACTACAATAGATAGGAAAAACTGACACACCCTTCCAAATGCACAAGGCGATGTTTTCATTTCCTCGAGGACTTTAAAAAACGGGATATAGTGGTTTATGAAGCTGCAACCGAAGCACGTCAAACACGTGAGAGCGGGAATGTCTCAGGTGGGGCGTGTGTGCATCTTCTCTTTTTAAAGGCGCAGCAGCTAAAACATGCACCTGTTGGAGAGGGAAAACAGGCCCGGCTGCATTCTGAGGGGGAGCCGGCTGATCGACATTTCCTAAATTCTTGGACGAATGCCTAGAGAAGGATGGAATGGCAACATCAGCCACAGAGGAAGGCTGGCTTGGCTCGGTTTCCACAGTGCCGCTCCTGGTGTTAAATCCCCACAGCCCACAGGAACAAACACCAAACACCAAACACAGGGGACCAGACGGCAAAACTACAACTGCTGAGAGAGCAAGAGCTGACAGTGTGTTTATGTAGACTCAAAACAACTCTCAAAATACTCATTACCAGTTTACTATTACTACTTGGAGCATTAGCTCTTATATCCCAATAGACAGCAGTGTCAGTTTTTATTACCATCATTATTGTAACACCTGACAATGAAACCATAAAAAAGTCACTTCTATTCCACGCACTAAACGCAAGAGCATGACAGTAAATAAACATTTACTGAGGTGAAGAGGGCAATGTTTAGTCAGTAAAAATAGAACTCATATTTACAGTACTGTTCTGAAGGAAGCTTAAAGTTTCACATGGTTTTCAATACACAGATGTTTTTACTAATTAAATTACATTACACATTTTCCTTTTCTTTTAGTAATTACCTATAAACTATTTACAAAAACTTAATTTGGTCTTATTAAATCTTTCCTAAAACCATCCGCACCCACAGATCTGACCTGGGGACACAGAGAACTCATACTGTAATGTTGTTACAGTATATAATCTCTCCACTGAGAGCATAATTGATGGGTGTGTGCTGTAGAAATTACATTTGCAGCAGAGGAAAGAACTGTCACAGCGTACACCTCAGTAGGACTGCAACCGACAAAATGAGCCAAAATTAGCCAAAAATGCATATCACAATTTACCAGAGCCAAAACACATATTCACATGAAGTCCAAAACCCAAAGACAATAAATAACATGTATCTTAAATAATATGAAACAAAAAAAAGGGGCAAATCTTGACTAAAAAGATGAATCTATTACCAAAAGAGTCGTCAATCGACTGAATTGAAAGTGTTTCAGCTCTACACACACACACACACACGGACACATGGATGGGCCAATTAATTCATCACACAGGAGTCATCACTTGTTCACGACCCCCCAGCAAATCCTGTCATGGGGCCATCTGGAGGGTGCCAGTGAGCAATCTAGGTCAAGAAGGGCTGAAGAGGTGATCGGGGCAGATTACCATAACACAGTATATTGTGCATTTGGTAGTACGGTCTGACCAGCGCGTGTTTGGAGGACATTCATTTAGATAATTCTTTCGAGGTATCCTGTCATGAAACGTGAAAGTGTTGGACAATTGACGATAGACAATAGAGCCATGCTGCAAAGCTTAAAAAGGTAAAAAACTGCCTATATTTCACTGACTGTTCAGACAAGTCTTGATAAAGCTGTTTTCCAGTTTGTGCCCCCGTATAAGACACGAGGGAGTATGTGGATTTTAATTTCATGCAACTTTCCTCCTTCTCCTCATCCTCTGTCACAGTTGTTGAGCCGTGTGGCCTACATTTGTCATTCATCTAAAAGAGAGAGACAGCAGTCTGGTGATAAAAAAAAAAATATCCGGAGGCTAAGATAACCAGCATGTACATTTATTAAGCTACACCCAAAAACAGACAAACAGATAGAGAATGCAAACATTATTTTCTTAGCACTTTATTTAATTACGGTCCTGCACAGAAGCTATCCCCACTTGGACATCGACTGAATACATCTGAAAATATCCCATAATGCCAATTTCAGACAAACAGGAGGCCACAGACAATTCACAAAACCAGCTTATACACTTTCCTATGACTCCATTACTTAAATATGGAAGAATTTGCCGATTAGAGCTTGAAGCTGAAGGAGAAAAAAAAAACACAACTGGAAAAATGGGTTTTTCTCAGGATAGCAGTGCCATCTGGCTAAAGAGTGGGAGAGGGGCTGAAAGGCTGACTGCTTCTGTCTGCGTGTCAGAGTGGGAATCGGCCAGAACGAAGCAGGAAGCCAGCTCTCTGCAATTCCTATGAAGTCATCAGAACAATCCTGCGACGCTGGCCTCTCTCTCACTGTGTGTGTGTGTGAGAAAGAGGGATGAGAGAGAGAAGAAAAGAGGGAGAACGACATCTGAACGGGGAGAGCGAGAGCCACGTGTGAATAATATGTTCTGTTGGGAGAACACGGCATGCTCCTTTTTCCTGTGTTACCTTAACAGCACGACTCACTGACTGTCTGCTGTTCAAAACATGAATACTGTATTGTCCTTACGTGTTAATGCCACAACATTAGAATATGATGATTTTAAGCCAGCCAGCTTCACTCTCACATTGTGACTCGGCTTGGTAGTATTTGACTGAATGACTGTGTGTGTGTGCGTTGTGTGTGTGTGTGTGTGTGTGTGTTTGTGTGAGTGAGTGTGTGTGTGTGTGTGTGTGTGTTGTGTTGGTGTGTGTGTGTGTGTGTTGTGTGTGTGTGTGTGTGTGGTGTGGAAAGATG
>NW_023340206.1:6319013-6319232 GCF_004916995.1 Morone saxatilis
AGAACATTGGCCGTGTTATACGGTCGTAGTAAAAAGTGCTGATTAAGGATCAATGTGAGGATCCGTTGACGTTCGTTCGTTTTGATATGAGAGACGGCGAGCTCTGAGAAGTGTGTTGACCTGGGACAGCAGATCAGGCTCTGCTACGTGATATCATATCCTTCCAACCAATAACATGTTCTCAGCACTGGATGCTTCACAGCAGCTCGTAAAAACACA
>NW_023340206.1:6319283-6319777 GCF_004916995.1 Morone saxatilis
AAGGATTATTTTCATTATTGATTCATCTGTCTATTGTTTATAAAATATTAGAAAATAGTGAAAAAAGATTAGATTGCACAGAATAATTTCACAAGTTGATGTATTTAGAGCTTCCTTGCTTGTTTTACTCGGCCGATAGTCCATAACTCAAATATATTAAGTGTACAATCATATATGGAAAGAAAAGCAGATCGTCACATTTGAGAAGCTGGAAATCGATTGTGACTATATATCTTTTCGTCGATTGAGTAGAGGTTGCAGCTCTACTTTTCGGTACTTATTTCATGGCAAACGTTCTCTGTTACACAATAAGCAATGCAATTTAGATTTATGGCAGCAGCAGAACACATTTGGTGCTATTCAAAGGTACCCTGTGGAGTTTTTGACCATTAATAGTTCTATGCAGCTCCTGTTTCATTTGTATGAGGGTGCACACGGGCGTTGGTTTCAGGTTATTCCACTGATCAGCGGTTGATGGCTGACACACAACAAAG
>NW_023340206.1:6319826-6322701 GCF_004916995.1 Morone saxatilis
TTTTTTAAAAAAAAGGAAGGAAATGCACTCAACACGTTTGTTACACCTCAAGGATACACACGATGCACTTTGGTGAGAAACACTCAATGTATACACCATCTATAAAGACTGGGCAAACTACAGAAAGTCAAACTACTTCACAGGAAGAAGGCACAAACCACAAAACTCAACCAAGTTTTAACAACAAGAACTCTAATAAAACAATCATGAGAAACATATAAAAAAAACCCTTATGCTAAATATGTAATTATATTCTGTGGCAACTCAACCACTTTAAACTACTTTACACTGATGCATTAAAGAAATGATAAAACTTGACTGCTTGATTGATCTATTATCAGTTGCTCTGCAGCTCAGCAAGAGCTCCGCCCCTCCAGACAGGCGCGGTCGGCAGGCTGCTTGCTTAGTTTGGGTGGGTGACCTGGTTTGGTGGAAGTGGCACAGAGTCACTGAAACCACAACGTTTAAAAAGGTCCCCTCCCTGTAGGCTTTAAAGCACGGCTGTGGGCATCCTGTTAGTGCCCCGTCACAGCCCAACATCACCGCCTATCAGTCAGAGGCCACTCTGAGACGACGTCACCGCCAGGGGTGTATTTAAAGAGGCTGGTGGGAGGGGTTGAAACCACACGAGCGATGTCTGACACACAATGTCAGTGACATCAGTGTTATTCCAGAGATATTCATAGCACAGAGGGGAAAATGAGAAGCATGAAGGGAACACGGAATGAAATAAGCTGCAGTGAGAGAGAAAGCTCGCCCGAGGGAACAAACTTTGCATACCAGCGCATAAACCAACGCCTGAGTGTGTGTGACTGTGTGTGGCGTGGTGTACGTGTGTGTGTGTTTGTGTGTGTGACAACGAAGATTAGACTGTAACAAGCAAACAAGCAGCAAAAGCCGGAAAAAGACCTGAGTAATCTACTTGAGCAAATATGTGAAACCGCGGCACTTTCTCCTCCTCCGTCGACTCCGGCTCAACTGCTCCATTTCTCCTTCCCCCTGCTCTGTTTCCCCCTCTCTCCCTCTCTCTCTCTCTCTCCCTCCCTCCGATCCTGTCACTATATCTCGACTCCCATACCTGTGGGGGGTTTATTCAAATGTCGTTTCTTGGATCCAGTCAAAAGGCCACCGGCAGGGTAGAGTGGGGTGACATGAGACAGGGTGACGGTTCTATGAATGTTACCCAGAACCTCCTGGTCTGAGGACAATTAAAAGGGACTGAGACTTTCTGGTCTAGAATTAAGATACCGGACTTTAAAGCCAGTGAAGGGTGAAATGATGCCCCTGGCTGTTGAGGCATGTTCCCTGCGGTTAGGAATTAAAAGGGCTTTTCTGCAGCAGACAAAGGCTTTAAGAAAGTAACTGGCATTACTCAGAAGTCTTCTAAACCCTCCACTTTCTCTGACAAGTCCCTCTGGGTAATACAGTGGTGAAAGAGGAGCGCCGCTCGCTGCAGCGTTGTGCTGTTGCCACTGTAGACCTGCTCAATGTGTTCGGGGACAACATGAACACACACCAACCAATGACAGCTAAGAGGATCGCTGTTACGTAACAGTCTTAGTGTCGGCTGTGACCTCTCGGCCCTCCACCGCTGCAACAAGCGAGCTGGAGTCAACGACTGCAGACTCTCATTATAACTGTATACTATAATCAAAATGCATACTCAGCACTTTTTTTGACCATATGAATTACAGATAAATTCACAAATGCAATGATTAAGATGCTGACACACTTTTACAGCTGTATTCACCAAAACTACTGGTGTAAACAAACATTTGTCATCTCACTTTCAAATGGTAGATATTACACTAAAATATTGTTCACTTAAGGTGCTTTAAGTCAAGTTGACACCAGCTAATAAACTATGGCAAGACAACAACTTCCTGTATTTGTGATTTGTGATTTTGACTCTGAAGTGTAGTCTGGTAATATTCTATATTTTCTTACTGTATAATATAAATCCCACGAAAAGACCAAAACCAACAGTGAATGTATCTCCTAACAAGTATTCAAAGGCTGATAAATCTTATTCCTCCGTGGCACAGAGCTCCATTATTGTCCAAAAACTATTAAAAACCCATCAGTGAGCCACACTGTTGCACTGGTTGACATGTTCCCTCATCACGATGAACGTGGGCACTGTCATTTATTTGGAGTCAATCCTAAATACACCGTCCTGCTGCCAGAAACAATCAGAGCACCGAATGTGGATTAATCTGCAGCTGAAAAAAGAAATTGAAAATATTATAACATCGTCACATTTCTAAGACATCCAGCCCGTGTCCCCTTTGAGCACCGAGGACTGGTTGACAATCAGGTGAATAATAATCATGTACGGGGATGAAAAAAGACAGCCGACGTCCAGCTGTCGGAGCCGGTCGAGCTGGTTCTCCTAATGCGACCCTCGGCTGTGTGTGTTGTCCGAGTGTGTACTGTCAACAACACACATCCGCCTCGTCCTCAGAGAGCAGTGCAAGTGTTCGCCTCTGACACTAAGGGAAGTGACAATCATTAAACAGACAGACGGCGTGAGGGAGCTATGAAGAGAACAACAATAAAGCAAATATCTTCCAAGTCGTCAAACTGAATTACACAACCTGCTTTAAACAGCTTGTACTGTCGGTGCTTTTGGACAGGAGATGAACACAGTAAGACAAGAAAATTGCAGTGCTGGGTTGAGACAACAAGAGGCTGGGAAGGGGAGGTGAGCACCGAGGTCGGTTGGGAAACAATTAACCCTTCGGTGGGACACAGGGGGTCTCTGGGCTTTCACACCAACATTCCTCCTCTGATTCAGGCCGCGTGACTGCAGGTTCTCCTCACAGCCAGCGGACCCTGGCGACCCCTCACACATATATCGGCCGTACCTGACTTT
>NW_023340206.1:6322713-6333571 GCF_004916995.1 Morone saxatilis
GAGAGACACACACAGAGCTACACATATATATTTAAAAGCTTCTCTCGCAGCGTCTCTTTCGCCTCACGCAGGGAGAAACATTGGCCCAGCGGACCCTGGCTCACAGCCAGGATGAAATGAAATGATCCCGCCTCGCAGTGTAATGCTTAGTCAATGCAAATACACATTCCTGCTAGAACAAATGCAATGTGTACACTTGCAGCGATTGCTGGCATTTTCACAAGTGGCCGTGACAAGTGCGCGTGGGTGGCAGTGTGTCTGAATACTTCTGTTATAAACCCCAAACACCACCAGCATTAGATATTCATTTATGTGAGCCTGAAAGCTTCCATACTTCTCAGGGTGAGGATTATTCGACGTTATAGCCTAAACTTGCAGACAGCAGCTTTGCTTTTAAGGGGGTGAATACCTCAGAGAGGGTTGAGTACTGTGTGTGTGTGTGTGTGTGTGTGTGTGTGTGTTACTGTGAGAGATTACTGAGGGAAGTATGTGTGCGACTGCAGCCAGGCTCACGTGAGGAGAGGCTCAGGCGGGGCGCTTTGATTGGACGCCAGGACGAGTGCACGCTTTATCGCCAAGTGAATTAAATCTACCCAACAGCTGACTCAAGGGGTGCTGTCTCTACGAGAGTGTCATTCATTCAGCTCCACTGTAAAAACAGAGCAGCGGCCTACATGCACCAGTAACATTAAAGTTACATTGGCTCTCTGCGAAGTAATTATTCATTTATGAGCCTAATGAGTCCCCTACCAATAGATCCTTTAAGATCTGCAAGCAATTTCATGAACTGGAGTGTTTTAGAGCCCTATAATGTTTTACATGCTGTTTCAGAGGCTTCTGTAGCCGGAAAAAGTGTAATGTAGTATAAAAAGATGCCACAAAACAATGGCAATCTGACTGCTATAGCTTTGAAATCTCATAGTGATACATGAATTACTGCTAACTATAGTCTGCCACTGCATTTAAGCTCAGCGGCAAGAAAGAATAACCTCTTAACCAGGGAGGAAATGTCATCATACTGTCCATTACTCCACCTCAAGACATTTCCCTGGGCTGTGTGTGTGTGTGTGTCTTACCTTAGTGCAGTAGAGCATCCAGACCTCATACAGTCTCTCCTTGGACGCCATGGTGCCAGTGAGGGGGTCGTGTCCACCGAGGTCACTTCCCTGGCTGCTTCATGGTCTCTCAGTCATGAGCTGAACATCTCCCGCTGGCATCCAATGCTCAACCCCATGACAACCAACTCTGGCAAGGTGTAACGAGATAGATGCAAAATGGACGGCGGTAGGTAGGTAGGTATGTAGGTAGGCGTGTTGTGGCAAAACTTTCCGAAAATTAGTCCATGCCAGAGGAGAGCTGTGCAGTCCCAGAGAGCTCCTGGTGCAGCTGGGCCTCTACTTCCACTCCTGCAGCTCCTGCGGGAGAACCAGAGGGCATTCCCAGCAGCTATATCACAGACAACAACAACAGCAGGCTATTAAAACACCAGAGGCGGATGCTTTTTGTCAGTGGCTTCTTTTCCTGGCTGCTAGAGAGCAAACAAAATACCTCCAGTAACGCTACTCCCTGTGCACTTTGAGCTGCCCTGCTGGCTCCGACACACTGAAGGCGAACTACGCGGCAAACAGCATTAATAATGTCCGCACAACGCCTCCGGTTGTGCTCGGCAAACACTACCGTATCACTCGACCTTACCTGGCTGAGTTAGCTCAAACGCTAGCTGTCCAAAAAAAAGCCTATTTCTATTATTTTTTGTTTTTTTTTCCAAGCCTTCGTTTCTCCTCCTCCTCCTCCTCCTCCTCCTCCTCATGTGACAGAAACGCCTCGTCCTCCCAGAAGCCTGCCCGGTTACAGAAGCCTCACGTAACGGAGAATAAACGCGTGAATACCTGATGAATGTGAGTTCAAGACGTCGACAAACTGAAGACCCCTCACCTCACTCACCTGTGTGAAGAGCAACTGTCACTGACGCCGCGTCTCCACAGTGGACGTCAATGCGTCAACTTCCTGTCAGAGCAGCGTCGGATTTATTTCAAAATAAGAGAGAGCTCAGCCTGGAAGCACAAGGTTAGAAAAACAGCTGCACGAGTGTAGCAGCAGGGGTTGGGAGGGTTGTTTTAAAATTGTGATCTAATACAATTAGTAATTATCTGGTAAAAAAAAAAAAATTTAGTCAGTAACGTATCACAACTTTACTTTACATTACTTTTGGTTTATGTAATGTAAATACAAACAAGAGAAAAGAAGTGTCAATTAGAAATACTGATGCAAGACAACATAAGATAAGACAACAGAACAATGCAAATGGTAAAATAATGTAATGTAAAAAATTTATAATCAGCGTATTTTTAAAGAAAAACTGCTAAATAATCCCCATTTTTACTAAATATAACTGTACTCTGATCACATTGTTTTTCTGTAACTGTAATGGATTACAGTTACCTTTTTTCTATCCTGATTACATAACTCAGTTACATGTAATCTGTTACTTCCCAAGCCTGTGTAGCGATGACATTTTTCTTTGTTTTTCTACTATTTCTCTAAAGTTACACTATCCAGTAACAGAATTTCGATAACAGTTAACAGTTAAGTGATGTACTGTGTTTAAGAATATTTTAGAAGACTTTTTCTATTGTTTATTATTTCAAACTGAGTCAAAGATAGCAAGGTTGTCATTTACAGGAAAACAATATGGCACATTCCTGCCTACTGTGATTGGAAAGTGGAAAGATACCCTGGCCTGCAACAGAAAATCACTTTTTGTGGAGTTGCTGTAAAAAAAAACTAAAAAAAAAAACTCATTATGAAATCAAAAGTAAAACCAAAAGTTCGTAAGACTTGTATTATGGTTTTAAAAAAACATACTTAGAAGAAAAATATACTTTAAAGTATTTAAAGTATTAAATATACTTTAAAGTATTTAAAAATATACTTTAAAGTATTTAAATATAGTTTAAAGTAATTTTACAGCTGTATTTCATCAGCTGTATTCTGTTATGTGGTATGCACGATGTAAGACGAACCTTTAATTTGGTAGGCGAACCGGATACAGAGACCAAATTCACTGCAGCAACTGGCACAAAAATACTACCAAACAAACATAAACATAATCAGGCTTAAACTACAGTTTCTACACAGCATGCGTGTTAATCTTATATCGTATTTGACTTACAATGAGATAAAAACAATAAAACAGAATATGTGGCTTGTCATATTCATCATAACGCTCGGCGTGTTTGCGACAGTCTGCCCACTTTACGTTGTCGATGTGGAGCTATGTGGTTGCTAAGGGCTGTGGCGTTGCTGAGCTCCATCGGTTTGTTTTGATGCTGTATTGCCACCTAGTGGGGCAATTGTTCTGTACATGTTCCCCTTTAGAAATGTAAGATGGATTGTGCAAAATACTTCTATGGCATGATTTATTTGATTATTTATTTATTTTTATTTAAATTTAAAAATTTATTTAATAAATTACCATGTTGGAACAGATCGTTGAGATGTAGCTGTATGTCTCTTTCAATATACTTGTGTATAATCCTATTTATCTCTCCAGTTTTACCTTTAGGTGCACATCCGCAACCTTTTATACACACTCAGATGTTCTTTTAAAATTTGCTAAATAACTGGAGAGAGAAGAAAAGTAAAGAAAAACAAAGAAGGGAAAAAACTAATTTAAAAAAGCACATTAAAATACTCTAATATAATAATTCTCTCCCTTTTTATACCCCTCACACCTATCCTATCGCAGCTCCTAGCCATTTTCTAGTTACAGCTTTGTTGCTTGCAATTGACATTATCATAAACATACATGTGTCTCCTAATCTTGTGTCCTGTGTTCATTTCCCTGAGGTATAGTATGTTAAACGTGAGTGGACATTTCACCCTCAGTATCCTCTCCACACATCTTGGTTTTTCTTATGTGCTGGAGTTCATGATCATCAAGATAGCGAAGAGCAGGTTGTTTTCCAGTTATCCACCAATATCACAATGTTTGCCTCTTTCTCCCACTTTTCTTTTAAACATAATGTAATCTCCTTTTGAGCTCCTGTATACATCTTAGAAATTAACTTCCTACCATACTTCACATGCAGAGGTAAACAATGTGATAATTCCTAACTCCATCTCATCTAGACTCCTCTCTCTTAATGTTTTAAACCTCTTATCAGTTATCAATTACCTGGTTATACACCAATGACATTAAACATTATGACCACCAGCTTAATGTGTCCTAGACCTGAGTGGTCATAATGTTTCATCACATAGAAACGATGAAAGAAAAGGCATGAGACTGAAGGCGTCACTCCACTGGCTTTTTTTGTTGGACTAAAACCATTGACAGTATTTATAAAATCAGAGGACGCACTGTTTTCAGTAAATGACTCATTAAATAAATATAAAGGAATGGGTCACCTTTGCAGCTGTGTGTAACTACACTGATGGACAAACTTGTACTAAAACATGAGTCTACAGATAAAATAATATAATATAAATGCTGAGTGACTGCTACAGAGATGGAGGATTGTCCTGGGTTGAGATGAGAGGACCTGCAGGGAGCAGGATGAACACAAGATCACTACAGGAGACATGAGAGAGGAAGAAGAGGAGTTTTAATTCAGCAGCTCAGAGCAAAACATCACCACACACAAACATTTAGACATTTATGGCAGCAGCTGACTACATAGGTTAGCGTAGTTACGTCAAACTAACGTCAGTTTCCTCGTTTAGACCCGCCCCCTTTTAGAAAATTTAATTACATTTTATTTTTTTATATGGGAATTTTAACTGATAAGACTTTAAAGGAAGATGTCGACAAAGTAAATTGAATCCAAAATACATGTAAAATATTTACTGGTTAGATTATAAGATCTGCGTCACATTCTCGTGTTGCCTTCAGAGACACTGGGACATATTGTTATTTACGTCTGTAGAATAAACCTTACATACATAAACTGCTTAACGTCGTAGAACGAAGAAAGACACCATTTACAGGAGTTTCTCTGAAGTGTTTTGGAAATAAGAAATTAAAAACGAGTGAAGCTTTGAGAGGTTCATTAGTCCTCCTGCTGTCCGATGGAAATCAGACCAACATGTGAGGAGAACTTGAAGGCAGCACCGGAGCGGGGAGTGGCGAGAGTACAAACAGACCCAAACTGTGAGCTGATAGCGTCATTTACTTGAGGATCATTCAGTCTGTACTCCAGCTGTGGTAACTAACTCTTATTGGACTTTGTTTGTTATATTATATTTGTGTCAGACTTTATATTTATTTATATTTATTTGTTAATAATTAGATTTAAGTCCGCCATGTCTGTTAAAATAATTGAGTAACATTATTGGTGATTATGGAAAACAGTGTTGTGCCTGTTACGCAGCTATCTAAACATTGTTTACGAATTTAAAATCCTTAAATGCGATTATAGTTTTCACATTTAGTATGAAGAGGAAGAACAAATGTCGACTTCTGTTACTTTCGATTTTGCTGTTAGAGGAAAGGGACTATTTCTTTGCTGATACATTGTGCGTAATATATAACATAACGCACTGAAAGCCAAGAGCCAACTGTAATACAGTATTCTATTGTATTTCTATGAAAGGTTTTGACTATTTTTCCACCACTACTGTTAATAATGCAATGTTGTTTTAGGTGGCAGAGACTCAGAGGAAGGATGGCGACGCTTTGCCCGTAAGAACCAGTTTTATGTTCTGATCATGGAGGTCTACATGAGTTATGACATATAACAGGATACCTGTGAAGAAAGCTGAGTCTTGTTTCTTGTACTGATGCTATGCTGCCATGTTTTTGTAAACCTTTCTATCTTTCAGCCCAGCATCTGATATGCTTGCTTCACTGCAAATGAAGAGAGGTAGGCTATGTGAAGGTTACACTGCACACATCATAAAAACCTTCTATGATAAGTATTTTCTATAAAACTCTTCTTGCGTTCCAGATCCAGATTACCTTACACAGATGTCAGACTTTGTGTTCAGATACAAACACAAAACGTTCGCCTTAAACGGTCCAGCTGGTGCCATAATGGAGATAGGAGACCTGGATGACACCATTTACAGAGGGAAGCATGATGAGGTGAATGGGTGGGGGAAATTCTTCCTTCCAGAGATCGTCAACATGCAGGTTGTCGGCGTAGTGGAGGGGACCTCGTTCCCGTGTGACCAGCTGGTTCTGATGACCTGCGAGGACAGAAAGATGTACGCCTACGATGGAGAGGAGCTTCATGAGGTGGCTTCATGCTTTGAGCAGCTATGTGCCGAGGGGATAGAGTATCCAGCATCCAGGAGCTATTACGAAGGAGAGGCCTTCAAACATATGGTGAGAGGTTACAGTTCAGTTGCTGGGAACAAGCAGGGCTTTGCCTTTGATGATTGGTCACTTGTGGACATTAACAGGGTTTTCTTCTGTTGTGTGTAGAGTAAGGAGGACTGGGATAAAGTGAAGAAGGGCGATGTGGGGAAGAGTTTGGACCAAGCGCATCATAAACTGGTGACAGCAGAAAAGTCCAAATTCCTGCAGAGTCTCAAATCCTAATGTGAGTTATCTTTGCTGCAGGTTAAAGATAAAAAACTTCCTAAGAAAGTTTTATATGTATATATATATATATTTATATTTAGTCTTTATGATATTAAGTGATGTAATTTGTTTCCTCTGTCTCTCTCCAGGAGCCAGCAACGGATGCATTTTGTTTGCCTTGACAGTTGTTTGATACGTGTAAAAAAAAAAAATTGTAAATAAACCATGAAAACAAATAATGACTCAGTGGTTCTTAATCTAAGCACGTTTACTTTTTTGTTGGAATCATCAAGGAAAACTCTGAATGAATCCGGGAAATGAATGTGATGGATGCAGAGTCAGTGTATGGTTTTTGAAAATGATGTGAGATATCTGATAACTAGGTGATTATGGGAAACTGGAGTCCTTTTTTTTTACACCCTGGAGACAATGAAAGAACTTGTCAAAGCTTCCTGCTACAACAAAATTCACTGTAACATTTTTCTCTTGATATTATAAACAATATCAAAGGAGGATCAACAGAAATTATATTAACTTATTTTTGCGAACCACAGAGAATTAACTGGGGCTCCTATTGGCCAGATATTATTCTTTTTAACCTTTTAAACACATTAAATAAATATATTATTCCTTTGTGGTATTGTAAAGTTTAATGAATGCATATTCATTTAACAGGGGAGGTTGTAATGAACAACAAAGCACAAGATATAAGGGAAATTGGTTTTAGACTGAACTTGGTGACTTGCTTTAATAACTGAAAGGAGAAGATACATCCAGACCCCACAAAATACAGAAATAATTGCAAAAATGGGACCGACAGACACAATTAAACCCTGAACTATATGTGCCAGTCACAGCTACAAGTTGTGTTCATGTACAAGTCAGACAATCATAAAACATGCAGGAGTGCCAGATTAGCTGTAACTATGAGCATGGTGTACTGAAAGACTTCATTCTCTGTCTTGTAGTGGGGAAATCAGTACTTTGACATGCAGGAGAACAATCACATGATAAATATCTCTCCAATCTATTTGTGTAAGCATTCAGTGGCTGTTCGGTTTCTAAATGACAATAAATAAGGAGTGGTGCTTGGTATGGGGGGGGTATTTCTTACTTTCTCTTTCATCTTCTCTTGAGCTACAATGGTGAGTAGTTGCTGTTTTGGTTCTTTGCAGTTATTTTACAGCATTATGATTAAATTCTACACAGCTGATTTATTTTCTGTCGCCAGTGAACTAACTGTTGTAATGTGTGGTGTTTCCATTTGCATCAGGCTGCTGCACACAAGATGACGAAGTGAGTCAGCCGATTTACTGAAGCACAGTTGGTTACTGCTGCCTTCTGCAGTCTAATTCCCTCCCAACTATAACTATGTTTGTTCTTTATAGAGAGGAAGCATTTCTGAAAAAGAGAGAGACTTTCAGAAGGAATGCTTTCTGGATTATCGAGGAAATGGTGGGACTGAGTCCACGACATCCGTCAGTGTTGGTAGATGAGGTATGTCTGATGGAAAGTGTGGTGATCATTTGAAATTGTATGTTTTTTTACATAATGTATCGTTGTGTTATAGCACGGGTCTCAAACTGCCGGCCCGCTACATTATATCAAATATATAATATATATTATAATAGAATGTAGCCCGCGTTATTATTATTAGTTAAATGAGTTAAAGGGTGACCCGATTGATATTCGCTATAATTAGTTTGATCGCTATCTCCATAAATCAGCTGACACAACGATTTTATTCCACAGGGAGTTATTCAGTCTTTGACAAACACAAATTTTTTTTCACAGTCAGGGAGTGGTTTGGTATTTTGCAGAGAAACAGAGAGAGAGAGAGAGAGAGAGAGAGAGAGAGAGACGTTATCTCATGGATGGATAGCAGGCAGGTTTCACTCATGCGACCTCATTGTGAAGTTGGAAAGCTTTATGGAAACCGCCTGCTGACAGGAGGGACAGACCACTGTCTTGTGATACATGGAGAGGGAGCGGTATGTGTAAACTATAATAAAGTTGATTTAAAAAGGAAGAGGTGGAGCAGCATTTGTGTGAGTGTCAAATATTTTGTGAGTAAACACTAAAACACCAAAATAAAGTAGAGAATGAATTAAAGTAATGAACATTTTTTTGAAAAATGAATTTTTTTTTATTTGTTTGGTGCAAAATAATAAAAAAGGTCAGAGGTGCCTGCAAATGTGTGCAAAGGGTTGATAAGAAGAGAGCAGATGACATTTACAGAATATTTTTTTGTACTTAAATGTTAAAGTGGCCCTCCTACGAGATGACATTAGCAGTAGTGGCCCCAAGCCAATTTGAGTGTGAGACGCCTGTGTTATTGTGTATTTAGGATACATGATGCTTTTCAAAACAAAAAATACATCTACTTCAATGTGTTTTAAATCAACAGGTTCTCCACAGCATCTTCTTTCTGGGAGGGATCTTCACTCCACCATATTCTCCAAAAGATATTGTGAGTGATGATGACATGCTGAACAAGCTGAAGGGCCGCTACCCTCGGCCCTTTGAACTCTACTCCTCTCAAGTACCCAAGCGGAGTCCAATCTCATGTGTGCTGGACATGGTAAGACTATAGTTTGTCAAAGGATAATACAGTTCTGTTACTTGTCAAGCTGTGTATAGCTGCCTCTTCACCCCAATCATAGTGTTTAAAGGCAAAGCATGACTCAGTAAATGATACCACGTTTAGGGATAACAGCAGCTTGAAAGTATTTGTGATTGCTTGCAGATTGTACTCCTGACTGGACAAGAGAAGGAAGACCAAATAGTAAAGAAGCTGCGAGAGCTCATTGTTAAACTGAAGGAGGATGAAGCAACAGATCTGATCTCCAGCACCATTTGCGTCTCTCAGCCAAACAAGACCCGCAATTCACACACATACTACGGAGTCTCCATGTCCACCTCCGGTCCTAATCCCGGACGAATCATGATCGCTGCATCTTGTCTGAGCAACTGGGACAGTTACGTGGCTGGTGCAGTGATGACCTACTATCCAAACAAAGAGAAGAAGCTTTATTTTGATGGAACCATCAAGCTTCCAAAGCAGGTCAGGTGCGAGGCGTTCAGCCTCACTAAAGGGGGAGAAATGCTTCCGTGCAGATCGTGTGAAAACTTGTTTGGTTTGACACCAAGTGACACAAAGGTATGGCCGTATGGAAACTGTGCCGAAGCTGAGAGCGTGAGCAATTTGCTCAAAAATGAGAAGGAAGTGAGAGAGCAAGCACAACCAAAATCTCCAACGTGCACGGATGCGAACAGGGAACAAGCAAGGGAGAGCGTCTTGAAAGAGCTTAATAAAATTCTCCGCATGGTGCAATTTAAGTGGGACAAAAATTTTTACGCCCCACAAGTTCGATCTTAAATAGCAGAGATGATTGGATGCTAAAAATGTATTGTACAAGGATTATGGGACCATGTGATTCTTCTATCAGTAAAACCTTCTCTGTAAGCTTTGAGGCACTGCTTACTTCTTTGTTGACATGAAATTCATGTGATCACAGTTGTAAATCTAATGTGTTAACTACTTCCTACTGTAACAATAAAGATATGAATGCATTCATGGCAAAAAAAAAGTGAACTTGTTGTGTGTTTACTGTTTGAATGAAGCATGCAGAAGATACTCAGCAACAACCTTTAACAAAATGATATGCTTATTCTATATAATCTATAAAGACTATAAAAACTGTTTAATTAAATGAAGGCACATTACGGCTCGGACTAACTTCTCTGTAACCTGCAGCACAGAAACAGCGTCCACTAAGTTTTGCGTTTCCATGACCAGTTTAAAGGTTACATATGTAAGATTTTGAAACATTTTATGTATTATTTTCATTTATTCATCAATTTCTATTGCCAGTGTGTGAACGGGTTGTTTACACTGTTCAGATTTGGCCTGCTGTTGTCTGCAGTGTGAACGTAGCCATGGTCTGACACATAACAATAATTTGTGTCTGATGTGTCTTTTTCCTCAAAATGAGTAAAATTTCCACATTAAAATCCATAAAATGGCTTTTTCAAGAATCTATTAGTATACAATTTTTTTTATTTCTTAAGTTTTCCTGCCATTCTCAGTGTGTGTGCACTGGTGGCTTCAAGTTTCTGTCATACATGTATAAGTATTCTGTACAGAGAAGCTCAAAAATCCAACTGGAGGAAAAAACCAACAACAGATTTTTTTTTTTTTAAAACGGTACTTGTGTATATATTATATATATATAACTTTTGAGAATGTGTCCTTTCAGTGTTTTTTTTTTTTTTAGAACATAAAATGAACATAGAATGTTCTGGAGTTCCATACCTTTGATGAGTTCATAC
>NW_023340206.1:6333734-6334198 GCF_004916995.1 Morone saxatilis
AGAACAACTGACTAGTTACTTTACATGGAGAAAGTACAGGATCTCAACATGGATTACAAAGTAAGAAAATCTAGCCTTGAATCACACAGCTACACACAAGTTGAACTTGACGGCTTCAGGGAGAAAGTTTTCACCTCATGTCGGTTCAACTTTTGATGAAACAATATAATTAGATTTATAAAAGAGATGTCTTCCAGTTATGATGTTCTGTAGAATGAAGTGAAAATGGATGATTCTTTATGAAGAGTTATGTAGGATTAGCTGTTGGGGAAATAATAAAAGTGAATGTAGTTAGTGTATGAGAAATTGTTTGGTTGCTGTATGTTAAAATCAGACAGTTAACTGTTTGCCTTTCAATGGCAACATTTGACAACACTTTCATTTTGACCATAAGCTCTTAAAATGCATAAATTCTGACAGCTTGTAGATTTAATTAAAAGGTGGTTTGTGAATTCTGCACAGCA
>NW_023340206.1:6334298-6337600 GCF_004916995.1 Morone saxatilis
GGAGTATATTTCTCAGGCTTGACAAAATTACAAAAAAATCTTATATGATTGGTCGTAGCCTCTCTGGAAAAAAAATATTATAGTCTATAATGAGTACGTTATGTGCTAAGATCTGTATCTCTGTATTTTGGCACTTAGAAATCATTTGCGTACTGGCAGTATACTTTAATGATTATGGTTTATGGTTAATCGTTATTATAAACTATTTAAATATTTGACGCGTGAAGTGTTGTGAGGTCATCTCCCCCCGGCCGGCCCCGCCCTCACAGTGATACAGACCAATTAGTTGCTGAGGCTTGAGTTGGTGAAACCCATTAAAACACATTCCAGCAGGGGTGTTTTAAAACAGAGGATAGTAGCGGCATCCTATGAGACGCCTCAGCTAGTCTGATGCTGGAGAAGGGAAATCCGAGACTCGTTCCTCCGAAAATCGCATTGTTCTGTTATCACTAATAGACTGCAAGATCCCCCCCCCCAACGCCCCTCCCTTTTGAGCACCTCCGTTCACATCAGTAAGAGAGTCATAGGTGGAAGTTAGTAAGACTGGCACGACTGCCAGAGATATTCTGTCAGTACAAGAAGTATCCCATTTTAAAACTGTTGGGGTGATCCCTGTAACTTTGCAATCTAGCGCGACCATCCGTCTAGAATAGTCGATAGGCAGTGTGTATGACTTGTGGATTGGTCGTAGAAATAATAATAAACGCAGGCTTTTTGATTTGATTGTGCTCAGTAGGTTGTTCTTTGCATGTTATACCTTGCTGTTTAAGCTACTTGTGGTTTCCAGTTCTTAGGTTTTTAGGTTGACAAGGAGTGGGTTGCGAGAGCCGAGGATGATTGTGCTTTCATGTTCTGTCACTGGTGCGACGTTGAGCAGCAGGAGATTTGAATGAAGGTTCCTATAGAGAGAATTAGATTGCTCATCATTTGCAGTGCAGCGTTTGATAAGTCCATCTTATCGTTGTATGGGTATTTGCTGTATGATTTTGGCTGTTGAGTTTAGTTTCGCCATTTGAGGTATGAGATGCATAATTATGTGTGCGTGGTCGTTGAGAGTGTGTGTGTTGGTCTGTTGGCCCCTGCTGAGGAGCTGGGACGGTCGAATGACCACTGTCTGCAAGGCCAGCTTGATGATGTCACAGTGATGTCATCTGCGTTATCTGGACTCGGGCTTGAGACTTCATTACAAATTCATTACAAAAAGCCTGTGTTATTGATTGGGAGTATGAGAGACAAGGGCGCTCAGCAGCCATAGAAAAAAGTCCCAATGAAAAACAAAACAAGTTGCATTATGGGAGTTGTAGTATTCACGGTTTGTGGAGCTTGAGCCGTCATGGGGAGGACATGAAATCAGGACATCTTGGCCTCTGTTACACCAATTGTGACTGCTCTTGCTTTAATCTGTCTCTGGTGAGTCCCCCCAATTAGTTAAACAGGTGGAGTACCCCTTTAAGAGTTACCAACAGCTCTAACAGCTGCGATACTAATCCAGTAGTTACGGTCTCTAAGGTAAGGGTTAAGCAGCTCCACATAGATGATGATAAATGAATAGTGATGAAATGATGGAAGAGCTTCAGTGTGACGCCTGTCTCCGTGCTGACAGTGTCTCGGCTACTGACCAGGAACTGGTGGCTGGTGTCCTCATAGCGCTCCTCTATGTCCAAGGGCTGGACCTGAGCGTGGGAGATGCAGGAACAGTCCTGGTGAAGGGGGGGGAGGAGCACAGGTGAGACATGCCCGACACGACAAGGAGGAGTGGAGAGGGGAAACATGGAGCTTGGGAGTGGAGGGTGACAGATACGCCGCCTGTGGGGAGGCTGGGAGATGTGGCAGAGAGGCAAGCATCGGGGGAATACGGGGCTGTGGAGGCACTTAAGAGGGCTTTTTATCAGAAGTGGTGAGTGGAAAGAGAATTACAACAGGCAACAACACAGAGGCAGCTGACGGTGTCCCAGCAGAGCAAGATAAGAGCTGCATACATTATGAGATGAGCCCATTAGATATGAAGGATGCACAGAGAGCCAATATAATCCTGGTTTCCAATCTATGTTAGCCCATTATATTTATTTATATATATGTAAAAGGGGTTACACCTTTCATAATTTATCTAAAGAATATCTGACAGGTCATATAACTCAGAAATGTAATCATCAGATATTTAGACACTTTAAATACTGATTTAAATCCCCCCACCAGAGGCATCAGCATGAGCCAAATGATTCGTGACTGTATCCATCAGGTCACAAAAAAAGCTAAAACCATGCAGCGTGACATCCTTACCAAGAAAGACATGGAGTCCTTTTGGCGATGGTAGAAGAAACACAGGCTCTGGCATTCATCCGCTCACAGGCCGCAGGAGACCGACCGCGATGGAGGGAGACAGGAGGAGGAGGAGGAGGAAGAGGAGGAGGAGGTGCAATACGAGACAAACAGCGAGACTAGAAAGCGTCCGTCCAACTTCAGCCATTCATCCATCCGCCTGCAGTTCACCTGGCTGCATCAGCTGATCTACAGATGCGACTGACATCAGAGGGGGAAATTATGAATGAAAACCTGGAGACAGTGTTTGTGTGCAGAGGGCGACAGGGAATAAATGAGTAATCATTTAATTCAGCTGTCTGTGTTTAGTGTCGGTGGTGCAGTGCAGCTTCCACATGTATTATAATAATAATAATAATAATGATAATCCTGTAATGCAATAATCAAACTCCACTTCAAGGTTACATTAACTGCAGCCATTTTAGTTTAATCAGAGGACGAAGCCAGTTAATGTCACTTAACATACAGGTTAATTATCTCATTTAAGGTCCCGTTATTTTTATCACAAGTTGCTTTTTAACTGTGTGAAGAGTTAAAACACACACACACACACACACACACACAATATAAGTGTCATGTTTCAGCAGCAAGGCTTCCTAATGTTAATATACACACTAGCACGGCTCCAGCTCACGTTAGCCCGGGTAAAGAGCGGGTCTCGCGTTGTGTTTTATCGTTAAAAGAGGGCTGCTCACCTTTCCTCCCCTCGACAGCGCTTCGACGTAAACAAGTTTAAAAACACGAGTCCGCAGTTAAGAGTCCGAAACCCTGAGCGCAGTTTGTCCCGCACACTTCGCCGCCGCTCATCGTGCAGTCGCCGAGTTCCCCCGCAGAAACAACCCCAGAAACGACATCGTTAATCTTTATTGTGACAGGACTTCTTTTAATTTGACACGGACAATCGGCGCCTGATAAAACACGTCTCGGAGCTCGCAGTCGCACGCAGATGACGACGCCGAGCCCCCCCCCCCCCCCCCCCCCCC
>NW_023340206.1:6337700-6340020 GCF_004916995.1 Morone saxatilis
CCTTTCCTTTATTGTCTGAGGTTTCTGGTGGAGGTGTTGACAGACACCGCATGTACCGCCCGTGTTGGGGAATAACGTGATCTAAGGTACGTTTTTGTAACACTAATTAGTTGTTTTTCTTTCACGCTGTTAAACGCCAGCCCCGCGCTAGGCGTGCTGGCAGTGGATGCTAGTGTTGGCCTAGCAATAGTGAAAACCCAAATAGTGGTGTCTGAATATATGCCGAACTGAATGCGGGTTAAAGAGGATTCATTTGACACATTTGACTCGTGTTTTACTCGTCTGTGCGTTGACTGAGCAGTGAAACATCTTTTAAACGCAGGTTTTTTAAACGGAGTTTCGGACGGGTGCCACATATGAAGGTTCGTTGTTGTGGTTGTTAGCAGCCAGTGTGATCTGATGGGTGTTTCATGATCAAATCATATTACATTAAACTGTATTGTTTTGGTCTTTTGGGCAAGGCATGCAGGGAAGGTCTGCTGATGTTCCAGTCAGAGGTTTCTGGTTATGCAGTTAAAGTGGTCCAGTCAGTGTCACATGCCCACAAACCCTCAGGCCCTGTCCAGTGTGTTACATCCAGGCTGAGTGCAGATGCTGGGATACGACACAGAGAAGCAAGGCAAATAACAAATTAAAGATAAGAAGGATATCTTTATGTACTTAGGTAGATTTTCTGGTTGGAGGAAATCATTGGTGATTTGGGACTGTGTTATTTGTTTTGGATCGGCTTATACCCAGATAATGATTTTCTGCTCGCAGCACTTGCTTGTTGGTCCACTTCTGGATAAGAGCATCAGCTGAATGCGTAGTTAGATTAGACATGAAGGGAGATAAAGTCTGCAAAAAGCTGATGCAAGCAGACAGTCGCTCTGGGACAGCTGTGACAGACGAGTGTTGTGTACAATGCCACTGTGTGTAAATGGGTTACTGTCTCGCTGCTGACATGTTTCACCTTCATAATGTGCAATAATCTGTCACCCACAATAAGTGATGGTTTCCAGATTGCGTTCCGAATTTTCTCCAGTGTTTTCAAGCCAAAGGAAATGGTTTGTGTTTGTGTGTGTGGTCAATGAAACCCCACATTTAATTTAATTTCTTGCTCTTGCTAATTAATTTCCAAAAGGTTAGATCCAAATCAGAAGCGCAGGCTGTATCATAATACACAAGAAGCTGGATTTGTTACTCATGAGATGACTCACTCAGCCTGGCTCATTTTAAATCAGGGAGAAGGAAAAGAAGAAGCTCTCATCTGAGAGACGTTGCTATGATCAGTACAAACAGAATGGATGCAGAATCTTTCCACCCTGCTCATACTGATGTCAGTAACTATGAAAGATGATTGACGTTTGCAATATTTTGTGCATACAGTTGTTCCTAGCCCTGCTGTGAATGTGACTATTATAATTCCAACATCAGGCAGTCAATACCAGCATCATTAGTGGGTCAGTGAAGTATATCTGCCAGGCCTCTAATGGTGAAAGGCACATTTAGGCTGTAGCATTGCGTGCCTCGCAATAATCTCCTTTATGGAGCAAACAGTTTGAGCTTCAGTGTTATGTAAGCAGAGGATGAATGTTACCCAAGGACTGTCTTTTCCACAGGCACACTTGCAGATACACACACGCAGATATGCCTGTGATAGGTCTGCATGCAGATGGATGGTTGGCTTTATGACCTTTTGCTGCTTTTGCTTTTTGAGCGTTGTTTTTCTCACGAGCGTCCCAACTTTATGGAAGTACAGTAATGAATTGCAGCAGTTCCCTCTTTACTTCATGTTTTTAACGTTTCCAGCAGCACCGGTTTGTTTTGAAGAAATGTGTGAATAAGAACAGTGATCGCCACTTGGGCACGACAGCCTATCGAAGTTCCATACATACTGTACAGAAGTGTCCACCGCTGGCTAAATGTCTTGGATCTGGGAGCTCAGCCATTTTTAAGAGCGTGCATCCTGTCTCAGTCCTCTAGAGAGAGGCAACAGGATGTGGGAGGGCTCTGTCTCACCCCTCGGCCCTCCCTTGAAACAGTATGTGGCACATAAGAGGGAAATGAGAATGCGTCAGGTTTATAGCAGCTGGCCCGCTCTGTCCTTGTCAGCAAATGATCTATCTCCAAAATCTCTGTCAGAAAGACGGCACGAAGTGGAAATCTTGTAGCTTCTTGAGATTTTAAAGGTTGATTGATTGGAGTTTTAATAGTGGCATTTAAAATCTGTCAAAGAAGATGCCAGACGATCAGCGATTCACAACAGCAAACACTGTGGGAGGAATGTTTCTTTCATCGGGCTTTAAATGTCAGCAACCAAGTGGGAAGGAGAAAAGAA
>NW_023340206.1:6340072-6341348 GCF_004916995.1 Morone saxatilis
CTAATTTGGCTCGTGAACATTCGCAAAGTCAACGTGAAGTGCAACCCTTTTGTGGAGTTCTCCTATCCTCACTGCCTCTTTGACGACTTTCACTTCTCCCCTCAGGTAAAGGTGTGTGCGGGCACCACCCATCAGTGCAGGAACAGGATGTGATGTCACAGCGCTAGCCATTTTCTGTCCAGCATTGTGTTTGCGAGCGGGGACCCCCTCCCGCTCCAAGGACAGGACATGTTCGAAGCCAAATCCCGGGCGGTGGAGAAGAAGGAGTCGAGCACGGAGACAGGTAGTGTGTCTGCGCTGTAACATGCAACGTTACCAGTAAAATATCTCCGTCTCAAAGGCCGCAGTGTGGTAACTGTGAGGGGTCTGTACGTTTTTTAAAACGATGCTCTGCCAATGTCATGCTGCCCTGAAGTACAGTATGCTGTGTCTTTGGGCTCGATGCTATAGTTAGCCCCATCTGTCCCAGTGAACCACATGTTTGCTCAAGTGGAAGGACACCGGCTTGTACAGTGCCTGAGCCACGAACACACACACACACACATACATACATTCACATGCTTCATCAGGCCACAGTTGCTCTCCAAACACATTCACTGCAGTCTGACATTCTTTATCACACCAGAGCTGCACTGGTTTAACAAAATAAAAGCATCCCCCATCATTCATTTACTTGGTATTTTCATTGTGCTACATGATAGCATGGTGAAACCTTGCTTTGTTTTCAATATAATGTGTGACCTGTGTTACAGTATTATAGTATTATTGATTATGGCCTCCCAGGCAGTGGAATAATTTAGGTGTAGATTATGGCAACATTGCATAATGTCAGTTGTTGGTCATAATTAACCAGCTAGCCAAAAGTTAAAGGGGCTTTTCTTGCAAGCAGTTTAGATTGAGAAGATTGATACAGCAGGATGTCCATTGGTTGCTTTTATCTCCCTGTTTCATTTGGGCTTTTTGGTTTACAACATAGAAGATAATTTATTTAAACTAAGAAATGCTTGATTTGTCAGCAGTGAAAGTAATAATAATGAAAAGGATCCTGGATTATACTTTTTCTGTCTTCCAACCCACAGATGAGGGGCTGGGCAGCAGCGGGAGGCATTATGGCTCCGGCTCGCTGGGCTCTGGTTCGGCCGGCTCCGTCTACCTGTCGGACAGCCAGGACTGGGTGGTCTCCCCGAGCTGCTCTCCGGACGAAGGCCCCGGCCCGCACAGTGCCATCTCCCCCATACTGGCCGAGGAGACGTTCCGCTACATGAGTAAGTGTTTG
>NW_023340206.1:6341448-6364995 GCF_004916995.1 Morone saxatilis
GTGTGTGTGTGCGTGTGTCTGGGTTTGCAAACTGCACGTGTGAGAGAAGGGGTACAGTAAGGGAGTCTCGGTTTCATGTTCCTGCTCAGTGAGACATTTGCTCCACTTCTGCAGTGCGGTATATTAATAGCGCCTGATGCTCCCGCAGGGGCATGGTATGTTAATATCTGAATGCCGCCAGGCTGTCTGAAAAGCAAACATAGATGAAGAAATGCTGCGAGAACCCTTCGAGAAGTGTCGTTTTGACATATGTCGACAATGCTGACAATGTTTAAACAGCCTAAACATTTCACAAGCATCTCAAGTATCCTATTTTTGTGTCATGTTGTGAAATTGGAAGAGGGAGCTGTCAGATGTAGACCTGGCAAAAAAATTTGTTTGAGCAGCAGAAACTTTAGACAGTTACATCGTTTTTTTAATGTAGATGCACAAAAATTTTGAAATTTCATAAAGTAATATTTGCAAATGTTACTGTGTTTTAACAGATCTTGCTGAGGGAGTTCATTAATATTCCTTATTGTTTAAAAAGTTGGTATGTGATGTAATAATGAATTATATATGAGCATGTGGTTTTGTCAGCGGGTGAAAGCGATGAGTCAGAGTCTCACCACATGGACGGACTTCAATTACAGGATCAGCCCGCTTCTAATACTTTCTAGTCTTGGAAACTCTGTAGCTCACGTGTGTGTGTCCTGCCTGATCCGAGCTCACAAAACCACATCAGCAACACAGTTGACTTGACAAAGTCTGTCTTGCCTCTGTCTCGGTGCGATGTATGGACCCTCCAAGTTGACCTTCAGCCTTCTTTCACTTTTCAGTTTAGTGCCAAAGGTCCAAACAACCATGAATCAAAAGTGTTTCTTATCAAGTCACCCATTGACCATTGCCCCGTGTGCAAGAATGCATGCAGCTCAAGAATCAATATCAAAATAAAATGTCATAACTCATTGGACTTTGCAGTTATGCAGTTTGTGGCCAGAGTTCAGCCACCGACTTTTACAATTAAACACAACCCACACTGGTGTATCGCTCTGTGTGTGCATTTGGAGGTTTTTTATTTTGGTAGATCATGATCACACCGAAGCATGGACGCATTTTTTACAGTGACACCATGACCTTCCCAGCAGGTAAAGGGATTTGTGTGTGTGTGTGTGAGAGAGAGAGAGAGAGAGAGAGAGAGAGAGAAGCATACTTGGCGTCAAATGTACAGTAACATGAGATATTATATGCATTGTGTGTGCACAGTGTCTGTCTTCCTGTGTGTATAACAAAGATAGCTCTTAGGCAGAGGGTATTTTTAACAGTCTGTTGTTAAAGGGGGAGTGCAGCGTCCAGATCCAGAGGTCACAGTCGGCCTCAGATTACTGGACGACAGCTCTTGAGCAGCTGATTCACTTGAGGCTTACAAGCACTGATTATTACGTTTTAATTCCTGATGAAATGTGGATTGTTTGATCAAAGATTCTCAGTAGTTGCAATTATAAGTCAGTCACTTTTCTTTTTATGGATCTTCTTTCAGTAAATTGCATCAGTTATATATTTCACTTAGAGTTAATTATATATAGTGCTGATTTAAGGTTTTATGTATATGTGTTGAAATTGCTGCAGATATAACCAAAGAAGCATGGCGCAAGATTGACATATTCAGGGTGCCATTTTGTGAGGCCAGAGTCCTTCCTCAGACTGTTTAATGATTCTCAGTAAAAGGCAATGTTTCAGTGATTAGAGATGCCACTTTTCTTTAAACAGGTGGAAGGGGGAGCGGTGCAGCGCTGGTGACACCCACTCAGGTGCTAAAGGCGGACCTGACTAATTGATGTATAGATTCTCTCAACAAACTAATGTTTCTATATGAAGTTGATTTATTGAAGCTTCAGCTTTCACCCTTAGCTTCTACTCTCTATGCAGCTCTTTTCCTCCTTTTCTTTCTGTGTTTTTCTCCCACTCATCTCAAAACAAGCTGTTTGCTTGTTCACCTTTTGAACTCTCCCTTCTCTTCTCTCTCCAATCTCTCACTAGCGTATCTTGCTTTGGAGCCCTCTTCTTATTCCCACCCCGGCTCTCAGAGCCTCTCCAAAGGTATCTTTCTCTCTCTGACTTCCTGTTCTGTTCTCCAGCTTTTTCATTGAGCTTCAGTTTGAGAGAGGGGCTTCAGTCCACAATGTGGCTCAGAAAAGCTGCACTTTGACCTGGATCTGGAAGTAGCCCAGAGCCACAGAGCTGGAGCCCCTCTCTGCTTGTTGCATGTAGATGACAGCAGACAAGAGATTTGCGGAGCATAGGTCTGCTGCCTGCCACTGTAGACAGCTTGTAGTCCTGTAGCTCTGTATAGTGTGTGTGCGGTCTCTTTATATCTGTATAGGATTGTTGTGGCTTCATTACATTCAGACCACGAGCAACCACACTGCCACATTGTGGAGCTATATCAGTGTTACAGCAATATACCTGACCTAATTTAACCACACTAGTTCATAATTGGTTCGCAAGTGGCTGCTCATGTTGCTTGTGGTCAGAGCATTTTATTAGGTAGAAACTAAAGGCGGCATGCTACAGAAGTATGTCCATTAGTTTGGAGTGATATTTTATTTTTACTTTAGATGTTTTTGTGGAATTATTTGATGCACATTTTGCATGCACATGCCCCGATGTGCGTAAAAGATTGCATGTGTGTGTGTTTGCCTGTGTGTCTCCTAAAAGTAACATTTTCTTTCTGGTCAGTCCTCAGTGCTGATCGCGTGGAGCAGATGACCAAGACTTACAATGACATGGAAGTGGTCACGCAACTTTTGGCTGAGGTAGGTGTCCTTTGTAACAATGTGTTATTCACTTATTCTTCTATTAAGAAAGAGCATGTAATTGGTTAATTGACTCTGGGTGCTCTGTGCTCTCATTGGACAGCGGGACAGAGACTTGGAGCTTGCAGCTCGGATCGGTCAGTCACTTCTGCAGAGGAACCACCTGCTGCAGGAACGCAACGAGGCCTTAGAGGAGCAACTAGCACAGGCCCTGGACCAGGTAGCCTACACACGCTAGTTATTCATTTTGTTTATGATTGCAGAGAGCTTTGTATTTTAGTTGCATCAGAATTATATATATATATATATATATATAATGGTGTCATCTGGATATAACAGGAAAAAGAACATCAAAAAGTGGCCCTTGAATTGATCCTTGTGGTACACCCTTCTCAATAATTCAATAATTTAACCAATCCAATGCAAGGAAAAGAAACCCAGTCATTTCTGAAGATAAGGGTTAAACCAAAGTAATACATGAGATACACCAATATAATCTATCTTATTAAGAAGTAACTTTTAAGTTAGTTTTAAGTTCACCTTAGTTTAAAGGGGAATATAAGTAATTGGTGAGCACTAATAAAAGTAGAGAAATGAGAACTAAAAAATGCTTTCTGTTTCTCTCTGAACCTCTGAATCTGCATATTACTCACCCTTGCCAAAACTTTCCCCATTGGCCAGGTTCACCAGCTGCAGCACGAGCTCAGTAAGAAAGATGAGTTGTTGCGGATGGTGGCCAGCGCTTCGGAGGAGAGCGAAACCGACTCCAGCGTGTCCACACCGCTGCGGCAGCCCCTGCCACCTGGGGGAACCACCGCCGCTGCGGCACTCAGCCAGCTGGAGTTTCTGCAGAGCAAGCTGCAGGACCTGGAGGAGGAGAACCTGGCACTGAGATCTGAGGTACGAGGTATACATCGGACAGACGAGCTAATAGTGGAGACTAGAACAGAAAATAACAGGAAGTGAAACAGGAAGCTTTAAATCATAACCACAAGAAGAAGTCGATATAATTACTGATTAATGAAATTACGGAGGGCATTGCCAGAACATTCAGTGCATATTTCATTTGTCATCCTGGCTGATTTGGTGGTATGTCTGCATTAAAACAATGGGAGATTGATTCATAAAGCATACTGTGATGCAACCAAATAGAAAGATTCTTCCCCTGCTTCAGGTTTGGGTTTCAGTAGGGGCCTTTTATGATGATAAGTTGTGTTGACAGTGGAAACAGGATGTGAATTACAATGAAAATGAGTGCAAGACTGACCGGTTCCCCTCTACATCTCCACTCCAGGCATGTCAACTGAAGAGCGACACCATCACCTACGAGGAGAAGGAACAGCAGCTTGTGAGCGACTGTGTGAAGGAGCTCCGTGAGTGACTTATACACACACATTTACACTCAAAAGCCCAAGTCTCGTTATCTGAAGGCTCATGTTAACTTTGGTCTGTGTTTGTGTGTGTGTGTGTGTGTGTTGGTTCTAGGCGAGTCCAACAGCCAGATGGTGTCTCTGACAGATGAACTGTCTCAGAAGAATGAGGAGCTGCTCAGACACCAGGAGGAAATCGCTCAGCTGCTGTCCCAGATTGTGGAGCTGCAACACAGAGTGAAGGAGGTGTGAAGACTAAACTACTGTTACAGAATACAAACTCTTATGTTCCAGAGGCGTAGACTTGAGTCACATAACTTGGACCATAGTCTGGACTTGAGAGGCTAGGTTTAAACCCAGTATGTGGCTGGACCATGTATGCTGTACTGTGGCCAGACTGTCTGTAATTTCAATTCCTGTATTGTAATACTTTTAAAATTTACTTGGGGCTTGCAAAAACCATGAAAAAGAAAAGGAAAAAAAAAATCCATAGCACTGGATTTCATGTAAATACATTTTGTACTGTAAGATATCACATTTATTGCGTGTGTGTGTGTGCATCTGTGTTTAAGTGCTTATGTTGTGTGTACGCAGCTGGCTCTGGAGAAAGAGGAGCTGAGGATCCACCTGCAGGCCTCTAAAGATGCTCAGAGACAGCTCACAGCAGAGGTACAGTCTCACAGGAGCCTCTCTGTTCATGTATAAATGGACTCCTGAACTGGAGCAGTTTTAGAGCAACTCACATATACATTACTTTGCACTACTAACCCAGATTATTACATTCAGTGATTATACTACTACTATTATAGTATATATAAAAAAAAAAAAAAGAATTGCTACATACAAAAACAGTCATTTAGATAACCTCTGTGTGTGTGCGTGTGTGTGTGTGTTGCAGCTGAACGAGTTGGCGGACAGGAATGTGGAGTGCGTAGAGATGCTCCATGAGTCCCAGGAGGAGATCAAAGAGCTTCGCAGTAAAAACACTCCCTCTGCTGGGATGCGAAGGCACCTTTCCTACGGCCTCTACCCCATGGTGAGAGCAACACACTTATGTTTTATGTAGCAGTGCCAAGAGAGAGATAGAAATTCACAACTTCAGCGTAGAAAGGTACAGCATAGATTTCCAAATAGATTTTACAATCGCTGCTTAGTTTATTTCCTCTTAAACACATATTTGCTATACAGAGTCTTAATTCTTAATTCAACAGCCATAGATCCATGCAACACAATAAACATTACTACTGCTAGTTTCATGTTAAATCGTGTTAACGTATATAATATGAATGCAGCTTAACACTGAATGTAAACATAACTTTAGCTTGTTTTACTAGAAAGTGCTCCAGAGGGCACCTTTTTAAACTTATGTGTGTGTTTGTGTGTACAGGACTCTCTGGCAGCTGAGATCGAGGGCACCATGAGGAGAGAGTTGAGTGTAGAAGAAGAGATTGCCTTTCAGGACCAAAGGTCAGAAATCCCAAACTTCACTCCTGGAAAAAAAAAAACAGATCTAATGAAAAAGGGGTTCTTTGTTTCTGAGACTGGTTTGACTTTCTGCTACTTAAGGATAATTAAATCCCACTTCCCACCACAGTCTCATTGGGTGAATTTAGTGAGTGTTCCTGTAATATAGTAAGTTGTCTTTACACCTCTTCACATAAATCACATAAAGTGTTTTTTATAGGATACTTAAAGCACTCGATCCAGTAATCCACATTTATTTCCCTCACTAGTCTTTTAGACAGATGGCAGTCATATTGCACGTTATAATCAACCTCAGGGTCATAACGGCTGCAACTTCTGGTTCAGTAGTCTACAGTGGCTTGTCTTTGACCTTTGACCTCTTCTCTCTGCAGAGTATCCCAGAAGCGAGTCTTCCAAACAGTCCGCTCCATCAACTCCTCATCCACATCGCGGCCAGCTTCAGCCACTCCTCCTATCCCCGGCTCAGGCCAGAGCTCTCTAGTGATGACTGCACAGCCCTTCCAGTCCGTTCAGGGGTGCGTTACAGTGTTTTTTTTTTTTTTTTTTTTTTTTTTCCTGCCTTGAATTTTAACTTAAGTTTTGTCCCTTTCAGCTCATTAAATGTGTGTATTTGCAGGGAGGAGGTGCGACTGGGCCAGCCTGGCTCTCCTGGAGGAAACGACCTGACGAGAGCTCTCCACCGCCTGTCGCTGCGGCGGCAGAACTTCCTCTGCGAGCGCCAGTTCTTCCAGGCGGAGCGCGAGAGGAAGCTGCAGGCGCTGGCGGGGGCAGACGGAGACGGCGAGGGCAGCGGCTGCAGCTCGCCGATGGGCAGCGTGCTCTCCTCTTTCTCCAACCTGTCGGAACTCTCCTTCAGCTCCAGCGTGTTCAAGACCTTCCTGCCTGAGAAGCTACAGATCGTCAAGCCCATGGAAGGTAAGGTTATCTGTCCAGCTGTGCAGTCCCAAAGCGGAGCAGCTGTCGAGAGCAATTTGTTGCGTAACTGATTAAATTTGAACCAAGAAGCCAACGATGTCACATAGTGTTTGCATGCTGCAGTGCATCAATGTTACACTACTCTAACAGCGTTCCTTCATTAGATGGAGCGATTTCAGGCTCTGTCACATCAGCTCCTCCTCGGTCTCTTGTGAAAATTGGGTAAAATTATTGGTGACACGTTTCTTGATGCATTGAGCTTCTTGGTGACTGACTGGCTCCCTCTGGCTTAGCAAAATATTCAGACTTGAGGGGCTCAGTGAGGGCGCTTACCCGCACTCGCACCCAAAGTAGGAGTACGAATGGCTTGTAAATTTGTTATCCTAATTGGTTTAGTTTATGAGATATTTTACACGTCTATAAAATAGTGAAACATCCTCATAACCGCCGTTAACTAGAGTTCATCCTGACTTACTTTTAAATAGTCCAAGACCCAAAAAGGGTTAGGGTTAGGCAAATGTCTGAAAGCAGTAACTGGGTAATTTATTTATTTATAATTTTAAAAAATCACTGGCTGCTTTGTGCAAAAATGTGACTGTAAGAATGTTTCTCATTGATCCATCAAACCGTAACATTGTGACATTCCTTTCAGGCTCTCTGACGCTCCATCACTGGCAGCAGCTGGCCAAACCACACCTGGCCACCATCCTGGACCCCCACCCTGGGGTGGTGACCAAGGGTTTTTGCCCGCTGGTTCAGGATGCGGTCTACCGCCTGTCCGACATGGAAGAGGACGAGGAGGATGAAGAGTACAGAGGGACCTGTGCCCTGGAGAAGGGGGCGTCAGAGCGGGGTAAGGAAGAGGAGGATGAGGAAGAGGAGGAAGGCGGGATCACCTTCAAGGTGCGTGTTTCGTCTACGCCGGAGGAGAAGAAGGACAGAAAGCATTCGGTGTCGCCTCTCCCTGTCACGCCTCTCCCGCCCCCCCTGCCGACGTTGCCTGAGACGCCTGCCACCTCCTCCCCAGTCCCATCAACCCTCTGCATGACCCCCGCACCCCAACACCTCACTGAGAAATCCAGCCTGTCATCTCAGCCCACACCAGCTGTCTGCACAACAACGGTCCAATCACAAATTCAAGTCATTTGCACCTCGACATCAACAACAACATCTTCCTCTGGTAAGTACTACTTAAAATAAAACATAAACATAGAATATGCTAGTGTGCAATGTGAAGATATTAATGCTCATTGTTGCCATGACGAGTATATTGTTTTTGTGTGTTCAGTCCAAAATCCAGGCAAGTGTCAGAGCTCCACCTTCTCCACCTACACCTTCACAACGTGTCGCATCCTGCACCCCAGTGACATCACACAGGTCACCCAAAGGTAAGTTCTCTATAAAGAACAAAGAAAACTTTTATGTCATTTCTTTTTTTATTATTATACAGCTTCCATGTGTCTCTCTTTTCCTCACCCTGTCTCTGTCTTCATGTCTTTCAGTTCTCAGTCGTGCCTCTTGGCCAACACACCCAGCTCCATGAGGACAGGTCCCAGTACCCCTGTAACTCCTTGCAGGCTGAGTCTGGGTGACTCATTTCCCCCTCGACGCCCCCCTGCACCTCCCTGCGGCCTGGCCAAGCTGGTTCTTGAGAGAGGCATTTCTGCACAAGTCTCCACTGGCACCCCCCCTTCATCCCCGAAACCCACATCCCGACAGCCCCTCTTCCACCTCCTCCCAAGCACACCCCCTAACTCCCCCTCACACTCCCCTGCTCCCTCCCCGGTGCCGATGGAGCCCCGCCAACACCCGGCTGACAATTTCCTAGCATCGCGGCCAGCAGAGCTTTTTCTCCAGGACGTTTACGGGTTGAATTTGGGCCGTGCACCACATCCCGACCTACCGAGCTCATCCCAGGAAACCCCAGCCCTCATCCCGTCCCTTAAGCCAGGCAGAGCCAGGCCCGACCCAGTCAACGTCGGCCTAGTGGAGAGGCTGCGGCGGCTGGGATTCACCAAGGTGCTCCAGGGTGCAGAGTCGGAGGCCTCAGTGCCACGCCAGGATTCTGCTACTTTCGTGTCAGCAAGCGGAGGAAGCCTATTGGACGGCCTGAGGCGCAACCAGAGCCTTCCGGCGATGATTGGCGCGCGAGCGGGGAAGTCATCCGTTAACCCAACACCCCCTCCTCACCCAACTTCCCTGGCCCTCCCCCCATCACCCTGGGGAAACCTCAAAGAACGGCGCCGGCATCTTGCCTCTGTCTCCCATTTCCCGTCGAGTTCATCCAAACGCTGAGGGGACGAGGTGTAAGGACCAGAAGGGCACACGCTCCAGAACATGAACCCATGTTTTACACCTCCACCCTCTTCATCCTCCCCTCATCTCTCCTCCTTTCTGCCTTTGGAGAGAGGAGTCAGGGCTTCTGGTGGGCAGAACGATCCCTCCTTTTTCTGACTTAATTTTAAAGCACAATTTAACTAAACTGACTGTTTCTAGTGATACCGCAGTGTCTGTGTTTGTATATGTATACCATGATGCTAGTTATTGAGGCCTTAGCTTGCCTCTGAGTGGGTTATTGAGCTCCTGATACCTTCTCAGTCATGTATGAATCTTATTTAGGTTGTATAGTTTCTCTGTGAGGCTCTGGATGTTCAGGTACAGGTAGAGGAGGTGGTGGGCAGGAGGAGATGAAATGCAAGTGAATGAAGGTTTGTGGATGTGGATGAGACAAGAAGATGAAGGTATGAAAAGAAAGGAGAGTGCAGTCTTTGCATGTTTATTAATGTCAGAAGAGAAAGTGAGAGAAAGACTGAGCATCCAGAGTCTTGCTATTTTAAGGGCTTGTTCAGTAGTGGGTTGGAAAAGCTTTAGTCTGTAATAAAACAGTATCATCTGCAAATAAAAACTCTTACAGTCAGAGAAGGGATTCAACAACATACTTTTATTACTTACTGACTAGACTTTTAAGTGCTAGCTGGCTTAACGGCACACTGCCAGGCTAATCTTGTAGTCAGACCATGCTCTTAACATGCCAGTATTAATATAATGATTTTACGGTAGTCCATTGTTTTGCACGGATGTCTGGTGACCGTCCATGTGCCGTCCTCCCCCGTTTTTTCCTCCCCCGCCTCTTGCAAGCGACTGCATGGCATGTCAAAAAGTGGGCCTTGCCTACAGGTCCCAGCATGCACCCGTCGGCAGGCGGGTGGGGCCAGGCTGAAGGCGAGGTCAGAACCATATCAGACACCAGGTTATGAAAAAAGAATGGGTCTGCCTTTTGCTTCAGGTCCTTGTGTTGCGTGTGTTTTATTGGTATGAGGCCTTAAGTAGAAGCCAGCACTGTTATGATTTGTGTTCCTGTTAAGCCATGTTTGTATATATATTAGTTGCACTCAGTGGAATTTGGAGGTTGTGTTTGTGTTATTTTGAGGATCACTGCTTGGTTGAAAACATTTCACCACGGCCTCTGGCCTTTTTAGTAGGAAAAAAATGGGAATTTTATCATTTCAGTTCTCAGGCCCGTGGGAGGTTCAGGTTCAATCTGTTAAGAGGGAAAAACCATTGACACATTATTTGAGTTGTGTATCACATACAGGTTTATTATGTGTGGTTATTTTCTGTGTTTTTAAAACGTGTCTCAAGGACATATGTGGTTCACACACTGGCCAGCAGGTGGGGCTATTCCTGTGGGCCTGCATATTAAGTTATTTACTTTATAATATCATGTAGGAAGCATAGAGCTTTGTGCTTGACCCCTGTGACCCTTCAACCTTCAGTGCTGCTGTCTATAACACTCATCAATCCAACCAGACCCCCCCCCCACCCCACTCAGCTACTGCACTTTTACTTTTATATTTAACCTTTGTTTTACTGACATCACTATATAGATCCTAACATATTAACGAGAAAGTTAAGCATAATGTGTGCCTGTTGTAACAATGTCGGCTAACATTTTGACATAAGATTTTAATATATGTAGCAATATTTTTGTGTTTTTTTTGCTTTCCACGTGTAGAGGCCCACAGAAGGGAATCCAAATCAAGCCAAAAGTTTTATTTTGAAGAAATGGAATACTCCGGCTTACACATGACATGTGATGCTTATTCTGCGATCACGTGTTTAACAAAGGAGGAAGAGCTTCAGTTTAATGTGTGGTAGGAACGGAGAGAAGAGCACATCCAGACTGTTCATATCTTCTTGTAGTTGTCATATCTGCTGTTTCCCAGTAAATCAGGAGGTTCAGGTTTGTGTCTTTCTTTGGCTCAAATAGAAAGTGTGATCATGTAAACTACTCATGGCTATTATTCAGTTGCCTCTTTTTTTTTTTTAAATAAACCAATGGAAACAAAGCCACTGACTCACTGACTGGTGCATTGTTGCTCACACTTGATGGAAAAACTCACCAGACGTCGCATACAGAATTTTTATTTTTTTTATTTCAGATTTGGGTGAAAACATTAAAAATGTCACTTCGGTGTACAGTATACAGAGTTTTTGGTCTTAAACTTAAAATAAATCTTGTGTTTGGTAAAGAACAATATTTTTTTCTGGCTTTGTGGAAACTTAGATGAACCTGATCTCTAGCAGGTTCTATTTGCCAGGTTAACAATCTTAGCTTAAAGCTAATTTTGGCTAATAGGCACTAAACATAAAGTACAGCTCAGCTGAGGCTGATGAGAATGTAATCAGTATTGTTAGGTACTTGGCCATAAACCAAGTCTTGAATAAATTCAACTTTTGACTGAATGATTGCGCTAGAGGAAAAGTCAGGAGATTTTTTAAAGTCATTATGATTCATCCTTCAGGGACCAAAAACGTCTCTACAAACTCCATCCATTCAATAGATTTTGAGATTATTTCAGTCTGGACCAAAGTGGTGGACCGACCAGCAGGCTGTAAACAATGCAGTGTTTGCTGTTTGTGTTTCACTAAGTGCATTTTAAAAATATGAAAAATAAAATCAGGTACGACCACATTTTACAAAAGCTTTCAGTCAATGTGTCCTGAGACTTCCCAATGAGTTTGATCAGCATGAACACTTTATGTATCTCTGAAGTTGTTGATGTAGCCAATCAGTGATTCCAGCCCTCACATGGGACAGATCTTGATGCTGTCAGAGCTGGAGCTGAACTGGCCGAGGGCGAAGTCTAGGCCCACCCCGACTCCACTACCCACCCCGAAGGCAGCGTAAAGCGGTTGGGTGAAGTTGGCCCGGAAGGTGTGGAGGTGTGTCATACTCTCGGCCACGCTGTAGAAAGCCAGCGTCCCCGTGGACAGGTCCACGTAGATGCCCAGGCGCGGGGAGTAGGTGACTGGTATGTCCCGCTTCTCGTTGTCGTGCATGGCTGAGCAGCAGGTGTCCGACAGCTCCAGGGTCCAGGACTGGGCGTTGTAACCGAGCCCCGCCCTGGCGTCGGAGCCCTTCCTGTTCAGCGCCCCGTAGGCTACACCTATGGAGGAGCCCCGACCTCTCCACTCCACCTCCCAGTAACAGCGCTGGCCGTACAACGGGGCCTGGCAGATCACCTGGGTCCAGCCGTCAAAACGCTGGGGTGTGTCGGGGTAGGGCTGCGCCGCTCCCTGCAGGGTGGCTTTAGTGTTGCCTTCGGAGAGAGCCAGTCGTCGGTGGGCCGTGGTGGGGTCAAGAGTAAAGGTCACAGAGTCTAGAAAGAGGATTTAGTGAACAATTATTCACAGATCAATATCGCTGACAACTGAGCAAACCCTATCTGCTGATGAAGACTGTGATTTGGGTAAAAGTGCTGGCGTCACACAATATTGACCTACTTACTGATGTGTAAGTAAAGTAAAGTAAAGTAAAATTTATTTATAAAGCACATTTAAACACAGATCACTGACAAAGTGCTGTACAGAATAAGAAAAATAATAAAAAGTATTAAAAAAATATGTGATATTGTAATTAAACACTGAAACTCACACTGTAGGAACTCCTCCCTGCTCCTTGGCTCTGGGGCCTGGATGCTGTCGATGCTGATTTCTCTCACTGGAAAACCAAACCATACATCAGTTCATGCACATTTTACAAATAGTTATGTTAATGTTTCAAAATGGCATAAAAGTCTGCATTAACTCACATGCAGGGAAGGCAGGAGCATGATTCATGGTGGTTGGAGTGGGCAAGTCCAAGAAGAGACCTGGGTTAACTGTCCAATGAGGAAACAATGTTAGACACGAGTGTTAACATATACAAACATACTAGTGTTAAAGTGATAGGACTGAATGAGGCAATGAGTCAAAATGACATCTTACTTTCTGTTGGTGTTTCAGGCAGAGCAGCCATCGCCCCTGTTGAGTGTACACAAGTCACACACTTAGATTGTAACACATCATCAAAATCAAATGGCTATTTACAACTTGCATGTCCTTATATATATATTAATATGTAGTGGGGTGAAAAGGCACTCAGCTCTCATCTACATTTAGCATCTAGGCCCTGTTTCCTCTCTTTCTGTTTCCTCCCACTGCAGAATATTGAGCTGATTTTAACAGTGCGATTAAAGAGGAAAGTATGGGAGGTGGAGTCAGGCCTTACATGGGTTTCCTCCTGCAGACGCTGTATTATTGGCCGGGGTTGCTGGCGTGGCCGGGTTGGTGCCACGCCGATGGGAGCGGAAGAGGCTGCTGATCGACGCCATCCGACTGAAACCTGAACAAACCAGGAGGGGAAGACAAAGACAGTAAAGGTGTTACACTCTCACATGAGCGTTTATTCCTTGTTAAAGCTGCACTATACAGGTTTTGCCACTTGGTGGTGGCAAATAGCAACTGGAAAATGGCTGGTATTGTACCTCCAGTTGATGCTGGTGCAGGAGCTGGAGCCGGAGCTGGAGTGGGAGCTGGAGCTGGAGCTGGAGCTGGGGTGGCTGGGATTGGAGTCGGAGTTGGGGTTGGGGTTGGGACTGCAGTAGCCTGGCTCTGACTGGACCTGTTCCAAAGAGACTGAGACTCTCTGCGGCTGGGAGTGGGGCTGGGTCTGGGACTAGGTCTGTTGTTGGTCTCCCTCACTGTGTGGAAGACATGTGAAATCAGAGCTGCGGTCTGTTGTACATTTCTTGCCTTCAAGTACAAGCTGAAACAGCACCGCCTCCAAGGCATTGTTCAACTATATTCACTGGTACTCCACTCATGTAAAGTGAACTGAATTTAAAATCAGTGGAGGGCCAACATATCTTAAGACTAAAGGGAAATAGTTCCAAAGTTTAGGAGCCACAATCTCAAAGTCTAAATGTTAAGGTCAAAAGTAACTTCTTCAAAAGTTGTTTTGAGAGTGCAAAGAGACAGCCACATTGCTATCAGGAAGTTTTCAAAATCTACCTGTCTCTCTTTCCTCTCTTCTCTGTCTGTCCCGAAGTCTGGGTGAGCTCGTGTTTCCTCTGTCTGCTACAAGGAAGAAGCACAGATTTAAAACATTCACACACACATTTTTACTGCTCCAACCATGGTTGTGAGGCACACTGCAGGTCTGAGATTAATTTAGGGTTTTTTAAAGAGTACACACGCAGTCTCACCTCGTGGTGTATCTCTGCTCCTCACGTCTTGACTTTTGAGGCCTATACCTGAATAATAAAATGTTCAAATGTTTAACGAGGCATGCATGTTGAATTATTTTCAATATTGTCACACATATTATAATGAATGTCAGTGCACAGTACCGAGTCCTCGTCTGTCTGTACTCCGCGCTCCAACTGAGATAGTTGGTGTGGAAGCTGTGAGACATAAAAGAAATAATGTGTATAATACATGTCTTTAAATAAGAGCTGATATAGCTGATAAGATGTAGTAAATGTAGACTTAAAGACATTAGACATACCTGCCGGACGGCTGTTTGTGTTGCGAGAACCCAGACCAGAAAACACTACAGAAAAAGGGGAAATCAGTTTGAAAAGTGAGTTTCAGGATTGTGTAGTGTAGTCCAGTAATATATTCACACAAAATGACAGACTCACGTTTAAAAATCCCTCCTTTCTGTCCTGCGTTGCGGTTGGCTAGATGAGGAAAGAGGAAGTCATTTTTAAACAAAAAGTAATCAGACCTACAACTCCTGTTATGCTCATGTTGAAAATGAAAACGTTTGGTACTTACGGTCTCCCAAAGTGAACAGTGTTGTGTCATTGACTGCAAGAGAAAGGACAACAAGATGAAGAAAGATAAGACATGAACAGAAAAGAAGGTGGGACAAAAACAAGACTTTTGAGATGGACCTTGCTTGGTGATCTTTCCAAGCTCCTGGTTGCACAGGTCCTCCACTTTCTCCCTGAGGTCCAGGATTGCGTCTCGTACAGGCTCAAAGGAAGCTTCTGGATTGACCACCACAGGGGGCAGGTCGCTGGTCTCCAGGGGAGTGCAAATGGACTCATATTTCTGATGGAAATATGGCGGTTAGTTTGACTTTTAGGGAAAACGACTGCAGTCAGGACCTTTCAATGTATCTTAAAAGCATAATGTTCATTAAACAGAGCACACGCTATGCCACAAAGGGCAGCTGGCATCTGGTTTAAAGCAGCATGCCCCAGGGAGGCATTTCCCATCATGCCTTCCATTAGACCCTCCTTTCTGGAGACTTCTTGGTCCAACCCACCTGCAGGTAGTGGATGTGGTCCTCGCAACGGAGCAGGTCCTTCATCTCCGTGTCCCTCTTCTTCAGCTCCTTGACCTCGGCCTCCAGGCTGTCGGCGACCTCCTGAGCGTGGCCCATCTTCTCCAGGCCGGCCTGATCCAGCACCTCCTCCAGCAGCTCCTGCAGACGCTCCACTGAGCGCTGCAGCTCTGACAGCACCTGCTCCGTGTCGCCATGTACCCGGTCTGCCGAACGCTGTGCAGGAAGGGGAAGATAAGCTCAGTGTGCCACAGTACACGTACAGTGAGAAAATGAATGCCACTCTGACCAACCTTCATCCCCTCCATCATCTTCTTCATGTCTTTCAGCTCCTGCTCTCTGTCTTTAAGCCTCTGCTGATTCTCCGTCTGCATTTCTGACATCACTTTCTGCAGCAGGAGACATGAAGACATTACGTCAAAACAATCCCCATCCATCTCACACACACAAGCACAAGCACAAGGAAACAGCTGTACGCGTGACACAGAAGACAACGTGAGAGGGTGGAGCGTTATGAATGGACAGGAATGTAGTTAGGAATGTCCTCCGCCTGGCCGGAGCCACAAACAGACACAAAGAAGAGAGGACGACACCTTAAATAGAAACCCATCACACAGAACAGACTGTGGTGATTGTCACCTGTTCTAGAAACAGTTGCTCACTTTCTATTGTTCAACAAATGAAATGTTCAACAAGTCAGAATGAATCATGTGTTTTCAGACACAAAGAAAATGTCCTTCATATTATCCGCGCAAAATTGACCCCTGCAACATTTAGCTGCTCCAATGTACCAACTGTATGTAAGTTCGACGCACCAACCGTGTCTATGGGAGTGTTTCTGTGTGTGTTTGTGTTGAGTTAGGCCTCTGATTGAAATTAGAAACTAAAGTTCCCTCCAGTCTCTCACCCTTTTCCTCTGGTGTCTTATTTTGTTTATAAAGTAGATTCATATGCGGGAAATTTACCTCAAGTTGGAAACATTTTCAACTCACGTGTCGACTACAGAATATTAATTGGCAACTATTTTTATAACTTCTATATCATCTCATTTTTATAAGCAACATTGATTTAAAAGTAATGTAGTAATGAAAATAATAATATATAGTTACTGGTTGTCTTCCTTGATAACAAACTGAATATCATTGGGTCTTGAAGTGTTTGTTGGCTAAAACAAACAATCTGATGGACAAATTTCTCTCCTTATTTCACTTTTATAGGACAAATAGTCAGTTCCAGCCCTGCATGGTTGAGTAATTATATCTGGTTTGACAAACACACATAATGGGCCTATATTCTTAACTGGTTCTACATTGTGTAATTACAACATAAAACCCTTACAAAAAGTGGTTTTACCCAGCCTATCACACAACAGTGCACTCTGGTAACTGGTCGAGGGCCCCTGGGGGCTGCTAGCCTGAGGCCAGAGCAGCATCCATTTCCTGCCTACCTGTTTCTCCAAGCGCTCAGCCTTGGTGGACACACACTCGTGGCCTTTGTGCTGGTTGCTGGTGCACAGCCAGCAGACGAACATCTGACACTGGCGACAGAAGAACTCCTGCAGGTACTTGTGCTGGGTGCAGATCTTCTCAGCCAGGTTGCCCGTGGGTGCGATCAACTCGTGCGCCTTCAGGGCCTTCTTGGTCTGGTGGGGCTTCAGGTGGGCCTGGCAGTACGAGCTCATACACACCAGGCAGCTCTTCACCGCCTCTCGCTGTTCTCCTTTGCACAGGTCGCACGGCACTGCTGAGGAGGAGAGCTTCCCTTTGGATCTAGATGAGGAAGAGGGACCCCCACGGGCGCTTCGCATAGACTCACGCACGTCAGCTTTGTTGGCCCCTTTGCGGAGCTGCTCCACAGCCTCAGCCAGCATGGTGTTCCTGGACAGGGAGGGCTTGGGGCAGAAGGACTGGCGGCATTGGGGGCAGCTGTAGGTCCCCTTGGGGTCGTCCTTGCTCCAGTAGTCCTTGATGCAGCCCATGCAGTAGCTGTGCCCACAGGGGATGGTGACCGGGTCGTTTGGGAGATCCAGACACACAGGGCAGTTAAACTGCTCCTCTGTCCACAGTTTAGCACTCATGTTGCCACTGTCACACACAATGTGAGGAAGAAACTGAGGGAACACAGAGCAGAGGGATGGTTGGCAGCTCTAAAAATCCAAAGCAGACTAGAGGAAGAGAAAGATGCAGAGAATTGAAGAGGTCCAGGTGTTTGGACTCGTGGAGGAAAGTGCTGTGTGTCTCAGGTGAGGGTAGGGAGAGGTGAGAGGGGCGGGGCCAGAGCCGCCAGGCAGGTCTAGCGGGGAAAACGGGTGTTGGTGGAAAACTGCTAAATGCCAGGAGAGTAAAGGTGTGAATGGACTGATCACTTAATCACTTCACCAAACCAGTGGTGAAATGAGTTTCAGTCCAGCATATAAAAATGTAAAAATACATTAGTATTAAGAGCAAAATGTGCTTAAATGTACTCACTGTAGAAATGACATTATTACATTATTAACAGGGTGGATCTAGTTCACTATTTTGTATACAGTAAGGGAGCCTAGTCCAGTTGTTCCCAAGTGTTTCAGTGGCAATATATTATAGTTTTCTCTTATATGAACACTGTGTGCCAAATTCCACTAAAAACGTTTATATGTAGGAAATAACAGATAGGACATGTGAACCAGTGAAAGTGATTAATTATCACAATAAAGAGATATTTAGAAGTTCAATTCATGCTGAATGAACAACGAACATGACATTCTTCTTTCTTCTTTTTCTTAAAAGATCATATATTATGTTCTACCTGTTATCAGTAATCTGCTGTAAGTGAAACTACATTAAAAAAGTGATATTTAGAATGGAGTTTGGAGCAGTAATAGATTACCATGGGGCTTAAAATAAGCTGAAATAAACACTGTGTTGCACTGTTATGCCTCATAAATAATTATCACCAGCATTAGCAGCAACCTACCATTAACATTTAATGTTGCCATTAACTATGCCTCATTTCCCACACACAGGCTGCAGCCTCTACAAGTGCAACCTGGGCTGCCGGCCACAAGCTCATTTATTTTTCTTTTTTTGTTGTTGCGAAAAACAGTTTCTGAATCATAATCACTTGATTCATCATCTGAATAGAAAACACCAGTTAAGCAGCAGATTGGCAAGTCTGCCCGGGTAGTAAAGACGATGATGGTTATGATGATGATCCAGAATGATGTTTACCTCCGTCTCCATCATCAGGAGAGCCAATGAATGCTGACATACCTACAGAAATTCTCTTTGTATTGTTTTACAGCAGTGAAGCTACAGACCCAGCAGAGAGTCCTCCAGCAGCAGCAGAGCCAAATCCTACAGCTGCTGCAGAGGCCATTAATGACTCCACTGAACTGGTCTTAAGGCCATGCTCCCCTTCACTGATGAGGAAGCATTTGCTGCTTTGGAGCTGAAGCTCAGTGAAAACCCAGATTTTAAAAATAGGAGCCCCTTAAATGTAGTACAGCTACTGGGGCCCCCAGGTAGCTCACCTGTAGAGTTGTTGCCCCATGTTCATCATGAAACTGCCACAGCCAGTGCATGTAATGATAATTATCTATAATTATCCATATCATACGTACTTTGTAATATCACTGCATAAACTCTTCTAACAGTGGCTGTAACTTCAAAGTAGGATATGGGAACTTTAGAGTAGCCTCAGCTAGTTCTCCTCGGCTAGTTTGTGCTCAGTGAGTTCAGCTACGAGTGTTTTCAGTTTCAGGGCCTCATAAGGTTTTTATTTAGGGATATTTTGTCTCATTATCAACACTAATAGTGTAACTAATTACTGTTGGCAGGGAGTAATAAGTAAAGTAATAATATTACTTTTGTAAAGAGTAATGAGTAACTAGCCCAAACACTGTTGTCTGACAGCAACAGAAAGAAAAAAAGATGGTTTACAAGTGGATTAAAAACAGATTTAGTTTGGCTAAATTGTCCTGATAAACCTCCATTAAGCCCTCAGATCTGATTACATAGCAGTAAATCCTCTTTGCTCTCTTCTTACAATGACAAACATACGGTGTCATACTTAAATATCCTATATTTTCTTACCCATGCCCACCATATCTAAGTGATATAATAATTTACACCTGCTAAGAACAGTGATTACAGTTGACCTTAACCTGACCTGTTGTTCTAAAACTGGAATATACACTAAGCACAATTTGTCACTAGGTGGCAGTGTTGCACCCCGATTCTTCTAGCAGCATCATCTGGTGCTTTTAAGTGTAATTAGTGTCCATTATATAAAAAATAAGTAATTATAGAGGTTTTGGCGAGAGAGAGAAATGTATGCTGCAGAGGCACCATGCAGCCAAAGACTAACTGTCAAAAGAGTTTACTTTTAGACTAAATATAACAACTATAACAGCAACTTATAACTTATATGTCATTATATTGTTGCCACGCTTTTTAAATATAATAATAATAATAATTTACCAAAAGTAAGACAACAACAGAAGGGCTGTCTCTCCTAAAACGATATTTTTTTTTAAAGCGAAAACGGAAGTACAGAGCAGGGAACCCTCTTGTACCTCCTGGTAGCTTTAGTGTAACACTGCCGAGTTGGCTGTGTTTAGCTAACCGGCTCCTTAATGTGTAATTTTTAAGTTTTACTAGATGTCAAACAAAACCGTGAAACGTCCAGGAGTTGGGGTCGGAGTGCTGGTGACAGACTCAGCCCACCCAGGCTGTGTTCTCCTGGGAAGACGGAAAAGCGACATGGGCAAAGGGAAACACCAGCTCCCCGGTGGCCACTTGGAGTTTGGGTAGGTGGGTCAGCAAGTTAGCAAAGTCCATTCACAAATCTGACACAGCGGCGTGTGTGTGTATGACGCAAGGGCGTTAATGAATGTTTAATACCAGCCTTCATTCATAAAATACAGCAAACAACTCTTGTTGAAACCAAAGACTTGACGCGCTTTCCTGTCATCATAGTAGAGATTTTAATGAAATAAACCCATTTTAGTCAGTTATTATTATGCCGAATTCTTCCAAACAGTTCAGTAAATCTTAAAACGTGTTTTGAATTTGCATTATGACAAATGCCTGCATATTAAGTGTGCACAATTACTAATGTGCTATATTTTAAATGCAGTTTGGTGTAAGGTAATGAGGCTGGGTAATGTTTATGATACCCTTCAGGCCATATCTCCTGCCCTAAAATGTGAAACTGTGAAAGACCTGAATATGGTGACGTCCAGTTGTTGTGACACATGTTTATGTCACTGAAAGGGAGACGTGGGAGGAGTGCGCCCACAGAGAGGTGTTGGAGGAAACAGGAGTGCGTTTGGTAAACGTCTGCTTTGCGTCAGTGGTGAACTCCATCAGACTGGAGGAGGAGTACCACTACGTCACCATCATCATGCAAGGAGAACTGGACAGGAAGCTGTCAGGAGAGCCAGAGAACCTGGAGCCGGAGAAGAACGAGGGTACGTGACGAGGAACAGGTTTTAAATGGGGAAAACAATAGTCCCACCTCTCTGAGCAGGTAGTAATGAAGAATGTGTTGGTCTCTCCCTCCCAGGTTGGACGTGGACGCAGTGGGACCAGTTCCCTCCTGAGGAGCAGCTCTTCTTGCCGCTAGCCGGTCTGAGACAGCAAGGCTTCCAGCCGTTCAGGAGCACAGTAAGAAACACTGAGACTCAGCGGTGAAACTGGCCTTCCCCCAAAAAATAATAAATTCAAAACTCAACCTCTTGGTTTATCTGCTGTCTCTCAAACATTGTTCTGTTATGGTACATACTATAATTTCTGACAGAATTATGAACTGTTATTGTCTATTTTAGGAGTTTGTGACATTCAGATTGTAAACTGTGCATCTATTCGGATTTTAAGCAAATTATACTACAAATAAATTTAATTCAGATGTTTCTATTTCCTGTGTTAAAGTAAATGAATGGCCTTCTCAAATGTTTAAAACACACGCAAGAAAAGTGGAACATATTCAAGGATTTTTATTACTGCTCTTAAAAAATAGACCTGGGAATATTGTACTGCATCAACTCTTGGCTTATGCAATATGACATTCCTGGAAGTTTAGGATATAAACATTTCAAAGACAACAGTGGATGCACGTCACATCGACAGATACGTTTCAATACTCGACAACAAACGAGGATAAAAGCTGTTTCTAAAACTAACTTAAAATCCAAACTAAACACTAGTGCCGTCTACGCAGGCTTTGGTCAGCCTCCCTCGTGCGCCTCACATCAGGTTGGTGCCGGCGACACCCACTGCTAACAGCGTGGTCCACAGGGCAGCAGCGGCGGTCGCCACGGCCCCGTTGAAGGCCTTGTCGTGGGCGTAGGTGATGATGTGCAGGGCTCCGCTGTAGGCCTCCTCGCAGGTCGGCTTGATCTGATCCGCGGGAAGCTCGAAGCCGAAGGTGCCGTTATCTCTCAGCTCAAAGGTGTAGGTCAAGGGGATCCCCTGCATGCGAGCCCAGTCTCTGGATGAACCAGAGTTGGGGTCTGTAGAAAAGAGGGAAAATCTGACTGTAAGCTTCCTGGTAAGCGTTCTAGTAGCCACTGATGAGACAAGAAAGACAATACGGAAACGTATCCATATTGAGCTGAAGTGTGGACTTACACAATACATCCGGTGACGTTCCTACAGTGTAGGTCTTCCCGTGGACCTTCCTGATGGCGTCAGCTGCTGCCAAACCTACATCCATCTGAGGAACCAGACATTGGCTTTTATCAAAGAGTCAAGCTTAAGGCTGATAGAAAGCGCATGAATGAAAGCAATAAGTGTGTTCAGGAAGTTTTTACATTAAAGATCAGTTTCCAAAAGCACCTTTATTACTTCATTTAAAGCTGTGAATCACTGGTTTTGTCTCTATACTGTAGGTTTTCTCTGGTAATGAGTTCTATAAAGCAGGAAATGCAGATTTCTGGAGCTTTGTCAAACAGCATTAATGAGGATGAGGATTTGATGCCCATGACAGACAGGTGGGAATGTGAGTGCATGCTTGTGACGCCATCATTGATGAGTGTGAAACGTTTTTGCACCCAGTCAGAACGGTGGAATATGTTACGTGTGGTGAAGTGCTGCGAGCTGATGTTATTTACAGTTTATTTGCAGAAAAACCAACATGTGCGTTTTGTCTTTTAGATTTTAAATGGTTCAGAAGGTACATTTTAGATCTGTTAATTGCTCATTAATCTGGAAGTGCACTGGTGTAAAGATACTGGGATATTCTTGGGAACCAGACAAGGGTGAGACATTAGCAACATTTTATTCATAAAATATGAAGGTGGCTGGTAGATTTCAGACAGAAAATATCGATTTACTATTGAGTGTCTGGCTAGATTTTCACATTTAAAAAAGTTAATTTCCCAACTTCATTTCTAGGTACCCCAGAGCTCGACTGTTATATCTATAAAAATATATATCAGCTGATTTATTGCAGTCATATCATATCGTTTTACAGTATAGAGTATATATATATATATATATATATATATATATACTCATGTATATATTCTTGTTTACATTGTGTGTAAATATAATCTGTTCCTGTCAGCAGACACATGATGTATCCCATATATTGTACAACATTCAGTATCTGCACGGCGTCACTCAGTCTGCCTGATCAAGAAGAGCCAACAGGATGTTATTGCATCAGTTTTAGAGTGTTCATAAACCAATCCTGATCCAGGGTCGCTCGTTTGAGAGTCATAATTGAAAACCTCCTCACATCATCCATGAACCAGCTGGTGTGACTCTGCGTCCTGCCAAGCCTAAAAAAACACGGGTGGCTTAGGAAAGCGTGCCGGTCTCCCCTTCGCTAAAGTCACGCCACAGCCGGAGAAACGAATGGACATAATCCTGTTTTGCATAATTGTATCTGTTTGCGTATGTTTGCGGCTCTAGTGGGTTATTACCTGCACAAGCCTCCATCCCAACAACAACCAGCCCCATGTTCTCCACTATCAATGCTTCACAGCTTCCTCCTCTTCTGTTCTGTCTTGGCAGATGAGGACTGACCGCTCTTGGATGCCAAGTGTGTTAATGACATCAGTCATACTGTACTATCGTGTGTGTGTGTGTTTTGTGTACACTGTGTGAAGTCTTAATGGTTTTTGTCAGGCATCCAACAAGCAATATTATATCCAAAACCTTGAATTAAATTAATATTAATTAACGTGTGTATTGAAGTGTTTTTCACAGGTTGTCTCAGTTTACTGTGGGTTTTTGTGATCTGCATAAGCTCAGTTTCTATGGCAATATGCAGAGTATCCCCTTTATTAATGTAGAAGCATGCAGTGATAATCAGACTATAAAGATGCTTATGCACTTTCTATCCAGATATAATGTAGAATATTGTGTGCACACTCACATTT
>NW_023340206.1:6365005-6367638 GCF_004916995.1 Morone saxatilis
AAACATGCATCGTTGTGTTTGTAGATGTAAATACCAGCTCTTTGTAGTTGGAGGCGGTGAAGTTGGGGTGTCCATAGGGAACCAGGAGCAGCTGGCCGTAGGAGTGGATGGTGAGGAAACACAGGAAGTCTTCCTTCCGGCTTCCTACAAAATAAGTGACGGCCTGGGCCTCAGGCTCAGACACTGCCTGGGTGCCGCAGTAGATGTCTGAGCAGCAGTCATTCGATACCCCGATTGCTGTGAAAGCATAATCTGAATCAAATGGGACACAACTTCTTCTCGTAACAGCCTGAGCAAGTTCACCTTTTTACGTGTAAAAGCTTCGGTGTCACATGTTCAAATCTTAGAAAATAAATGTATTCAATGTAAATGTACATAAAACACTTTAGTTTAAAGCTAAATTAAAATATTTGTGGCCACTTGGGGGCAGCAGAAACAACCTGTAAAAAGAACTTGTCAGGTAATAGTTACCTATGTTGACCACCCAAAGATTATACACTGAATTCATTAAATTATAAAATAAATGTAATATAAAATTAAACAAGAAATCCTGTGAAAGAGCATCATGGGACATTAAATGAGTCCAGCAGACTCTTATTGGGTATTTTTCACGATTATCAAAGCAACAGGCTGTATGAAGAAGGAAATGGAGAACCACGACGACACTCACTGCCCCAGTTGGCGTTAAAGTTGCGGTTGAGATCGGTGCCGTAACATTTGCAGCTGCTGTTTCCTGGTGACCTGTTCTTCCTCCACAATCGATTCTAAACGGGTCAAAATGAGTCCGTTAAATCAGCTGGTTCTAACCTAATCAGATCGTTCTAACAACTGTGTACATACTTAAATGCTGCCTTGAATTGCTGGATGATTTTGTACTTGGGCCATGTTGAACATCAGAAATCTCTATATATTTTTTACTTAACTGAGGCACAACTCAGAACCATTAAAAAAAGTATTTTTTTTAATCAAATACAAGCACGAACTGTCTCGTTAGTCCAGGAGTAGATGTAGCCATCCACGTTGAGCACAGGGGTCACGTAGAAGTCCATGTTCTTCATCATTTCTCCCATTTTTGAGTCTGTTTTGTATGCTTCCAGGATCTTGTGAACAAAAACATCAGGTCAGATTGAGGTATCGGAGGATATGCGGGATATAAACTTCAACGTCATCCACTTTAGACATGATGTTCTTTTACCTGTCTGACAAAGTACTGACAGAAGGCCGGGGCGATCCATTCCCTGGCATGTATCCCACAGTCCATCCAGATAGCTTTCTTTTTCTCTCCAGTATTCTCACCAATCTGCAAGACAAATTCTTCTTATTTTACTGGTTAACACAAACACATGCAAAAACATCACTACGCTCCTGTATCCGTCTGATATTTGCTCATTTCTGACCTGAAACAGTTCAAAGTTTGCTTTACCTTGAGCAATTTAATAACCCTCTTCTCATAGGTCTGTCCGTATTCCACTATGCTCACAACATTAGGGTAATCCTTCGCCATCTGACCCATCCAGTTGCTGATCTATAGAGGGCGGCATTGTTACACATGAGAGTTTATCTGTGTGTGTGTGTGTGTGTAGTGATCTGTCAAAGAAATGTGTGTGAGAGCAGTGATCAGGCCTTCTCACCTCCGGCATGGGATGATATTTGTAGTAGTCATGCGCCACTCTGTTGCACAAAATATATGAGACACATGAGAAGCAGTGGTTTTCTGAAATACAGTATGTCATACCTCAAGAATATTATAGCAAATTATAGTTTTATAATTATTATAGTTACGGATGAACAGATTTTAAAGTTACAAGTGACAGTTGATTATTAGTTGAGTATTGGCTTTCTTGCAGAGATGTAGAGGAGAACATTGATGCCACTCTCATGTCTGTATGGTAAGAGATGGCTAGCTTAGCGGGATGGGGAGCAGGGGGAGGAGTGGTTCTTTCCAAGGGTATATAAAGACGTACAGCACCTCTAAAGTAGGGGTGGGCGATACTGGGAATTTTGGTATCGATCCGATACCAAGTAAATACAGGCCTAGTATCGCCGATACCGATACTTTTTACTTGTAACGTCACGATCATTGAATCATTTTGTGATTTTGCCTTTAGTTAGTTGATTATGATTATGATAAAACACAGGACAAAGATTTTGGGCAAATCTAAATGTTTTTTATTTACTAACTAGAACAATATAAAACAATGTAACGGTATAAAAATAATATAACAATTTTAATTACATAACAATAACTATTTTGAGTTCCAGTGAAACAATTAAGATTTTTTTCAACTGGCTGAATTTATGATAGTAGTTTAATCAGTCTGCTAAAATTGCCTCTCTGATCACTGTGAACAACAATGCTTAATGCTGGAGATTACCTGGATACTCCTGATTTCTTGGCTGAAAAGCCTCTGTCTCTGTGTTGGGGGTCTGGTTTGGGGTTCTCCCCCCTATTCCTCCTCCTTCCTCAACTTTTTCTGCAGCTCGGAGTTCTCTCGAGGGTGAACTGCTTTAATATGTTTATACAAATTGGTGGTGTTACCACAGTGGCGAATTACTTTCTTGCACACATCACATGTGGCAGTGTCCCTATCAGCTGTAGTGAATAAAGTCCACACAGCGCTTCTCTTTCTTTC
>NW_023340206.1:6367648-6374640 GCF_004916995.1 Morone saxatilis
GCCATCATCACAGGCTTCTCTCAGGTATCGATACTATCAATATTTAGATCGATGCGCTCACGTATTAACACTTTGTATCTTGTTTCTTACATTTGTACAGGTGTAAAAAGGACAATTTGTGGAGCAATGTCACGGTGACAAGAAATCAGGAACTCCCTGTGTAAGAATGAGCCCTGGTAAAACTATACATTTAGTTTAACATTGGTGGTGGTGGTCCTGTTAAACAATGTTCTTTCACCTTTGGACAGAGCCAACCCAGCTGTTCACCCCTTGCTAAGCTAACTGGCTGCAGGCTTTAGCTTAATATTTAGTGTATAAGTTTTCTTATGTATAAGATAATATAATAAAAATATAATGTAAATAACTATAAATACGCGTATTTCTTAAAAAAAGTATTCCTGTAATGATTTGGTTGTATTGATGATGATAATAATAATAAAGAGGCCATTCTTTTATTTTAGTTTTGCTACTTTTACATCAGTAAAGTATCTAAATGTTTCTTCTACCTCTGATAAATACAATAAAAGTATTTGGATCCAAAGGAATCCAGAAATAATTGATATTTCATTTTGTCATTAAATTTGAGCAGTGCAGCAGATTGCAGGTCTTTAATGCTTTGCAAATATGAGTCTGTAACAAATTACCTCAACAGTCATGAACCCAGCCTTTTTGAGTTAGTATCTTCTGTGAGTATGTAATGTTATGAATCAAACTCACCTCTCTTCTGCAGCTGCTCCCACCGCTGCAAGCAGCACCACGAGGCTCAGTCCCACAGAGTTCAACATTGTCGCTTTGTGTAAGTAAACTCCTTGTTTGCAACTGTCTGACCTCTGGATGGTTTAGCCCCTTTATAGAAGACTTCCATCAGATAAAGATACACCTTTGCCTCAACCACATACTGACGTCAGAACACACTTTACATTGGTGTGGGTTAATGATCAATCTGAGCCGATTAGTTTATATCATGTAAATGTTAACTTAATGGTTGTGACGATCATTAATTGCCTTAACTTACTGTAATGTGCTTGTATTCATCAGGGTCAGGTGGTTTACAAATGAATAAAACATAGCCATAACAAATAGACTCAACTTGCATAAATAGACTTCAGTTGCACTAAGTTGCTGCGTAAGCTTCTCTCTTGACTACTGTTATCTTCCTTTTCCCTCCTTTTTTCCACTGTGACCTTTTGTTTCTTAAACTTTCATAGCATCTTCTCCATGTCACTGTTGAAATTCAACATGCTTATTAATGATGGAGTGTTCTGTTTTAATTTAATAAAACTTTATAGAGTCTGGGTTCATTTCAAGTAACCCACACCCTTGCCTGACAGTAATAGATTAGATAAAGTGTTATGAAGTATAACTATAATGAAGCTGGACTAATTGAAAGGAGCAAAGGTCCACACAATACCGGACCATAAATGCATGGAAACAATAATTGGGTGGACCAGTTCCCTGTCAATAAAAGTCTGTTTTTTATTATCTGATTTGAATTTACGTAAAGCAGTGGTGGAATTTGTGTTCATAACAAAGAGCAGCCTCCTCACACTTACAACCTACCTGCGAGCCGACTTTGACGACTTACTTTTTGTCCTCCTTCAGCATCTGCATCTGTTTTACTTTGGTGATCCATTAACTTTTCATGTAGCGCCACCATCAGGTCAAATTCCTAATTTATGTAACATATATAATATAGACTCTGGAAACGGATACACTACCGCACATTAGCATTTAGCTCAAAGCACCACTGTGAAACAACAATAAAACATATTAAAGTTTAGTCTTCATGACGCACCAGAGGCAAAAACAAAGTTTAATTTATCTGTGAGGCTGAAATGCAGCTGGCCAACATCATCTGTGCTCAGGTGGACAGCATGACATTACAGACTCAATCTAATCTGGTTTTTCATTTTCAAAATGATATAATTGTGTCCCTGGAGTGCAGTTTAACCAGAGTGCCCTGTCAAAGAGTCCTCATTGTGGTCCTCAGATCCTGCTTTTTTGGTGCTAAATCGCTGTAATGTAACTGCACTGCAGTTCACAAAGATCACCTGTGACATAATCTTCAGATTTGTTTTGATACTCTTTAACTGTTCTTTCAGCTGTTGTTGCTGTTGTTTTTCAGGCAAATTAGGTAATTTGTTGAAGATTATATAAATAAAAGTGGGGAAGAAATGTGCAATTTATACAGAAATCCATATTTGAAATGATGCCATATAAGAATGGATCAATCTTTTTTTTAATTGAATATGCTGTTTAAATATATACTGTAGTGTAGTCTGACTTTACAGTAAATCCTTTATTCATAAATTCAAAATAATGATCGCAATGTATTTGTACTTCACAAGTCACTTTTTCTGCTCTGTACTGACTAGAAAGTTAGTTTTTTACACCAAACCTTAAATGTTTGAATCACTTTCCTCCACTACAGCCGCACTGTAATGCTGCAAAGAAACTGTATTTATTTTGCCACTTCTTCTTTCTATTTGTGTTTCTATTACTGCATTGCAGTAGTAACCTTTATACTTCGTAATAAGCACTAAAACTTTTGCTGAGGTAGCTGGATTCTGGGCATGTGATTTATTGTTTTGCACTTTTTTAGGAAGGATGGGATTTAATGTTTAAAGGTGTGAAAGTTGAGCCAAATAAATAGTCTTTCTAAGTAATAAGATATTGCTCTAAGATAAATGCAAGGTCTGCTTTTATGTAGTCTGACTTTCTGGTTTGTAGATTATTCATTTAAGATCTGACCAGCAGATGTCAGTGCAGCGCTGAGTTTAGCTCAAACCTGTAGCATAAGATAATCAGAGGCAAGGTGCTTGCAAACACCTGTACACCCAGCAAAGAAGCATCCAGTAGCAGTTTTATTCTAAAATACCGTCTGTTCGTGGGAGTAAATCATCACCTGAAGTTTAGAAGTGGACAATAATAAACACATAGTGTATGTAGGTGTTATTATGTTGTCAGCAATTTATGTAAGCTGCTATTGTGGGCAAGTCCTCACCAACATCCGCACTGTGCTTTTAAATCCAACTTTGAGCCCATTGAGATTAATTAGTGTAGGAGTCTTTTCTTTCCTCAGAGCTCTCCCAGCCTCAGTCTGGCTAACAGTGAAATGCTTGCATGTTAACTACGCCTCAGCAACCCGTGTGTTGCAACCCTGCTCCTTTGCTGACATGTGCATCACGTCTGTTATCGAGCTCCTCATAAGATGTAGAGACAAGACCTGTCTCAGCTTCGGCACAAACCCAGGACGTGTGTGTAGATGTGTGTCCCAGACAGAGAATCAAAGCAAACATCACAGGCTGTTTCTTCATAATGATGGATGAAAGCACTAATGCTTTTGGATGAGAGACACAGGCCGCTATGTTGCACTCAGACACAAGCTCACAACAAAAACTGTCTGTGTGTGTGTGTGTGCACGCATAATATTACCTTAACCCCGCTGATAGCATCTTAAAGTTTGGTTTATGGAACACGCACCGCTGAGATAAGAGATTAGTCTTGTGGATTAGATTTGTTCCTACTTTATGTGCTCAAACATCCTCTTCTTTCTAGTTTGGGGACACGCATTCAGTCAAACACTGCATCACCTGACAGCTTTCATGTAACATTTTACAATCACTCCAGCAGTTCATTAAAGCATTGTACTCTCTGTTTTATGAGGTGCTGTTAACTTGGAGAGTGCATGTGGTGAGCAAAGGCTGTGTCAACATCTGGACAGACTGCAAAGCTGAGGGTTACTGGCAAGTTTTTGGTTCGCACATTCCTGAGAGGCCTTCGGGTTCTCATGGGTCGGTGGGTTTTTAAGTGAAGGTGTCGGCTGGTGCTGCATTGACGTGTGAGTGAGTGTGTGGGTCATTGTTTCAGCCTCACAGCTTCATTACTCTGGAAATGAGCCCAGTATTAGTATTTTTTTAATTTCTGATTTCCAGTTACAAGAGACAGTTAAAGGTGTACAATATAGCATAATAATATGATTTAATTTTGCTTTCTTGTCAAGAGTGAGATGAGAGGATTGATATCACTCTAATGGCAGCAAGGGGGAACTTCAGTAAAGAAGACATAAAGACGGCAGATTTTGTCTTTTACCTTTGGACAAACGCACGGTAGCTTTTTTCTTGCTTGTTCCCGTCAATGTCCTAAACTAACACAGGATTAGGAGAATATCCTTGGGCAACAAAGAAAGACTAAGAAGTTATCACACATTTTCACACACCTTTGGGCTAAGTGCTCCTATTAAGTCCTTTGTAATGCACACATGAACTTGGATAATATTAAATAATTATCTAAAGAAATTAAATTAAATTCTTAATTTGCAGCGAAGCCTCTGAAACCCTTTAATGACCATAGATCTTTGAGAACACTATAACTTGAGCACAGTAAGGCTCTGGCAGCAAACACTACTTTCCAGTTCCATCAATGTGCGAAGCAGATTGCTGATGATACATTTCACATCGTCTGTTCCAGGGTTTCCTAAATGTCCTCATGCCAGGCACCCTTACATAGATAAACAGTTGATGACAGGTTTTATCCATGGCTGTATCAGCTCGATTTGATTCTCTCATAAACAATAAAGACACAAGACGCTTATATATTCACAAAACTGAAAAGAAGAAAAGCAAAACAAAAGACAGATTAAGTTCAGTTCTGCCATATACTCTGCCCTAGATCTTACACACTGGTGCTTTAACATTTTCTTGCAACTAATATTAATAAACATTTTTCCTATTTACAAGTTTTAGGCAGGCATTACAACATCTGAACAGTTTAACCATACAGTTACTAGATTTGAGATGACTTCACTAACAAATCTGAATTGTCAGCATGTGTGAAAAGCTCACAATCAACTGCAGCATTGCATATGCATCATTTACATAGATTAAGAAGATTAGGGGTCCTAGGATCAATCCTTGTGGAACACCATACGTGACTCCTCCTGATATGGTACCATAAATAAAATACGAACTGCATGTGATTATTTGATTTAAAGCAGTTAACTACACAGTTATCATATAGTATTGTTATATTTGTCTATATTGAAGTCCATAATGTGGTTTTATGTGATGTGACTGCAAGTGAGGAGAGTCAAACCCATCATTTGACTCATGTTGTTTCCTGTCAGGTGACATTGTAATGTGATGACCCTCCGCTAAGGTCAATTACGCTCATTTTAAAAGTTCATATATGTTATTATTATTGTGCCCCAAGACAGCTCACACAATATAATTATGCACCATTCCACTGCCAAATTGAAGGTCAGTTGTCTTGTTTTGAGCTTAAGTAAAGATTGGTGCATGTTCATTAGTACTGACTGAGATGTCCTGGGGCACTTGTGAATTCTTAAAATGGATGGACTGCCTTTTTGCAACAGAGTTTTACACAAGGAATTTCAGTCCTGCTAAAGGAACAAAATGCCTCTAGAGGAGCCGGATGTTCTGACACGATGGAGTATCGGAAGGCGAATAGTTCCCCATTTCATCAGACATGCTGGTCATGACCCGTGTGAAGACCTTGATACAGTAAAAATCAATACGGAGCAGCTGCCAAACTCACAACATCAGAGGTTTGAAGAGGAAGCAGAAGGGAGAGACTTTTGGCCTTCCTTTAATAAGCCTTTATCCTAAAAAATGTAGGACACACATCAGCACGTTAGCCAAGCTGGAGCACCACACACACACACACACCTCCCACACAAGAGCAGAATAAAAGCAGTAACAACAGCGGCAGCAACACTTCAGTAGGACTGACAACAACCACCTAACAAATCACAAACACAAACAGTGAAGCCCTCCTCCCCCACAGTGCAAACTAACTCCCCTTCCTCCCCCACAGCCCCCAGACATTTTTCAAAGCATATCATTAGTATCATTTCTCAAGCGGTGAAACATGAACTAAACCCCCAAGGCACTCTGAGATCGTTCCCCATAAACAAAGCCATCACGCCGCACATCGGGAATCCCGGGACCTCTCACCTTACTTCTGCGGGTTGTCCAAATATCCAAATGGAAAATTTAACAGTTGTTCCACAGACTGCAGAAAACCTCCGAGACATACTCCAGTTTAAAACAAAGTCAATGTGTAAACAAGACAGTGGCATTCACAAATGGTGTGTCAAACACTTTCATCAAAAACACAGGATGGGCAATATCTATTCCTGTTCCAAAAAACTATTTGTTACCATGGCACCATCCTCTGCTTTAAATCACCAGACAATTTAGAAAAAAAGGCACCTGGTACTCTCCTCTAAACCTTGTAGAATTGAGGCTCTTTGTCCCGCTGATGATCTCCTCTGACATCCGGCGAGACCTGGAGGTTTTTAACAAGAGCGGAGAAATCAACAGCATCCATTCCTTGAGAGAAAGAGATTGTTCTATTATCGATCCGACAAAACGGGTTCTAACAAAACTGGTGACACTGATCATGTAATTGAGGGGAGGGTAACCTGGGAGAACTTGAGGGTCAATCATGCAGGGCTGATAAAGGCTCTGGGTGAGATTGTTTGCACCTTTATGACCCAACTGCTGCTCCATCTTTACAAAAAAACACTGTTATGACTGTGTATTTTATATTTTTAGGTACAACATTTACATTTTAGCACCCCAAATCTCTCTGGCGTAGTCTCAGATTATCCATCTTGTGCTAAAATGCTACTTTTGCTTGCCTCACCGCACTGAACGGCTCATTTAGGGCAATACTGTGCCAATAAATGCAGATGTTTGCTGTTTTTTGTGTAGCTCTTGAGAGTCTTAAGTGGTTTCCAATTTGCAATTACATCCCTATCTCTCTTAACCCCAACACCCACCCACGCCAGATTTCTCTCCACACTCTCACACTTGATGGATAGGCTACAAACTCAGCAGCATAAATCAATGATTCTATGGAAAGACGAAAACCATTGCAGGTGGTTTTAGGGCCTTCAGGGATTGGACACTGAGGATTATTTAAAACATAAAACATCTAGCGGGCAGTGGAGAAAAGTAAGTATTTAC
>NW_023340206.1:6374740-6430354 GCF_004916995.1 Morone saxatilis
CAGTGGAGAAAAGTAAGTATTTACACAAGTACTTTTCTTGAGAAGAGTTTTGTTGTACTTGAACTTTACTTCAGTGTTTTAGTTTTACACTACTTCTGCAGGAAATATTGATTTTTTTACCCCACTAGATGTATTTGACAGCTATAGTTACTAATTACTTTTCAGATTAAGACTTTACATTAACAAACATATGATAAACATGTAAAACACATATTTTATGTACCCAATAATATGACATTATTGGAGATTCAACCAGTGGTTCCCAACCTTTTTGGCTTATGAAAAAGTGGTGTCTAGTATGATGAGAAGGCTAGCTATAGACCTTTTTATTGACCAATGATACTAATTAAGGCTCTGTTCCATTTAGTACAGCAGAGCCTTTCCAGCACCCTGACTCCCCTGAACCTTAATTAGTGTCATTAGTAACACCAGTGTTTACCCCTACTATTTCATGTAAAAATGTCTGCTTTTCAAAAAGGTCTATTACACACCACAAGTCCCAAAAATTGAATGTGTGTAGCAGAACTTTTTCTAAAGTCTTCTTTCCTGCCCCATTAATCATTTCACGACCACTCAGATTAATTTTATGACCTTTAATAGGGGCCCGACCCTGAAGTTGGGAACCACTGGACTAAACTAATTGTATATAATGTAACCTTGTTAAAACCAGCTAAACCTCGAGCAGCTACAAAGTTCTGCTAACACTTTGATGCACTAGTATTAAAGGTCCAGTGTGTAACATTTTATCTGTTGGTAGAAACGAAATATAATATTCATAGCTATGTTTTCATTAGTGTATAATCACCTGAATATATCATCATATATAATAAACACTGGCTGTAGATAAGGCCTTTTACAGTTTCTTCTACATTGTTGGAACAGGAGGGTGAGGCTAGGGCATTGCAATTAGCAACTACACCGCTAGATGCCAATAAATCCTACACAGTGGTCCTTTAATAATCTAATAGTGTTATAGTCACAGGGGCAATTTTTCTGCAAAACGAGCACTTTTACTTTTGATATGTTAGGTAGAATCATCATCTCAATATCATCTTTTAGCTCTGTGTTTGATCTCCACCAGCTCCTAAGAATAACATCTGTCTCTTTAGCTGCTGAATGCTCCACTTCGTCTGTCTGATGCAGTGGGTTTTTACAGCCAATGACCAAAACAATGAGCTAAAAGGTGCTAAAGTGCTTGTGGAGGTGAGGGAAACTTTAGAGTCAGTTTAATAATTAAGTGTGTTCATCACTACACTTCTGCCAGCAGTAATAAGTAATTCCAACCGGTCCACTATACATTTAACCTCATTGTCACTTTGAAAAATTTGCTATCAAAACTCACTTTCTCTAATTCAGAGAGAAGAACCTGGTGTCGCCCCACCTCGCAGATACGAAGCCTATTCATGTGCTGCTTTGTACAGTGACAGTCGTGAGTTGAATGAGGAGAGAGGCAGAGTGTGTGAGTGTATGTGTGAAAGAGAGAGAGAGAAAGAGAGAGAGAGAGAGAGAGAGCTCAGTTGCCTTAGCAGCGCAGCTTCATTCCTTCACAGTCGGGCTTCAGTCCGGTGCTGTGAGCGCTGCGGTGCGCTGCGCTTTGCGGGTCTTCCACTCACGACTCCACGTTAATTAACCTCTCAAACAGTCTTTGTCCTCCACTCATTCCGCGGTGTTACCATTATTATTATTTTTTAAATCACTAAGTTTGGGCTTTTCTCCAAGTTTTCTCCAACGCCGCATTTTCTCCGGCTGTTATGAAGAAAAAGGCGACGGCGGCAAGTTGACTCTCCAGTTTTGAAACCAGCCCGGTGCAGGTGCAATAACAGGCTACACATCAGTATCCCGGCGCCGGAGAGGATGGCTCTGCAGGCGGCCAACGTGAGCGTGGCGGACGGCTGTGTGGAGAAGGGGAACCTCAGCATGGAAGTTACCGACTATAATATCAGCTGCACCAACAGCTCCGTACTCCCCAAATCCACCAGAGTCAGAGGTAGGATTTTCTTCTTCCTCTGCGCATTAAGCTGCCTCTCATGAATCACCCAGGCTGAGGTGGATGTATTTAAACTGTATTTATGCTTCAGATTGCAAAAGGAAACATCTGGCCCCAAAAACAGATGGGTTTGAAAGAAACAGGGTGATAGACCTTATTGTTAATTCTTCTCATTTGTGTCTTGCTTATATTTCTAAATAATAGCTACAAATAACTTCACATGTGATCCCTTCCTACACAATGAAAATAAAAGCACCAAAAGAGTTTAATTCAGCTTGATAATGTTGTTTGGCTCTAATTACAAACTGCCACCTATGACTGATCGCCTGCTTAAGTTGATTTACTGGTTGCACTTTTACCTTCTAACCATCACTGACTTTTAATTTTCGTACTTCCCCCGACTGTGTTTACCATAAAATGATTTGCAATCAGGAGTTTTGTTTAAATCAAGCTGCTCAGCCACATTGTATGCAATCAATCAACCAAGCAGCCCAATTTGCTGCTGCTCCCTCTCCCAGTCAATAATGACACAATCTGGATGAGCAGCAGTGTCAGTATGTACAGGGAGGGAGAGAGAGGACGTTTTAATTCTGAGTGTTTATTGTCCTCGCCCATAATTCTCAAAATGCTCACTACCCGTTGAGATTAAAACCCCACACTAGAGGAGATAAGGCCCCCCGAGCTGCGTCTTATATCAGGACACCAGTGGAAAATGAAGGCCCTGATTGGGTAATGAGGTCTGAACGTGGGAGGAAGAGTTGTTTTTCTTAATTATTTTTTTATCTCCCCTGCAACTGCTGCAGTATCCAGAAAATTTCAAATATTCTCCTCACTAAATAATTCACAACCGCTCCTCCTTCAGTGCTGCGTTACTTTTGTTGACCTTATACAGGAGGCATGCTGGAACATCATCAGCAGGCCGGTAGGCTCAAATACCCAGAGAGCAATCAGACGCTGTGGGGCGTGTTCAGTGTTTGACCAAGAGAAATGTCCTGTGCACAGCCTGCTGCCTCCATCTCATCCCCCTCTCTCTCACACAGAAACAAGTCTTCTTTTTATTTACCTTAATCCTTTATTGGGCCTATTCCTTCTCCCCTGTCTCCCTTCAGGCCAGGAGAGAGCAATGGAGCCTGATTATGCAGCTGTATTGCTCTCAGATGTGATACTCCAGTGCAGGACAGGAAATTAAAGCCTCACCTTCCACTTGTGGATTTACCGCTGTGCGATCTGTTGAATTGGAGATTTTGTCCTTCACTTGCTTCTGATACAGTAAAAAAAATACTTTGATGTTTCTGTTGTTGATTATATTGGAAAAATGTGCATAAATCACATATTCTTTCAACTTTTTCATACAATTTACACTTTGAACCAAAGCTGCAACTATCAGCTGTTTTTATTATTGATTAATCCGCCAGTTGTTTTGTTTTTGATTAATTAATTAATTGTCAGAAACATCGCTGAAATGAATGAATAAAGCCTTTTATAATCTCCTGAAGACCCAGTGTATTGTCATCATGACCAACAAAGACCAAAGAGCTGAAACCAAAATGGAACAAAAATTGTTAATCAATTATTTAAATACTAAATAAAATGCACCTATGAGAGTCAAGGAAATATATTTATTCATATTTCTACATTGTGTGTGCTGCATTGGAGCACTGAGCATAAAGCAGTGACAGTTTGAATAAAAAATGTCATTTATATGCATTTACTTTTGTTTTAACCCAGAAAAAGGTCTAAAAAGTATAAATCACATATTTTGAGTAACAATTCTCAACTTGTTTTATAAAATAGACACCAGTTTTGATAGTTGACTATGAACTGTAAACAGATAGTGATGCATTTTACTAAAGCAATGAGCGCTGGCTTTATATGTGTAGAACCTATCTTACTATTATCATCTCATTTATCAAATAATACCAACTTTTTAAAGATTAAATACACACTCAGTGTTGTTCTCAATATTGGAATCCATCATAAGATTGTTTTTCAAAAGCTACAATCACTTCCTGAAGTTTATACCTTTATGAACAAGTCTTGTCTCCCGACTTTAGACTGCTGATCGTATTTCAAACAATTACTGTGCACTGTAGGCTGCTGCATTACACTGCTGCCACCCCCCTACCTGAATTGCTTTGTTTTCCTTCCTCTTTCAGTAACTATAGATGCTATAGTATAGAGGATTTCAATCTGCGAGGGCTGCCTCTTTAGGGAGGTGTGGGAGAGTGGGGTGGGGGGGGTTGAAGGGAGAAGCTACCATGTGAAGTGAAAGAGACAGGGGCATGCAGTTGTTCTGAAAACAATGGGAGGTTAGTTATTGTAGTTTGGCCCGATGAGCTGGTCCACTTGCCAGCAAGGTCAGCCGTTGGAGCTCCAGCAGTGGTAGCTCGTGGAGGCAATGAAAGGAGCCTTAAAATCTGCAATTTCTGCCCAAAATTGCACTCCTTCTCGGAGTCATAACTGAGGCAAATCTGAACACACAGACGTGATACACACAGTTTTAGATTCTATGTGAGTTAAACTGTCAGAGGATAACAATATCTCTGATGTCCACCGTGCATAGCCATCCATGTACCAGCTTAGAAATCCTAGAAAAAGACGCTCCTATATAAATCCAGAACTTGCCTCAGAATCATCACGTTTTTAAGTTTTCTTCATTATTAAAGTGATCCAGTGACATTTGTCTGTACATCCACGAGTTCATGGCAAACAGGAACTGCTAAAAGCTAATTCAGCAAGCTAAATGCCCAAAATATCATTATAATTCTGGAGACACAGACTACTTTGTTTCATCTCTCGTCTGCAGTCATTGCTGCTGCATTTGAAGGAGCAGCTGTAAAACTCCCGCAGCACTAAAACGAAACAGCACCTGACACACATCACATTACAGTAATCATTCAGGACTCTGGAGAGCACTTCAGTTCAGACAGGGCCTGCTCATGTGGAACAACATCTGTAGTTGCACCTTGGCTCGGCCCCCGGACACACTCTGTTCCCCGCTGATTCAAAGTGACACTTTGCTGAGCTCACTTCGTCCTTTTGAGTCCATGTGAGATAAGTTATCATGAAGTGGATCTCATAAGCATTAAATGAACGCTGTTTCAGAAGAGAAACCAACCCTGGAGACTTATTACTGCAGGGGGAACGGCTCAGGAGCTTCTAATATCTAACCAATTTTCTACGACGAGGTGTCTCGTAGAAGAAATTAGCATCTTTTCCCCTTTGGGTATGTACACGGTGATGTAGGCTGTCATAACATGATCACGGTAATCAGAACAAATAATTGGAAAGCTATGAAGCGACCTGGTGAGTCGGAACAAACGGCGCACACACGCAGGCACTGAGTCTACAAACTATTCGGAGCATCATCCTCTCTGATAATGAGGTGCTGCCTCTTCCCAGAGCTTAAAAAAATACCTTCTGTGTTAGTGTACAGTACATTTAATAAGGAAAATCAATAAGAGATTCTAGCTTTTATCTCATAAAGTTCCCTCCATTAAAACATCGCAGATCATGACGCCTGTAGAGTGGGACAGTGCAAATAAAGATCCCATCAAACATGTGGGCACCCCCTCGACCATGCAAAAGCTGTATTGAGCTGTAATGCCCTCTCTCTGCACACTTGGCTTTATTAACTCGCGATAACGGGGGAGTGGAGGGAGGCAGAGCTGCAGCTTTATGGGGTTATCTGGTATCAGTTTGACTCAATTTCACTCTCGGTTAATCCTTAGTCATGTGACTCTCCAGTGTAGTATAAGTGACAAAGCAAAAAGCCAGACTTTATAAGACTCGACCCTTGTGCAACCATACATAACAAGGATTTTTAATGGTTCTGAGATATAGGAGCTGTGATTCCTTTATTTTTTACTCTGTTAAGCCCGAATCACAAAGTTTAAGGTCTCTGTAGTCCTGAGAAAGTCCAATCGGTAATTGCACTCAATCCCCTTTGGAAACCCCGGTGCCTTGCTGCGGGCTTTGTTTACAGGGTGATTTGTGGGATTGGAGAGGCAAACACCTCGGCTGAATGTTTAATTTGATAAGGAGATCCCTTTAGATGCTCCTCTAATGGCTACAAGGAGCCGGTTGCAATGAGACAACACTGAAGGAAATAAGGGAAACGCTTGTTTAATCAGTTTCAACAAGTTCAGGTTCATGTAGTTGATTTCACTTCCTTTAATGAGTGTCTTAGTGGCAATTAGAACAATTTAAATAAAAATGGCTACATCTTATCCTTCTGAAACGGAAAGACACTTTACACAACGAGTTCATAACTCACCGTTCTTTAAATTAAAGAGAATAAAGGTTCGTTACAAGAATCAATTTTACAAATTATTCTTTTTTAGTCCACATTGGAGAGAACATCCAGCTGCTGTTTAAACCCTCTAAATTCTGCATACAGCCAGACACGAGCCTTTGTTATTTTGAGTCTATATCGCCTACAATTCAGGCTATATACAGTTATTTTATAATTACTTCTATTCATTTGTCCTTTTTCTTTCCATTTTTTTAGTTTAATATTTATTTTGTTTTATTTTCAATTCTTTTGTAAGTCACTGTTTGTTGTCTTCTTTTGCTTTTGTGTTTAAAAAAAACCCATTAATTAAACTGAAATGACTGCTCCATTATTATATTATAAAGGGCTGAAGAGGTTTGCTTGGGGATGCTTTTGCCTTGATTGACAGGTGTCAGCCTGTTGCACTCAGCAAGGTGGTTGTCTCAGATTCACTAAGTAAGCAGTCGAGGACACTTTTAGTATACAGTGCTTTACCGACTTAGAAGTTACCTTAGAGGAAGAAGAAAAAGAAAGAGAAAGATGAAAGAGAAAGAGAACAAAGTTTTGAAGGAATATTTTTTTGGAAATACTCTTGTTTGCTTTCTTACGCAGGATGTGTTCAGGCGCAGTATTGAGTGTAGGTCACCCACGTGTAGCGCGAGTAAAACTGGAGCTTCTTAACAGCCTGTGTCTAGCTGTATTGATTTGAAATCTCCAACTGTAAACACATAGTAGTTTCCACACGCAGATGCTGCAAAAAGCAAGAAATCATTGGCATCGAACTTCATACATTGATAGAAATCCGGTGTTTTGCAGACTCATCCAGTATCAACGTATTGAGTTGAGTTGTACAAATCTTCAATTGATCTCCTCAATTAAAACTCATACATAATGTAGCAAGCAATATAGGACCACATCCGAGGCAATGTAAACCTCATGCAGCCATTGCTGTTAGTACCGTACCGTAATTATCAGTCTGCACGCTCATTGGCAGCACGGACTCTACGGGAATATAATTTACACTTTGTAGCCGGCGAACATTGGCAGGCATCTGGCTTCCTGTCATTGTGTTTGCAGAGACAGCAGAATGGACAGGGATTTACTGAATTTGTCACCCTCAGGCGGGACTGCAGTGTGGTAGCTCTGCCTCCGTTTGTCTGCTTTACTTAAAATAGACACAAGCTCACACCTACTGTACGTGTTCCATCGAGCTTATGGTCCCCTCCTGCCCAGTATTTTCTCACGTTTCCTGTTTAATCATAATGAATATTAACTGGTGTGTCATGGCTTGTTTCTTTACAAGATTCACTTTAGTATCTTAAAGTATGAACATGTCAGAGAAAGCTAGCGTACATGCCTGATGAGGCCTCATGGGTAATTGAGTATGTGCTTAGCTCTCTCCAACTTGCAAAGATTTCAAGGTTTTGTCGGATCAATATTGTTCTCTTATGGGACGGCACGGTGGAAATTAATTGATTTTAACTGTGCTGACGCTAACAGTAACTTGCCTCATTACTGTGATAAAATGCAACACAGAGGTCAGCTTCCATCTGCACACTGAGCAGGACAGATTGCTGTCAAAAGATTCATTTGCCACCACTTTGAGACCCAGTAATGATGTGCAGAGCTGAAAAGGCCAGTAGGTTAAATCTACAATGAGTTAGAGTCCCATATGTGTGAACTGAAACCGCGAATAATACGAATAGATCAAAAACCAAACAGAGAAGCCCACAGATGCAGTTTAATTCTTTCAGACTAGTCTGAAAGAGATCCACATACCTGACACAAGGTGAAATCAGTCTTGGTATTCAATGTTTTTCCTCTGTGATTGCACTGAACATGAAGAAGTCCAATGCATGCTGTCCTGATGCCGGTCTTTTGATTGAATTTGTTAGAATACACAAGACGTGTGGTCAAATGCGGAGTTACCTTTGCCATCTGAAGAGAAGCAACAAGAAAAAGATTGATAGGGACTAAAGCCAGAGCTTTTAAGCGCTCCGGGATGTAAGATGGTGATTTATTGGCAGGGTGGACACAAATCGGGCATTCGAAGCAGCTTTCCACCCTGAGGAAACATTTATAGCAAGCATGTTTCTAGTGGTTTATTCACAATTTGGAGTGTTTACTAGTTAAGACTCCAAAACACAACCATTAATGGTTACAGGGAAACAAATGTTTATATGTAATAACCAGCAGGTCCTTGCGCTTGGAAAGCCTTTCAGAGAAAAATGAATCAATTTGAAAACACAGTCTGGACTGACTTGAATTCAGCCAGTTTTTTTCACATGCTGTGTAGCAGATGAACACCATAGAAGGTAAATTACAGCAAAGGACACAGACAAGTTTGTTATTCTTGGCTTAAGTTACAGAGATTGATTTGCTTTTATTCACCTTCCTGCCTAAATCATCTGATCAGGTAGGATGACATGGAGATTGTCTTAATGCTGTGTGAGTATAGGTTTTTTACGGACCAAGATCTTCTTACATTCAGTTTTACCGTTTCTGTCCTGTCACTGAGAGAGGATATTGTCCTTCAAGTTTGTTTTTCTCTTTCTTGACTCTGACTTAGTGACTGAAAGTTGTTTCTAATCAGAAGGAAAATGTAATTTTAAGAAGTTTTCCTAGTAAAAGAAACAATGGCAAGTAGAATAGTATTTGGAAATGTAATTATATTGGACCAATTTCTCTCTATATATATATGTTAGGGTTAACCCTATATTTGTATATATAGGAGAAAGCTACACTGTGGTGTTTTCTTGTAAACAAACAATGTTATGTTTTATTGACTGGTTAGCACCAACATGCTCTGTTTGTGTCCTTAACGGCAATCAAACCTGTGTATTTCACTTGCAAAGACATTTTTTTAAATATTTTTGAACCTGCATTGTTTACATCCATGTTTGCTGGATGGCAGTGATCTTCATACTGCCTGTTCTGGCATGTTGTCATGTTTAATGACCGCTGGTTGGACAACACAAGCTACTTGAAGACGTTACCTTGAGCACCTTAAGTTTGCGATGGGAATTCCTTTACTATTCCGAGTCACTGTCAGTGTTTTGTTTTAGTATTTCCTGTTTTATTTTATAATACTTCACTTCACTTCCTGTCTTTGACTGTTTTCCCTCCAGTTTTGATTTTCTGCCCCGCCCCGATTTCACCTTTGTTTATTTATCCTCTCCCTCAGTGTACTTAGTGTGCGTTCATTTGTCCTGGTTGTCAGTTCATCCTTGTTGCTTTGTTGGTTCTTTGCTTGGTTTTTGCTGCACTTGTATCTGTTTACCTGGCAGGTAAACTGGCCTGTATGCTGCATCAGTATTAAGTCACTAACGTCATCCTGCTGCTGTCTCGCATTTAGATCCAATCCTGCGTTTCCTGAGCCATGACAGTTACAGTTACTAAGCGTTCAATCAATTAACTACAACAATTATAAACAGATTAATCAACGATGAAAAAGTTGCAGCCCTGGTTTAGATGTTGCAGAGACGATACTGCTTACTTGAGCGGTACTTGAGAAAAGGGAATTAATTGCTTATTCTCGTAAGTTCAGAAATAATTTCCTGACTCATGTCGACTGCTTTACACGTTCAATTCCAAAGGGCTTTCTGCTCACTTGTAATTAGTGTAGTAACATCAGATTTGGACAGAGCTGACAGTCATTTCTAACATTTCATCATCTCACAGGAGTATGAAATACAGCCTTGTGGCAAAGTTGTGATTAAAAGGATAGTTCAGAACTTTTTTGCATCTCAGTGAAATCACCTCTAAGATTATTACTGCTCATTATTCATCTTTTTTATACCAATTTATTAATGTATCATAATGAGATCCGACTCCATCAGTCAATCCATGACAAGCCCTCTTCCTCCACGTCCCGCGATAAATGACAAAGCTTTCAAACGACTTGCTGTCCCTATGAAGTCGTGCTAATCCTCCTTCTGAAGATATAGAAGTGATGAAACTTTAATGATCCTTGCGGGAAAACATAATTACAGTTTGAATAGCAGCAGCCAGTAGGATACACAATAGGAATGGAGGTTAAATAAATAGACACAACCCTAACATAAGCTTCCTTGTTCTCCCATCCCTTGGTCATGCGTAAAATGTTCCACGTCAACGACCTCCGCGCACAAGGTGAACGCCTTTTATCTGTGCTGTATTTATGGCTGCCTGTGGATTTGAACGCAGCAGTAACGCTTGAGAGAGTCAAAGGAACCAAAGTGAATCGTCCTGCTGTCGTTAGGCTCAGGGGAGCCAACGTACAACTGGTGCTCAGTGAATAGATAATTCCATTTTCACTCGGCTTGATCGCACAGAATCTAACATGATAGAAGCTGCTGAGCCAGTGGGGACTCGGTGCTTGTTGTTTGTGTAGGAAGTCTCAAAAGTTAGAGCCGATTATGCCTCTCTCACATCCTGTAATGCCGCTGTGTAAATCAAAAACTCTTGTCAAACTTGTCACCTGCGCTGCTTATTCATCTTCCAGCGACTGAAACAAGGTGGATGCTGCTTATATTAACTTGGCCGCGGTGTCAGCCCCTTAGCTGATGAAACTGCTCTCAAAGCCATCAGAGGATCTTCTTATCAAAAGAATAATTTATATTTGCAGTTGAGGGCAACTGGGTCTCTCAGGTGACAGAGGTGATTAACATGCATCCTGCAGTATCCTGGGTTCAAATCCAGACCTCATCTACTTTTATCTTTGCTGCCGAGTTCCTCTGAAGATTGTCCGATAAGTGATGTTGGCTACGGCTTCAGAGATTTCCTCAACATATTTCTATTTATTTCAAACAAGCTGCTGTTAATTTCTTTAAAAGTAGAATAGTATATAATGTTTGCTGCAGCATGGGACTGTTACTGGAGAGAAGGAGCCCTCAAATAAACAATCAAATCAGACCACGTAAGGCTTTAGCATGTGCGTGTGCTGTTTTATTTCTTCTTTACAAAGTTATGTAGTCTCCCTTTTTGTGAAGGGGTGGTAAGTGGTTTCTTATTTGAGCTGGTAATGTATTTGATTAAAGGACCAGTGTGTAGGATTCATTGGCACCAACTGAAAACCCCTCGCCACAATCAAACCTGTAGACGGTGGCCACAAAACATGCAAAAAAACATGCAAAAGGCCCTACAGCCAGTGTTTGGTTTGTCCATTCTGGGCTACTGTAGAAACATAGTGGTTTAACATGGCGGCCTTCATAGAAGAGGATCCGCTCCCTCTGTAGATAAAAACAGCTCATTCTAAGGGAACAAAAACACAACAATTCTTATTTTAAGGTGATTATACACTAATAAAAACATACCTATTCCATTTCTTGCCAGAAGATCCGCCTCAGTGTTACACACTGGACCTTTTAAAGAAAAGTATAATTGGCTGAAGAAGCTGGTTCTCTAAGGGTTACAGTCCTTGTAGACCTGTTGTTGAGCTTTTCTGTGTAATATAAGTTGTGGAAGAGCCTGACCTTTTCAAATCTAGTAGGAATACATTACATTATGGGAACATTTTGGCTTCCTCGGAGAGAATTAGATGAGAAGATTGAGAACACTCAACTATGTAGCTGGAGCCAGCAGCCAGTTAGCTGGGCTTTGCATAAAGACTGAAAACAGAGGGAAACAGCTATCCTGGCTCTCTCTGTCTGGCAGCACCTCTATAGCTCATTAATTTAACACATTAAATCTTGTTTTCTCAGTTTGTAATGCAGCCTTCCTGTTTAACATTAAGGATGATAATTAGATATGTTTTGTGACAGCAACATTTCTTATGTCAAGATGACAAAATGATAATAAAACTACAGTTTATATAAAATATATAGTGCTAACATAAACATACAGTGCTGTTTGTGTCCTGGTTGCACTCCTAATGAGGGGTGTGTGTTTGCCTTTAAGGTGATGTGTGGTGCGCTGTCTGCAGGCTCTGCTGTAGACCTTTACTTGTCCCATGTAGCTGTCTTTAATCAGAGGACTCAGTCAGCGCAGCACATGGCCTGCCCCGACCTTGTCCTGTTAGATACTCTCATTGTCAAACTGACTCGCTCTGACAGGCCGGTGTGAGTGAAGAGAGCATCCTAAAACCCCTCCGGCTGGGCTGTCCTGCTCTCGCTGATGCTCAGCTGTATGGCAGCGCTGAAAGAAGGAAAACATATGAAACACTTATTTTAGAAGACTGCTTCATTCTTAGTTTTATCTGTCAGGTGATTGTCGAGCATAGACAATGTTATACTATTTCTATGCAGGGGCGGATTTAGAAACTGTTTCATGGAGGGGCCAGGGGCCTCATTTGTAAAATTAATAATTGGAGGCCCTGGTTCTCAGCAATAATAAACTGTACATTATAAAGTTATATAATAATATAATATAATCAATAGTTACATTGTTCATTCTGTGCAATAACTGAATGCCAAATTTAAACTTTAAATATTCTAAATCAAAATAATGTCTAATTGTCGTCATTTTGCATCTTTGTAGTCATTTTGTAATAAAAATAATGTTACTGTCACCTCATACAGTGTCTTCGGTCCTGTGATCCATCCATGATACTAATAAGCCAACTAACTATCACCTATTGACTCCTGGCAGGGGGGCACCAAGGGTGGCTAATGAGATTCCAGGGGGGCTTGTACCACCCCTGGTCCCACCCCTGGTCCCGCCCCTGTTTCTATCAATTGTATTTCAGTCATTTAATGGGCTATAGACATAAACCAGAAAGAAAACACACAGAGTACCAAGAAAGATGATAATGATGCAAACAATAACTGTTTAATTTTGATCTTGTTTTTCCAGTTTTATTCCCAAGTTACCACCTGGCACAGTCTGTTCAGCACTGATGATGTTGTTTGTCTTCATCTTTTCCTGTCAGTATTATTATTTCAATTATCGTTTGGCTCACGGGGCGAGCAGGAAAATATTGACACTAGCACAATTTAAAATGTTGATTATGTGAAGTTATTCTGTCTTGTAATAGACTTTGGTGTTGTTTATGTGCCCAGAGTCTTATTTCCCAGGTGAACAACCTGGTTGATTTTCTTCGTGTATCGCTGTTATTTTGTTTTCTTGCACTTTTTTTATTCTGCGTCTTCTTATGTCATTTAATGCGTGGGTTGCTGGAATGATTACAAGAAAAGCACTGTATACAGATGAAGAAAACTTACATTTTTTTTAACTAGTTTTGGTTTTTATTAGTCTGGTGGAAGTCTTTTGTGAACCAGCCAGTTCATTTAATGCATCAGTCTTCCTCTTCTGCCTCTTCTATTTGTTCTTCCACTTCTTATTCTTTGTTTATTGCTGTTCCCAGTGACATTAAACATGTGGTTGTCTCACGATTACAAGAAAAAGTACCCACAGGAGCACACTGAGAGGGTTTGATGAAGTTAATATTTTCTGTTTTAGAGGACAGACAACATTCATTCAGTGTGTCCCAGTAATCCAAGGATGTGTACTTGATAATTCACTTGTGCAAATGTGTTTCCTTCCTTTAATTGATCAGCTGCAAAAACAGGTTTTATAAATGATGTCCCCTCTCTTTCTCTGTCAGAGATGGACTCGCTGCGCATCCTGCTCTACTCGCTCATCTTCCTGCTCAGCGTCTTCGGTAACCTGCTGATTATCGTGGTCCTGATGCTGAACAAGCGCATGCGGACCGTCACCAACTCCTTCCTGCTGTCGCTGGCGGTCAGCGACCTCATGATGGCCATCTTCTGCATGCCCTTCACGCTCATCCCCAACATCCTGGAGGACTTCATCTTCGGAGGTGCCATGTGCAAAACCGTCTCCTACTTTATGGGTGAGGATGAATTCTTTCATTTCAGATCTGAGCTTTAGTTTTAAGTATTTTAAAAAAATGAAATTAAGTTCAACCAGCGAATGACTGGTGTGGAGAGTTTTTGGTTCAGAACTGAGCAGTGAATTTAGGAAGCCATAAATCTGTCCAGCTGGCAAAGTAATCACTGAGTGCTGGGTACTGATCAATAAACCCATTTTTCTTTGGGAGCAGTAAAAATCCTAACTTATTGCACTATTATCGAGTCAGTTATCTCAGCAGTCACAAGGCTCATTCTTGCTATAGATCTGGTTTAGTCCACATTTAAAGACAAACTATAGCATCACACATTTATTTGAATTCAAATCAAAATAGTCTTCGTGTCCACCTCACGTTTCATAGCAACAAGGGAAAAGCTCTGCTGCAATATGTTGTACTTTAACTTCCTGTCTACCCTGGAAGCGAGAATATGTTGTGTAGGTAGACATCTGCTGCTTGTGACCACTATGTGCCTGCAATTTTGTAAACATTATTTTTTACCATTTTACAAACAAATCCTAGACTGCCTTACTTCGGTGTCCTACAAACGTTGACCACTATTAGCGTTCATAGTGGTGGAGATTAGATCAAACTGTGGAGAGTTGGATGAGAAGATTGACCACTTTCAAGTGTGTACGGTAAATATGAAGCTATAGTCAGCTTAGTTTAGCATAAAGACTGGAAATGGGGGGGGGGGGCAGCCTGGCTTTGTGGGAGGGAACAAAATCAAAAGTGTTGCATTTAGGATTTGCATTACAAAATCAAAAGTGTTGCATTTAGGAGAAAACACCAAAAACCTCACTTAACATTTAATGTTTAAATGAAATGTTCACAACAAGCTGTAGTCACGCTAAATAGAGCGGAGGAATAAAATTTTTCAGATGATTTTTTTGCCGGTCGTGACTGAGTTGATAGGTGTTTTTCTTGCTCTAAGACAGAAATCTGGCCTTTTTTTTGCAGCTGGCAGCCGATCAGAAGATGTGCCCCAGCTTAAGAATCCTGCCTGAAAATTGCTCAATATCTAACAAGAGCCTGTCTTTTAGAGAGACTTTTCTCTGGGCTTCATTTTGCCTGTCAGAAGGTAACCATCCTTCTGAAAGTGCTCGAACAGTCACACATCTTCAAGAGTGTGACTTAGCGATGAGCTGGCTCCCGTCAGGCCAGAGTCGAGGTGCCACGTGAGGCCTGAGTCAGACTGAAGCACTAGGGGACGGCGAAGAAACTGAGATCTGCTGCACTACTTCTGTCTCTTTGCTTCACTTTGAGCTTTGAATGGTTGAGAAGAGCTATTGAATGGCGAGGTCCACATTCCCATTATTGTCTCAGAAATGTGATGCACCATCTGTGAGACCAGGCTCGCTGAATCTCCTTTTCAATTACTGGGTTCCCTGAGCTGTGATAAGGAGGAGAAGGGCAAGAGGGCCTGCTGCCTCAAACTTTAAATGCAAACTTTTTGTTGTTGCTTTGTCTTATACTCATACTAATTTCAGTCAAAGTAAGTGTTGTAACTGATAACTGATAATGAATGATGAATCACTTAAGCACACATTAAGCTGTGAATAATGACTAGTAAATCCTCTGCTGCAAATGTGATAGATGCTACTTCTTGACTCAGCTACCTAAAAACTGCAACAACATTTTATTTTCTCTGCACAACAATGATTAATTCATTAGTCTAGGTTAGAATTAAAATGATCTCAAATGATGATGAAAGAGGTGTATCAGATCTGCAGCACCAGGATGGGGGCCCACCGGGAATTTACACAAGAAAGTGGCACAGTGAAATTTATCATTGAGAGTTACTGAAGGTGGAAAAAAAGTTCTTAGAGCTCGCTAACCGTCAGCTAGTTTCATGTAAATAAAGTGTGTAACATTTAGGATCTATTGGCAGAAATGGAATATAATATTGATAGGTATGTGTGTTGGTAATTCGTTGGTATTCACTTGGTTGCAATCTGCAGTCTGATCCTTTAAGTTTTAACTGAAATTATTTAGCTTCCTTTGGTACGCTGGCAGCATGATACAAGTGCATTGTTTCCTGATCAAATGACTTTGAAGATTCAGCCTCTGTCTGTATACTGTACCGGGGTTGAGCGTGTTGATTTTATCAAGCAACCATGTCCAGATGAACCGGAGACAAAGAAAGGGTGCAGGCGAAGGTGACAGGCAGGAGCTTCATCCGGGGCTGTGATGTATGTACGAGCTGGGCTCTAGAATAGGCTCGCTAATGATGCAACTTATTTAGGCGTTTCCTCTGTCTGTATCTTGTTTGACAAGATGTGTAATTTCTCTGTTATTCTGCCTATAATTTTTCTGTCAAAGGTTGACTGTTTCTTTGTCAGCATCTGCCTGCCTTCTGTCTGCACTTACCCATCTACCAGCCTATCAGAGGGCTGAATGTAATTATTTTTAACGTTAAGAACCTGTGTGTGTGTGTGTGAGTGTCTGTGTGTGTTAGTGTTCAGTACTTTGTAGTCAGCAAATGCCTGGACCATAGCTCCACCAATAAGTGATTAAGCCCAAACTAGTGGTCTTCACTGGTCCAAAAATAAATGCCCAAGACCCAGAAATGCACTACCCAGAACAGAGCAGGACTTGTCTATTATTTGAAAGCTGGGACCCAGACCCATGAAGAAAAATATTGGACCCAAACTTGAGTTGTCAACTAGTAACTTTGTGTCTAAAATTAGTAGCCTTCCGTCCTATGATGCCTCGTGGTAGTTGGTAGAATACGTCCAGATTAATATAATAATATTAAACACACTGGGATAATAGAACAGGACCTGATTGAAGTGGATCTGGACGAGTACAGCTCCTGGGTTAGGTCTCGAGTCATAGGATTTTAGCCCTAACAATAACAAATGTGGCGCTGCGGAGGGACCACAGACTCGCTGTATGTTTTGACATGAAACTGTATGATTTGGAGCAAAATATCATATAAATGCTCACTGACAAATATCAGCTTCTGCATGTAAAAACCCATCACCCACCAGCATCAATCAAACCGTCTCCGAGCGTCTGATCTGAGCCTCCCATGAGCCAGGCCGTTTATCAGCCAGAACCAATCAATACGCAGGCTCATTGCAACTATCCTAGCCCATTGATTGTGCGGCAAACCTTCTCTGCAAACGCATCTGTTAGCACACGGTCATTAGACATGTAATACACCATCCATCCTTCTATTCGCCAGTCCATCCATAGATCTATCCATCTGCCTCTAGCTCAATAATCATGTGAATCATAGCTCTGTTCGGTTTGGGTGGCAGTTACGAGATCGATGTTGTAATATTCTGGGTGTGTGTGTGTTTGTGTGTGCCGTCTTCAATCACATTTATGTATCCATGTTTGTGTTTCTGTTGCTGGTCATATGATGTAATTACCAACCAACTTACCAGCTCGGTCTGACAGCTCCCCCCGAGGTGCAGTTTGCATAATGTATTAGAATTTGGATTTTCATGGCTTCTAGCAAACTTTTACAAAACTGGCTGCAGGGACATCTGGCACCTATAACACATTAATTCAGTTTGTTAAGTTTTTACGCCTTTAGCCTTCTTTAGAGCTACATTCAACCAAACACTCGGAGAATTAGGTTAGGAATGTAAATCTCCTCTCCCAGGTTGAGGAGCGCTGAGAGACCCTCGACTCCAAACTTCACAGATTCGTTCAAAAGCCAGTTATCAAGCAGCCTACTGTGTTTGAGCGTTCGCCCGCCTCGGGTTTAATGAACAAGAGAAAGGATTAGAGCTTCTGTTTCATCCCGAGAATGGAAGATACAGCGCTGGGGCAAAATGTGAGCATTTAGTTGGTTAGTTGACTGGTAATTACCTTGGCAGCACCTTGTCCACAATCAGACATTAACTTCTCAATACTGCACCGAGTGTGAGGGAGTGAAGCTTTGATCAGCGTGGCTGTCTGAAAACTCAACTTGAATGAACAATGCAGAAATAACTGAGGTACACGAGACGTGCATATAATAGGAAATGTCCGCTCCGTTTTATATAGGCACAGAAAATGTAGCAACGCCAGCAGCAGTTATATTGAGGAGCTGATTGTATTTAAATGTCATATGTAAAGTGAGGTTTAAGGCTCTTACTGGTCTTGAGGCTTTTTTGCTGCTTGTGACAGTTTCACAAGTTAGAAGAACAAGGCAGCTGTGTCTTAATGCACTGTTGCTCAATGCACATACAGTTAATGCATGATCTATATGCAGTTGCTGCAGTATTGTTTAAAGTGTGTTTTACTACACCATGATCTCGTAACTCTTCTTTAGAGGGCCAACAAATTGTTCCAGCAGTACTGCTGCTAATCTCAGATCAGTGTTCCCTGGCAGTAATAAAACAGATGGTCAAGTGGACCTGGACTGAAATGTTGAAAGGTTTGATGTATTTTGGCCTGGTGCTCGTGGACAAGAATCTGATCCCTCAGACAAAGAAGCACATCGGTCTGCTCTGAATTTCTTTGTGCTGTCTGCCTACTGTAACTGTGTCATCAATTCAAATCCCCATCGTCAGGGCCATACATCACCTGGAAGTGCACTTCCTCTCAGTATGAATGTGCACAACCTCCCAGCTATCAGTCTTCATAAGTGTAGGGTTTGAAAACATCACTCACTTGAAAACCTGTGGCTCTATTTCACACAGGCTTCACCCTTTAATGGGGCTCTGTAGGCTGAGCCACTCATTCTCATGTGTCTGTGCACTGAGAACTTGCCCATAAACACGTGTTCAGCCAAATATAATGAGCTAATTCTACCTTATGGTGGTTGGCTCCATAAGAAGGCAATATAGCCTGACTCCTCATGCAGTTTTTATGCTGGTTGGTGGCGAAGATGACTATGCTGTTTCTTCATTCCTGTTTCTAAAACACGCCTCCTTGTAATGATAACAGCACCTTACTTGAGTTCAACCTCGCAAAATCATTGTCGTGTTTAAAATAACTTTATACTAAATACTTTCACTTTTAAATATGTTTATTATATTTTTTTGCTGCAGTTTCTATATGTGTCAGTGTCTTATACTATTTAGCTTTAGAGGCGTTGGTGAGCACGTTTTCCCCTGCTACCAGTCTCTCTGCTAAGCTAAGATAACCACCTTGTGGCTGTAGCTTCATATTTACTGCACATGAGAGTACTATAGATCTTACTGTCTAAGTCTGCAAGTAAGCAATTAAGCCTATTTCCCAAAAGTGTCAAACTATTCCATTAAAATTTAATTCCATGCAAAGGCCTTGAATAGTGTTTCTTTTAAAATATTTATCTGCATTTTACCTACAGTTGTTTTTACCGCTTTCTTTATAATTCCCTTTATCTTGTAATCCTACTGTGTGTGTTTGTCAGTAAAGCACTTTACAGAGCTGCTATATAAACAATGCTTCTTCCTTTTCTTCTTCTACTCCCTACTTTTATTGTTCTTTTTGATCATCCTCCTCCTCCCTGCTATGCTGGATAGAAGAGAGAAATAGACCGAAATCCCTACCTGTCTGTGTACTGCATTTCCACAATCATTGTAAGCTGGCCCTGTGGCTGGGTATGACCGCCTTCAAGCATCAACAAAAGAAAACCCCCCGTGTGTGTGTGATTCGGTCTTTCTCTGTGTCTGTGTTAGCACTTGAAAGAGATGTGTGGGTGTGAGAGACTTATTGTGCGAGACTCTTACAGTACCGGTGTGTGCGTTGACTGTGCCACCCACCGCCTTCTGCTCAGCCAGAGCTGGAGGTGGTTCTTCTAGCTGACCGGTTGTGTGCGGTGGTCAGCAGTCCATCAGGACGAGACTGAGCCTACAGACACGAGGGCTCTATGACAAAAACAGAAATTGTAACACTCGTTCTGTGATGACAGGTGGAGTGAACACATAAATACATAATTTTAGAGCCCAGTTAAACACTGTGGGTATACTGTATACAGTTCAAAAAACCTTATATTAATATTACTCTTTGTTTTACTTCTATTTCGTCGATAACAATGGTCTAAGTGTATCAATCAATCCCTATAATGTTGCTGGGGATTCGGTGAGTTATGCCGTGGCTCAACTAAAGCTCTGTTTTCTGTCTATATTTTTTGCAAAAGTATGCTGAATTAGCTATTAGCAGTTCCTGTTTGCAGTGTCTCAGGCAAGTTCTGGATTTATAAGAAGTGTATTTTACGCTATTATTTTTGGATATATGGACATTAATTCTGGATGATAACTGTCACTGGAGATAATGATATAACCGGAAATTGTTAAGTCCCACTGAATCTAAAAATACATGCATCATAACTTGGAGAAAGAGTGCGTTTTTTTATTGAAATTTGGTAAACAGAGAGGCACAGAGATCGAAAAGTGGGACAAACTGCAACAGCTAACTTCCTGTTGTTTTTAGAACATGCCATGTACCCGTCTCTTTTGTCTCATGCAGTATTGAAAACCCCTGTGCTAAGCCTCCAAGCCCAGGTTGACGGCTGTGTCAGTGAACATAGAATTAGAGTTACAATATGTAACTATCTTTGGTTTGATGTAGTATCCTGTCTGGTTTTAATGTCACCATAGCAGCTGAAATGCTTTTAATAATGCACAGCGGAGTCTCTCCGACTACTCACAGAGCATAAAAGGCATTCAGACGTCTTTTTCTGACAATTATGTTCTCTTTGTTCCGGAGTATCCCTACAACTCAGCTCCTTTGTTCTGTAAGCGCAGGATAAGATAAAGCTGTTCTCTTGCTTCTATCAGACTCCACATCAAATCCCACTCTGAATATCCACACAGTTGTCTTTCTTCTCCAGGTTGCAATCCACATATATTTTTTAGGTTTTGCACTTGATAATAGACACTTAATCCTTTATCTTTTAACTTCAGATAACAAAGCTTATCACAAAGGAACAAAGAAACAAGTAACAAAGATTTTATCATTGGTTTGCAGGAGAGACCGTTGCCAAAGCCTGATCCCACAGAGGAACGTCTGCTCTCAGCCGAGCCATAGAGCAGTCCGCCACTCAAATACTTAACAAGGTTCCTGTAGATTGAATTGCACCATGTTCATAGGAGTATACATAATGACTTCCTCCCTTGAATGATAATGCAAAGCTATGGTTTAGACAGGATATGTTCTTCCGTCCTAAAGGAACAATGAATGGGGATTAATATGTGACAGCGAAACGGTGGATTGAGGTTGTAGCTTCTCGTAGCAACAGAGGATCAGTGTGATGAATTTATTCCTTGGGGGCTCCTTTGTGGCTGCTAGGTATGGGTTTATTAATGCTATTTGTCTCACCCCAGCTCACCTTCAGAACTATATGCATTGACTGAACCCCTCTGCAGATTATGCATATTCATAAATGCAAATACAACTTGGCCTTGGATTGTCTCTGAAAGAATTTGACTTGTGTTAAACCTTATAGAGACCTAGTGTCCTGGATTATCGCAGAGATGCTCACATTATTGAGAGGAGGTAGATTATATTCTGCATTTTGTTTTTACTCTGAAGCAGACATGTCATGTCAGTCATGTTTGTGTCATAAACTGACAACTTGTATGTGAAAGATGAGTGACAAAACTGCCTGGCTCAGCAGCTCCCCTCAGATCTAAAGAACTTTTTTGGCGTCTTTCAGCTCATTATTTTGGTTTTCCAGCCCACTGGTTCACTTTCACTGCTCTTACAGCGTTATCAGCCTCAAAAAAAGCTCTGATAAACTCACTGTACACTACTACAACAGCTAAAAGGAGTCAATACTGGACTGAAATTTGGTAACAGACCAGTTTCTAAGTGTTTTCTCGTTTTTTTTTTCTTTCTGCAGGGATCTCCGTCAGCATCTCCACCTTCAGCCTCGTGGCCATTGCCATCGAGAGATATAGCGCCATCTGTAACCCGTTGAAGTCCCGCTCATGGCAGACCCGATCCCATGCCTATCGCGTCATCGCTGCCACATGGGTGGTGTCGCTGCTAATCATGGTGCCCTACCCGGTGTTCAGTGTCCTCAGGTCTTTTTCCAAGACAAACGGTACTGTGGGCCATATGTGTCGCCTGGACTGGCCCAGCCAGCAAGTTGAACAGACCTGGTAAGTACTGATGGGACTACTTCTTGTCAGGGAAGCACATCCATACTAATATATTGTTATTATGAGATTGCTACGTATATGTAGTTATTCTTAATTCAAACTGAGTAACACAATATCCTATAATAAGCAAGTAAAAAGTGAAAAAAAGCCTGGATAAAGGAAAACCATCAGTCATTTATTAGTTCATCAATCATTTCTGTAATCTGATTTTAATGTTAGACGGAAAAAACATCTGTCTCGCATGCATGACTTGATGGGTGATGAGGCTTGCTGTAATGACAGCTGCCTGTCTGAATGGACAAACTCTGCACAAAGTCTGTGAAAACCTTTTTAAAGATTTCACATGCATGGCAATAATTTTGTGGACGTGCCTCCATAACCTCGACAGGGATGAGTGAGGACAAGATGAATAGCTGGAGTCAATTAGTGAATTGAATACAATCTGCTCAGCCTCGGTTACAAATGTGTTCTGATTTACATTCAGTGTAATTGTGTAATCTACATATGCATTACCATGACAAGCAGAAACTAACTTCATTTTTGAGCAGCACACTTTCTACTGATTGCTCACAGTTGGAGAATAGATTGAATGCGGATTTGGTCATTTTGGTAATATAGCTCAAATTTCCTGCAGAAATCCTCAGTGCCTCTGAGGTTCTCCGAGCAGTACATTGAAACAGCTTTCTATTACTCTGTGTGTTTGTAATTATTCTAGTTAATTCATGTTTTTCACTTTGTATAATTTTTGTAACTTATGTGCAACTTAATGCATTCAATGCTAATGGCTTAGCTTACATGTGTATCTGTAAAATGGATCTCAGCGTTCCAGTATTCTGTGTAATGATGTAGTTATCTGTCATATTATAGTGTGTGTGTATATATATATATTTATATCACTTATAGTTTGTGTCACAAGCCAACACTCAGTATAAAGCAGTTAAAGGAGAATCAGAGTTAAGGCCCGGTCACACTAGAAAGTTGCACAAAGAATTGGTGACATGGGGATGACCAGTTACTGAAAAAATACATTATACATTGAGTACTGACGCCTTTTCATTTATATTTTACAAAACCTCAATACTATATAATATATATACTCAATACCTTCTAGTCTTGAGTCTCCCTAGCTTGTTTGTTAGCTAAGTTGCTCATGGGACAATAAGTTACTAAGCTATTTAAAAGACATATTAGTACCATTAACTCCTGTCTCGTAAATATCTGCAAACCATTCCTCCTTGAGTCGCTTTCTTTCTAACAGAGGAGGTTAAATATAAGTGGATTGTGTAACACGGCTAATAAGCTACAACAGCTTCTGCCATTTTGAACTCAAAGGTCAGCGCTGTCAAGACACAAAAGATTTGTGTAGATTTACTTCGCCCCCACAGGCAAATGCCTTTATTATGGTGATTCCATTCAAGTAAAAAATCGATTGTGAAATTTGAATTGTTGGTGTGACTGAGCCTTTCTCTCTCTACCTAACCAGCAAGAAATATGCGAGGGATAAAGAGTATAGATAATGATGGAGCGAGGGCTCATAAATTCTTGCCCTTTCAGGCTTGAACCCCTGGGCTGCAACTGTGAAGGTGGTTCCAGAGGTGGTGTCTGGAAAATGAATGAAATCATTAAGTGGGAGACTTTTATTTTATGATGAGAAAGGTGATCAGGCAGTTCCTGTTAAGGCATAATTAGAGAGTGTTTGAAATGGATCCGTTTTCTAGCATAGCAGGGGTCGAACCAAAAAAATCAGAGGAGCTGGGACAGACTTCATCATTACAAAGATACTGCATGATGCTTCATGGTACCATTTTGATTGTTTTCTCTGGTCCTGACTGTATGCTGTAAAGGATGGAAGAGTAAAGTTTTTGCAAAAACACCAGGAGAGAAACGATTGCGGGCTGCAGTCTGGGTTGCTCAGTGTTAGGAAAGTCATCCATTCATGTACACGCCTCTGAGGACCAAAAAATGCTGCTTTGTTGTTAAAAAGCTCCCCAAGTGGATGCATAAGCAGTTAAGGATAAGATATGTTTGAGCATCTTGGGATACACCGCTCAGGGATTTTCATAGATCTGTCCATAATAAACAACTTTCTGGTCCTGCGGGATGGCACAATTAAAACAAAGAAGAAGCGGAATATGGCAAAACCTTGTACATCGCTCTACTTGACAGCCTTTTGTGGTCGAACACTCTGAAGAATTCTCTTTTTCTCCGACTGCCTATCAAACTGTAAGGCTTCGCTGGAAAAGAAGAGGCAGTGGGAGACCAGTTAATTAGTCTGCTCGGTGAGGAGGAGGAGGAGGAGGAGGAGGAGGATGAGGAGGAAGAAAGTCAGGGCTCAGATGTCAAAAGTCCAGATGTGTCACAGAGTACGAGGTCCTTTCAAGTTTTAATTCACATTTTCTCCTTCAACCATCATGGCTGTCATTTAAATTACGCAGCGGTTAGGGGTTAAAACCCAGATTGGAAGGAGATAACACCTTTCTCATCGACATCTCGATTTTGGCACCTTTTTTTTTTTTTTGCACATAATGAAGCAGAGCATAGAGTTACCGATGCATCCATTTTTAGACTGAAATCGCAGTCTGAGATGATGAGCAGAGACGTAAGAGCCATAAAGTGGTTAATGAACCAGTTTTGTCAAGTCAAAGTCAAATTTAATGATTTTAGATTGTTATGCGTAATTATTCTTATGCATGGTGTCTTCATGGACAGTTTTACGCAGACTGGAGGATGAATAATCTCATTCACTGAGGCAAATTAACTCACTAGATACAAAATAATTTTAATATGACCAGACCCTGTATGAGTCTGAGGTTTCTGATCAGTGCACTGCTCAACATCCCATGTCATTCTGGACTAAAGTGCAGATATTAGTGGACTAATTTTGGTCTATGATTGTCTCAACCACGTTTTCTGATAAATATTTAATTCTATTTAGATTAGAAAGCTTACAGTGCACACGTAACCTACACTTTTTCTACATTTAAGTATATATTTGACATCAGATCAGCATTAAGTATTTGTTGCCTGGTTCACAGCTTTCTTTTGATTGTTTGCAAGAATTTATTGTGCTATTATGATATGAATTTCTTCAACCACAGACAAAATTATTTTGATGTGAATATATGAGAGGAGTAGTCCCTGTCGTTATACTCTCAGGCAACCCCCAGCAAGGGGCTGGACCGTATATTATCAGTCCAGCAGCCGATGACCCTTGATGCTGCTCGTTAAGTTTATTGCTCACTAGATATACCTTATTGTATTTAGTGCACACTAAATACAATAGAACCATTTCAATTTTAAAGTTCTCTCACAATTTCATCGCTACAAAATTGCCTAAAAACATTGCAACATGCATTCAGGTGAAGTGGGAACAGTCCAAAGAGGGAGCTACATGTGAATATTCATCAGGTTTTTTTCCATGTGGTCCTCCGCCTCAGCTCCATCCATCTGGGTTTCCCCCTTGAGGCAAAACAAGCACAGATAACCACCAGCAGTGTGTTCCCGCACTCCTACGTGTTCACTTCCTGACAGCTTTTGTCTAACAGATTTCCCGCAGTATCAAACAGCCAGCTGATGAGAGGCTGTGACTGAAGCCTTCTTTTTTTTATATATGTAAAGAGAAGTGAAAGAGAGGGGCTGTGCAGAGTTCAGAGGGTTGTCCAGGAAGACATTAGAATATCAGAGAATGAATGAAACCTGGCCTCTTCCTCTCTGCTGCCGCTTTCATGTGCTGACTGATGTGCGCCGCGGCCATCGGTGGTTGAGAGGAGCGTGCTCTGATTACGATGAATCAAAAGGGGGACGTGGCTGCAGATGGTAAAGATTTATTACGATCAAAGTAACATCTGTACAGTTTCTTTATCTTATTCATTCATGGCTTACTCTTTCTACTTTTCCCTTCTCCTCTCTCTATCACTCTGCCTTCATTCCATGTAAAAAGGTTCATTTTATTCGCTGATAGTGAGTCTAGTGAGACTGTTATAATCCCAGGAGGTTTCTTATGCAGCTCATTCATAGCACTTTACTGCATGTTAAAACAAAGCTGCAGCGTTGAAGGTTTGTGTCTGCAGTCCGATACAGATGGTGAGAAACTGACTAGCAGCTCTGAGCCCTTTGAATTCTGTGCGCTGCTCGAAAATTCCCCTCTGTCAACATTTTGTTCAGTTTTCTTGCCCTTTACTCTACTCTACTACTTTTTCTACTACTTTTTTTCTTTGATGTGTTATCCATCCAGGCACCCCGAGAGAGCCATGATCGTTGTTTTTTCCGTGTGAGAAAAAAATTTAACATTTATGCTCAGAAAACAGCCGAGTACACAGCCTGGAGCAGCAGATTGTCACATTACAGCATATTACTATATAACTATGTGTATTTGGCAAAATTAATATATTTCTTTCTGTTGTGTTCCTACATAGAAGCGTGCACTGTCATTGTATCCATGAGGTCCAATTGTTACCGTGTGTGTCAATATTCAGTGTGTTATTGTTAACTGTCAATATGTCAACAGAACAGTTTGATAAGGTTGTGTTGAAAACCTTTCCCTGGGTTAACAGGATACTTGCTACCTCAAAGAAAATATTGTCTCTTAGTGTCAGAGCTCCAGCAGCTAACTGGTCCTACTGGTCGAACTTGCCCGCCTCAACTCAGCGAACTGTGTGTCCTCAGGTTGGGAAGATACAAATGTTCACTTGATAAAATAGGGGACATAAGAGCTAGTTTTGAAGGGTAATTCAGGTATTCATTTATTTTTGTACATATTTTAAATGACTAATGAGTACAAAAAGTCTTTGGAATTGATCCAGTAGATCGCCCACCAGCCAGCCGCCACAAGACAGGCTGTAAAGGCTGCAACGTAACCCTAGGCTGACTTACTGAGTGACATTTCCACTGCCGTCTCAACAACTCACCTTACGCAAGATTTCAGAGTAAGACTTACCCTTTGAGCGAGACTTCTGTTTCCGGCCTAATGTAAGGAGTTACAGTGGTGTAACAGGAGGAGGTATTAAGTAGCAGCAGATAAGTAAACTTTCAGCAGCATATAAAATCTGTAGATATATGCAAACATGGCATCAGCATAAATGCCCCGAATTGTAAATAAAAACAGTCCAAAGGAGATAAATATATAGACACATATATAAGGACGTTTCGCAAGCCTGCAGCAAGAGAATCTGATGTGTTTGATTGTTTTTGAGGCCTGATTCCAACTCAGATGTAGTTCTGACTCTCTTTCCCATTCTGGCTGTTTTTCAGGTATGTGCTGCTGCTGTTCACTCTGTTCTTCGTCCCAGGAGTGGTGATGATTATAGCCTACGGTCTGATCTCCAGAGAGCTCTACCGAGGCATTCAGTTTGAGCTGAACCAGAGCACAGAGACCACCGGTGAGATCCATCATAAATTCAATCCAAACTGCAAAAAGGCTTTTTGCTCACATTGATTTAACTCATAGTGTGGATGAAAACATCTATTTCACTTTTTTATGTATCTGTATGAGGCTGCAGTAACTTACATTAAAGAGAGACAGCAGGATTTATTAAATAATTAAAGTCTGGTCAAACATGACAACTGCCCATAATGACGCAGGTTATTTTTAAATTAAATATAGGCACTAAGAGGCACAAACCCCCATTTTCAGGCGATGCAGGCAAACAAATAATGCAACATAACTGCGAAGAGAGGTGTTTAACCTCAAGCGGATAATGACATATTTTGTTGCTAACCACAGGTTCTGCACCTGTTACATCCAAAAATATACCACCTCTCAGTTATGTTCACATTTCCCATAGAAAAGTGAAAAAGATCTGAAATATGGTCCCTTCAGCTGAATTGTAACTGCTGCTGTAACTGTGTGCATCAGGAGCACCAGTTTCCATGGAGTCCAGTCTTGTGTGTGATTCATCAAGGTTGAGGGGATCTGAAATAGCCTTGTTAATCTATAAGCATAGCATTTTATTCCTTTGTGATGCAGCAAAATGGTGAACTTCCAGGTGCGTGCTGTAATTGAATTCCTCCTTCACACTTGCTATTGAAAGACCCCCCTTTCATAATGTGCTTTCAGTGAAAGTGATTGGGGACAAAATCCACTGTACTTGTTCGGTTTATTTGAAGGTTTGAGGCTTCAAAAGCCTTAGTTTGACAAATGTAAGTCTTTTTTATTACAAAAACTGTGTGTTGTTAACTGACATTTTGTACTAAAAAGACAAAGTTTGGAAGATATCCACTCAATTTGTCTAACTCAAACTGTCTCATATCAGATCATTTTCATCAGAAGTGTATTAGGAAGGGGTATTTTAATGGCGAGTATGAACAAGAGAAATGATTACAGCAACTGTTTCACTTATGTGTTTTTGAGAGTTTCACTGTAGTTTATCCTACACACCTCACAGCTTGTTCTTTTGTTATTATTATTATTATTATTATTATTATTATTATTATTATTGTTGTTAATTATTCGTCAAATACAGACACGAGCGGTGCTGGAGGCCGCTAAATCCTACACACTGGTCCTTTAATCTTTGGCATGTACATTATGCTGAATTCTGCCAAACCTCTCCAGCTGTAAACTTTTCTGACCTTCCACAGGCCAGAAGAACGGCGTTCGAAGGGCTGTCGCAGGCTCGAGCGATGACGACGATGGTTGCTACATCCAGGTGTCTAAAAAACCCTCCTCCGCCGTGGAGCTCCCCACCCTCTCTGCCTCGTCCAGCGCCACCCAGGTCAAAAGCGAGCGCCCCCGCAGCAACGCCTCGGAGGCCAAGCTGCAGGCCAAGAGGCGAGTCATCCGCATGCTGATGGTGATCGTGGCGCTCTTCTTCATCTGCTGGATGCCCCTGTACACAGTCAACACCTGGAAGGCCTTTGACCTGAATTCGGCCACCAGAACCCTCTCAGGAGCACCCATCTCCTTCATCCACCTGCTGTCCTACTCCTCGGCCTGCGTCAACCCCATCATTTACTGCTTCATGAACACGCGCTTCCGCAAGGCCCTGCTGTCCACCTTCGCCTGCTGCTGGCGCAACCGGCTCTGCCGCCTGTGCTGCTGGTGCAGGAGGAGGGAGGCAGGAGAAGACGGCATCACCGCCACCTCCATGGCCACGTCGATGGCGACCTCCATGTCCAAGTTCAGCTACACCACCGTCAGCACCACAGGCACCTGCTGAGCCTCGAGGAGCGCTGGGTGGTCGCCTCAGTGGCTAACGGGCAGCGGTTACTGTGTGCACATCAGTTTTTTTTTTTTCAATCTTCTGTTTTTCATCTTAATATGCTGTGAGTCACGCGCTGAGTAATATCCCTGCCCTAGTTTATGAAGTCTTTTTAAAAGGTCTCCATCAAATTCTGCGTGCATGGTTGCAGAATGTGAGTCGGGGGGCGTTTCAGTTTGGTGACGTTCTTTTTCTTCTGTTTAATTGGCAGCATCCGCTTTGTTGCATCCTGGAGAGAACATCAAGTGCCTGTGCTCTTTGTGTGGCTTCGTTTGTCATGGTAGTTTGTTCACTGGCTCAGACGGACATTTAAGTGAAAAACTCCAGAAAATATTAATCTTCTGTACCTGTAAATATTGTTTTCATGTTCTTACTGTGCCAAAGGTAAATTTTTTGACAGAGACATACTGTTGAACGACGAGGACTCATTAACTCAGTAATGAATCAGTATGGATTTCTGCTCCTTTCATGTTTAATGTTGTTTCATTCATTCAGGCTATCTCTCTCTCTCTCTGTTATCAGAATTATTCTTCTGAACGACTTGGACATCGTTCAGTCCCAAATTCCTCAAATATTTGAGCACCAAGAAAAAATCCTGCTTACAACCAAAATATATCAAAGGGAGTTAGTGCAGCTTTTTCTTGCTTAGTGTTTTGCTCTTATTGAATTCATTTGGCTGCATTTACTGGCCTCCTAGTAATAACAGGTTGTTTTTGAACCTTTTGCGGCACCGCTTTGTGATTCAGGCCGATGAGGGCAGGTGCAGGTTTACATAAACATCTCGAAGATAAACATCTGAAGACCGTAAATTTAATTTAACGTCATGCCACGCATAAATAAAAAAGCCTGGTTTCAGAATCAGGCTATTTTCTCGTGTTGATCCACTCTGCAGTATAACAAACTGTTATCAAACAGGCTTAGTCAGAACTTAAATCCCCCTGTCGCCACTGCTACAAATGTATATTGAATACTGATGCAGACATTAACATCCGGATGTGAATTAGCAGAAAATGTCCGTCCATGAAAGGCTGAAGGTACCTGCCTGTTGCTCCAGTCTGCCCCTGCTACAAATGGCACAGAAAAGTGCTTTAGTCAAACTCACCTTTTCTGCTCAATTATCTCAGTGGTGTCTTTTATGTACTCTCTCTGCCTTCCGCTTCAGTGCTGCCAATTACTCTGAGCATTACCTAAGTACAAAGACCCCGTTTCCAGGCTTAGACTAACGAGGTGTTTCTCAGGGACCCTCTCCTGCAGAGCAGATCTCATGGCTTTGCCTTTGTGAAACGTACGACAAATGGCTCCACTAATGCACCACATCTTAGCTCTTCAATTCTCTAATAATAATAATAATAACAACGACAAACTTGATTGAAATATCATTTTCCCTTTAAAGAATGGAGCTCAAACGGTGCTATGATAAGGGGAATCAAGAAAAGGACAAAGTAACATTAGTAATAGAAAAAAAAAAAAAAGCAGTAATAGTATTGAAAGACAAAACTAGTTTATTTAAATTCTGGATATAAGCTCCCCTCGGGAACACATTCAGACCTTGCATGTAAACAAACCAGTGTGTAAAGATGCAGTTAGCGATAGTACCTAATCCAGAGGGATATTTTATGTGTTAACTTTGGTTTGGACTGATGATTTATGCAGGCTTTTGCCCTGTTATACATTGTTTAGCCACGTTTCCTGTAACTCTGAAGAGAAGATGGCAAGTGCAAAGTTAGCTAAAAATACCCAAATTTCCTACTGAATCATACATATATTCGTCTACAGCGTTAAGGCAGACTTTGTCCAATGATAGATATTATTATAATGACAGGATATGTTAATTAAAAAATTTAAAATTCTCATGGAAATGATTCAGGATTTCATTCATAAATTCACTCCCTTATGCCAAAATATGCGCATGATAGTGTTGCAGTAAATAATTTAACACCACCGTTAAGATATAGTTTGCCTCTGCAGCACAAAAATATCTGGATTGGTGTTAAGCAGTGTGATGTAATACTTTTGTCCTACATACGGTGTACGTTGACAGCTTAGCGCTGTCATTTCCTATCACTTTCAAGTTCGGTCCTCTTTTTCATGTCCTCCCATTGCCTTGCACTCCCTGTCCCTGCAGCCCCATCACCCGCCCACCATCTTCCTTTAAAAAAAATAATTTTTCATTGCAGAGGCGTATGAATACATGAATGACAATGGCGTGTGGGTGACAGCTGAGATTTGCAGACACAAGCACTGTCCGAGAGCAGTGTACAGGCAGTGGCAAGGGTGGAAGGGAGTTCGGCTCGCAGTAAGACAATTGGCACACAAAAATCCCAGCAGAGCCTCGCCAGTAAACACTTTGTCTGGCGGCCTCCACTCTGTGTGTGCTTTTGTAATTAAGGCAGGAGACAATGAGTGATTTCCATATCTTTGCCAGCACTTGGTGCAACGGAGAGCCTTGTGGATTCAGTCAGGATTTATTTCACTGTCTGTGCACCTTTCACCTTCCATTAAATTTGTATTCAAAAGTTTTTTTTTTAACATTATGAAATTGGGGGATAGTTTAATAAAATGCAAACTGTTAAGTTTGTTCAATTAGCATGGCTGAGCAAGAATAAAGAAGAAAATCCTCTTAATCACAGTTGTTTCTTATTTCATAGCCTGTAGATGTATTACCTAATAACAAAATAAATCTCAGTCTCTGGCCATGTGCATTATGAAGGAACAGTACAAAAACTTCTGAGTAACCTCGCTCATATAATAACTTATAAGGTAAAAAATTATTTGGCAAAAGTTAGATGTCATGTCTAAATGCTACATATAAAGTTACAGCCAGTATGCAGTTAGCTTAGCTTAGCTTAGCTCTGTCCAAAGTTTAAAAAAAAGTCCACCCAGCCTTTTCCCTTGTTTCCTGTCAAACTGTTGCTTCATAGAGACACGTACAGACACGAGAGTCGTATAGCTATTCTTCTCTCTCTTTGCAAGTAAGCAAATACCTTAAAACTTCAATTAATAGCCCAAGTTTTTATTTGCTTCACCCACTGAACTCAACCTTCCTCCACATGGGACAGGCCTTTAATTCCTTTTGCACACAACTCTTGCTCATCAGATCATATCAGATTGTTTTATTTAAACCAGTATGAATATTATTTCTATGGAATAACATATCAATTATGAATTGAGCATCTGATACTTGGGTGTTCACAATTTCCATAAAATGAACTGAACGATTCAAATGTGGAGAATCTAAGTCAGCGAACGATGTGTCCATATTGACAAAACATGTAGGCTTGTAAAGGAGACCTGCCTCTAATTGGCACCCTCCTTTTAATTATTTTAAGGTAAGAAAAAATAAAAAGCACTTCTACCACTGCAAGACTCTCCTCAGTAACTCTGAATGTCTTCTGAAAGAATAGATTTTTACCATAACACAGTAAGTTTACAGACTCCTTAAAAACGAGGTGAAAATGCCCCTCCAGGGGTGAGAAATCAAATTCTTACCCTGTCCCCAGAACAATGCCTGATGCAAATTGAAACTGAAAACAATTGAGACGAAGGCATAGGACCATGCACACAGTCGGTTTCTCTCTTATCTCTACCTCCCCCAAGAAGAAGCCCATTAGGTGCTTCAGGCGGCACACACAGGAAGGAAAAAAAAAAACAGCAAACCTCATTTCGATCGACTCGGGACACAAAAGAAGTGACGGCACAAAATATAAACTGCAGTGTCATCTTTCATAAATGTCACTTTTCTGGCGGTGAAATAGTAACCTCTTGTTTGCGGTGACTCAATTGTGCTCCCCTTTAAAAGAACATTTGTGTCACTTTTTCGAAGCTACGAATCAAACCGTTCCTGCTCATTTATTAGTTTCTGCAAGCGGCAACAGTGCTGGCAGATTATGTGCTCTTTAAGCTGCTCATTATGATTTTGCTCTTTGTTAACCCTCTAATTTGCAGGATTTTCATGTTTTCACTTTAATTGTAGGATTACACACTCCGCTCACCTTGAGCTCAGAAAATCCTTCCTTTTAAAAAAAAATGCTACAATTAAAAGTTTGCTCATACAGCAGCAAACTGACAAAGCACTCATAAGTAAATTAGTTTATTATTTATAACGTCTAGTTGGCTGCTGGTGAAATGTGCCTCTGTTGGATTTGTATTTTGTTGTTTCACCTCAGGCACATAATTAAATATTTTGTTTTGGCCTACAGGTTCTGCACCTGAGCGTTAATAAGAAACATCGTCATTGCAAGCTGTCAAAGGACCCGCTGTCCCTTTTTTCTTTCTTCCTCAGCCTTACAGAGTATGTCCTTGTGGAAAAGGGAAAATGTTTCTTTCTCTGCCCCTTGTCCTGCTCAAAGGTTGAGGGAAGAGGAGACAGCAGTTAGTCTTTTAAAGACGCTTCTTAGCACCTTCTGAGGGAGCACTTTGAGTGTTAACATGGATGTCAAGTTAGAGTCTCAGCTTCGAGGAAAAAACTCCCAGCAAGTAAACAAAGTGAGAAATGCTGAGGTGAAGAGCAGGCGCAGAGACAAGGTGATGAAATCATATATTTAGCTCTTATTAGCATTGGAAGCTGATGGTGAAACTGTGTGTGTCTGTGCGTCTACATGCGATAAATGTTTACCAAAGCAGTCTCCAGGTCTGCTGAAGTCTTTTTTTTTTTTTTTTTGCCACATCTAGTGCCTGCTTGTGCTACATTGTGATACTATAAAACGTGTAAATGTCTGTTAGTTGGAACAGGACCACACTGTCTGTGAGAGGTTGTAAATGTGAGGTTATTGATGTTTGTGATGTTTTTGCTTTCGCTGTATCTCTGGTAGGATATGATTATTATGACGCGGTCTTGTTTTTCATGGTTTCATGGTTACTGGCTAACGTACAGTATTTTTCATGCCAAATGTCTTATTATGTGTTATTTAACATAAAATAAACATTGGGAAAACAGGATTTATGTCTTTTCGTTTATGTGTGTGAGAGCACGTGAGATTTTAATAAGTTTAAAATTCTGGCATAAATATCCGCCTCTGAATTAGTCGTCCAGTGAAGTTTGAAGCAGAGGAGAGCTGGACTGTGAATAAGTATTGAGCAGTGAAACATGAAAAAGGGAGATGAATAATAAAATAGCAACAAACAATGGCAAGTCTGCTTCCCCAGCGAATACATTCTGGTATGAATCAAAGTCCTCAGGGGGTGGGGGGGATGAGAAGCTCTCAGGAAGTTCAAACTCACATTTCACGGACCGGGATGAGGAAGAGGCTGAATGCTCCGGAGTGGTCGCCATAGCAACGTGCCAGGCCACAACTTTAATCTGTGGTCTTGGACCAGAAAACTGAGAAAATACATTTTCTTTTTCAAGTTATTCTTCAGAGACATCGATCTTGCCCTGTTGAAAAACAGGAAAACATTTGCTGTTTTTTTCTCCCGTGGTGCAGAAGTCCATGAGGCTTTTTAAATATTTTACACACCCAGCGCGCACAGTGAAATATGCAATGTTTCCTGAATATTAATGATCGCTATGCTGATTTCAGAGTAATGATAGCAAAATCCCAAATGTGTGATTATATATTTTTTACATTTTTAAATCATATTAGGAGCCTTGTATTAATTTTGGAGAAAATCTAAATATTTGAACAGTTTATTCATTTAAGCTGTCTATGCTGATTTGTAATGTACCATTATTAGTGTATGTTTTACCCTCCTATTTTTTTTTCCACACACACACACAAAAGACAGAGGCATTGGTTGTTTCAGTCTTTTGGTTTTATTTTGAAACCATCGGCTGCAGCAGGTGGAGTTGTTTGGAAACTAAGCTAATGAATAGCAGGTGTGCCAGCGGATTGCTCATTGGATGTCCTAGGCCGCCATTTTTAGCAGGTGTTACTCATAACATTAATGATACCTCTGTTGTATTTAAGTGCCGCAGTAAGACACAAGACCAGGACCCTGAACCAGAGCCAGCTATGTGCAAGTATCGTTTATTATTTACACCTGAGCTTACAAGTCAAATGTCCAAATGTCTTTAGTGACAAAGAGGCCTTTGACATCATCTTAATCGATAGTTTTAAAGCTGCTATGATCAATATTTTTATATTAATGGGTGAAATGACAGTGTGTAATGGGGGAAAAAGGACGCTCGTTTTGATGAATCCAAAGAGAATCATAACCCTAACCTGCAGTTTCCCTCAGTTCTACAGAGCATTTTAGCGTCTGTCACAGCCCACAGCTTTACTTTTTTGGGATTAGTCTCACAGCACTGCAAGAAAAATCTCCACTAAACCAGCTGTACACTACCTGCCCAGCACAAAACAGCAGACATAATTACTTACTCATGCTAAACACAGCGGAGCATTTAGTTACAGTCAGATGTTTCTGTGAGGAGTTGGTGGAGACCAAAAAAGAGATCATTTAAACATATTGGACTTACGTTATCTGTTATGACCAACTGTTTGCTAAAACATTCACTATATAAACATTTTTATAGCTGATAATATGACAGGATTTCTTGCGTTTGCTTCACCTAAGGGACCAAGAATGAGCTTTAACTACTCCTGTTGGATAAGGGCAATGCGCCAGCACATACATACAACATATAAACTGAGTGAGACAAGAGCCATAATTGTGACTTATGCAAGAGAATGTGAGAGGCTTGTAGGAAATATTTGCATGATATTTGTGAAACATGCCACTGCTGCTATTTGAGTTACTCATATTCTGCTTGTGAGTAATGCTCACAAATCACAGCAGGAGCATCTGAAACAGGTAGAACTGGTCCCTGCGGTCCTCATTCCTTTGTCCCCTTTATGTCCCCCTGAAATATATATGAAACAAATTAATCGAAAAGAAAAACACTGTCATGAAATGTAAGTTTTGCATTTCCCGTAATATACTGCTTCAATTTCAGCCTTCAGAGTGCACACACATGCATGATTAGCTCCGAGCTAAAATGTGATGCAAGATAGTAAGCGGAGGTAAAATGAATGGTGCAAAAACATAGAAATTGTGGCTCCAAACGAGAACTTGTGGACCAGGAGAACCCCTTTCCCACCATATTTGGCTCTGGTTCTTGCCTGCCTCCTGTGTCTGTAGCTTAATCAGGTCGTCCTACTCTATTGTATTGTAACAGCGGTCGTAATGGCAGTACTTGGAGATGGTACGCGGTGTAGAAAGTTTGAGAAGCACTGATCTAATTGATTGCAAACAAGCGACGGTCTACTGATGATCATATGTTTCAGAATCGTTGCCATTCAACATCTGTAAGGCTGCAGAGCTCCTCAGCGATGTTAAATCATTTGTAATTCCAGCCAACAGTGTGTTTTCACGCTGCAGGTACTGTGTTCTGTATGCCACTAGCCTGCAAATTCCTACACTATCTGTCATGGCCAACTTCTGCCACAGGGTTGAGTAATGCAAGTCAACAGTGGAGAGTAAATGGACACAGCTTCTCAGTTGTATCCCACCCACAATCCCCCCCCAAACATAGCAACACAGATACCTCATTTATTTTCTTTCCAACTCCTCTACCAGGTATTCCTAATGGCTTTTCACTTACCTCTGGCGGCACATTTCTCTTCATCCCCTGATCTTCCTCTTCCTTCCCATGCTTCGTGGCTTTTTCCATGAAATAGGCCTGACCAGTGGGTCAAAGCTATGACATTCCCTATTGATTTTTCTGTGCAGGACAGGGTTGTTTTATTTAGGACCCAAAAGAAAATGCAGCATTCCTGTATCCAAACAGCCTAAAGGAATGAAAGAAACTTCAGAGGTGCATATCCATTTTTCATATTTACCTTTAGTGATATAGATCTGAAGGGTGAAAGGTGCTTTGTTAAAGGTCACCTTACAGAAAGGGAGAGGAAGAAGGAGAGAAAGGTGTTTTTTTTATTTTTTTTTATTTAATGTGCATGAATCTTCAACTGAGACTTAAATATCTAGCAAAATAACTTCCCCTTTCACTGAAGCTTACTGTGCTGTTACGCCTGTATGAAAGAGCCAAACTTAATGGTACACTTGTTACCAAACAGTAAGGGTACATAAATGCATACCTCAGGTCTATAGTGACCGGGGCCGACAGTAGACCCCGGAATGAAGATGAAAGATGGGTAATGGTGATGAGGAATGCGTTTTGGTGCCTTTTATGAATCAGATATTTTAAAAGCATAACTGGAGAAATGACTCCATGGACTCCATCCATCCATGTTCTACTGCATACCAGTGGAGGGGTGTGCACACTGCATATTACAATGACCATCATGCACTTAACATGATTTGTGATTACTGTGCAGACTAATTTAGATTGATGGTTTAATGGTGCTGTGTTGCTAAAGACCTGAGGTATATAGGAATGTTGATGAAAACATGATGAAACATGCATTTACAGTACACTTGCATAACTTTCCGCCACGCAAGTTAACTTGCTTGTACAGTCAGCGATTGTTGGTGATGTGACATACACTCTAATGAATAACATTCGAAGATGCCAAAATTAATCTATGACAACCCAGTCGTCATTCTGGTCCTGCAACTCTGAGCTTTGATATCTTCGGTGACTCCACCAAAGCCGAATATGCAAAGTGCAAACTGCTCCAATGGTCCATAGTGGGAGGAAAACCTTGAGGACGACACTTTGTCTGTTTTTCATTCACAGGCTAATCTGATGCACATATTACATTCAGAAAACAACAAAACCAAAAGAGTTTCACAAGAGATAGCGGGAAAAATAAATGAGGTTTTTCAAAAACCTTCAGCTCAAGTCCGCCCGTAAAGAGCAAGAGGCTGTCCAAACGCAAATCTCAATGGCAGACATACCTTGAGTAGATCAGTCCTGTCAGTGGGAACAAGAAGAAGGCAAACTGCACTGAGTATGTGGACTGACCGACCTAAAGCATCATTTAGCAGGAGACCACCCCGTCTAAGCATCACAAGAGTAAAGGATGCAGAGTTTGACAGACCAAATGTTTTTCTAATATCTATGATCCAATGTTTTAATCCTTAATATAACTGATGCAACTTGGCTTTACTCTTATTCTGATGCTTTCATTTCCTCTACATTCATGTTGCTGTCTGGTCTCATGGGGGCTTGGTTTGTGTCCCACGGGACCCGCTGGCAAGGTGTTCCTTATCTTCCCACATCAAAGGTGGAGACCCTATCGACACTCCCACCTTGAACGCGACGGCTCGAGAGAGACAAATTTATTGCAACAATCACTGTGATCTCCCCTTTGTTTTTCAAATGTTTCTCACCGCTGAGGGCTCAGGTTTTTATTTGCGAGATATGTCATTTAGTTGCTAAGTAACTGAAGTGGAAAGAACAACCTCCATAGCGCAAAAAACACACCTTTTCCTTATAAAAACACATGGGCTGGTGGGCTTGGTTTGAGAACTGTGAGGAGCAGAGAGGAGGTAGTTACATTGAGAGATAACATTTGAAGCATATGGATTAGAGTGCATGGGAATTAAATCCTGCATGGCATGTATGGAATATTTTCCCTGTCACAATTCCAGGACAAGACTCTCAATATGTCAACTTGTGGGAATCTCCTCTCACAGCAATTTTCTGCTTGTTGATGCGAGATTGGCATTTCACTGCAGAAAGTGATCACTTGGCCTGTGATATGGGAGCTAATAGTAATGGATTTGGAGTTAACCTACTTCATTTGGCGTTTGTGTTGTCTGCTCTGGGCATCTCCAAGCCAGGAGCCAACAGCTTACTTGGCAACTGTTGTGCATTAATTTCCTGCACCAGAGGGAAGTGTGAAGAAGTGCGAGTATGACAGGTTTTATACTCTCATCTTTGGCACAGCACTGATGTTGTGCGTTTGAGTCAATTCGAGCAGACCAGCAAAAAGACAGCTCAAACCTTACGCTGTTTCTTTTGAAAATCACACAACAGCAATCATCGTGAGACTGCTGAACAGATGGGGGATGTCCTCTGGAGAAAATCTATTTCTGTGATTGATGAAAACAGAACCACCAAAAAGTCAAAATACTACATGTTTTCTTTAAGCATGAAAATATTTTCTTACATTAACATTTTGCTGTTTCATAAAGGAAACACTAAAGTTTTACACAAAGGGAAAATGGATTCAGTGTGGGTGCACAAGAAGGGAAAACGGGGAAAAAACTGTCTAATATCCCCTCGCAGTCACCTTGACACTGCCATAGAAAATATCATTATTCTGCTGTCTAATTTAAGAAAATGCCATTCACAATGCCAACCAACCTGAATGTGTCTTTAATGATTTCAGGCTATTTATCATCTCCATGAGCAATGAAGCAAAAGTGTTATTTCTTAGGGTAATATGGCAGCAATGGATCCAAAGAGGAGGCTGTTTGGTTGACTTAGTGCCTCGGTGGTTGAGGTTGTGGGTTATTTTTCTCAATAGGCTATGCTAAGCTAGAATCATCAGTAATGCAGAAATATTAGAACATTAATAGCAAACATAGTCATGTCAGTTCATATTGGTGAACCTTGATATGCAAAGTTTCACCACTGACCAGTTGCAATCACCAAAGCTGTGTCCGAAATCACAACATATTTGCTGCTCCACATTTATCGCCGCCATTTTATTGTCCTCAGTCGTGGGACGCTATATCTGACAATGGTGACTCAATGATCAGTGCCTTTACACAAAATATCTATTCAGTATCCAAACAGCTGCAGTCTGATGTGCTCAGAATAATATCTGTATGGACTGTATCTCAAACGCAGCTGATACTGGGTGATGAGAAATGTGTCTGGTCGGTGAGCTGCAATTGAATTTTTAATGTAAACCTCAGTAACTGGGGGCTGAAAGCAAGGAAAATATAAACACCTTAAGGAAAAAGTCATGGGTGCTGACAAATAAATCCATACTCACGATGAGGTCATAGTATCTAAAAGTAACTGCGCCACATTAAGGGACTACAGTATTTTCTCAATAACTAATGAGTGTCACCATCAGGGCCATGATCATTATAGCACCAGTAATCATTACAGTGACAGCAAGGAGCACATCAGGGGCCTCGTTTGTAAAATGATCTCCTGTTTAATTTGTTGGTATGTGTAAGGTACAGGGGTGTCATGTATGTGGCTCAATAAAAAAGAGGCTTTTCAGTGTTATTCATGAAACAAAATTTAATTTCATCCCCATCCTGGCATCAGGATGATTTTCTAATTAGGAATACCCGACTGGGTGAAATAATTACTGAACACAGCTGCGCACCCAACTCTATTACAAGTCTTCCTGCCTGAGAGACTCAGCTCACATCAAACAACACCAGTTCCTGCACAGTTCACACTGGGAACACCTCCGGTTTACATACACACCGATAATTGGTTGGTAATTTGATTAAGTCTCGCCTCATTTTGATTATCGTAATGAAAGTTAGGTCATAATTAGTGTCGGGAGCATAGCTGGATTTAAACTCTCACGTTGGCCATGTAAACACTGCTATCCATATATTTGTTTTAATGATGTTATGTGCTGACCCCCATGTAGACGAGATTTAGCTATATTGGATTATCCACCGAGGGTCACTACCCATTAAGGATATAAAACACTTATTTATTGATCTGCATAGATACAAAATGAAAAATACCTAAAAACACTGTTTGTTTAAAGCTGTTTCAGGGATCAGTCCACCTTTTGGTTCCGACTGAAATATCTTACAAACTATTGAATGGATTGCTATAAAATTTAGCAGAGACGTTCATAATGCCCATAGGATGAATCCCTGTGACTTTGGTGATCCCCTAACCTTTCCTCTAGCGCCACCATGAGGTTGACATCAGCGTTGCAATAGAGGTTTGGGCTAACCCCCGAATGTTTACCACATCTGGCTCCGCCCCTGGTGAGCACTGAACCTGCTGAACATCAGTTTGTTAGCATGTAACAAAGAGCTCGCACAGCCGTAAAGTCTGAGTGTTCAGACTGCATCCTGGGGCTTCATGAATCTGCATCATAAACACATAGAGATGAGAGGAAAGGGGAGAAAGACTGCAGGGAAATAACAGAAAGAACTCGTACAGTGCGTCCATTGCCAGCTAGCAAACAGTTGACACAGTCTGCACAGTCGGTACATTGGCTGTTTGGGGAAAATAGTCCAGCAGTCAGATCTGCAACAACTATTTATTTCTGAACCTTTTTTCAAACTCTCACACATTGCAGCCAACTCGCAATCAACTACTGTAATAACCTTCTTGTCTGCGCCTTCATAAATAACTGAAATTATTATAAAAGTTACTGGTGAAACCCATGCTGCTGGGTTAAGAGAGCTGTAGATCTTGTTTCATAAATAGAGCGCTGTATAGGCAACATGCACCTGCAGCTAAAACATATGTGAAACCATGGCGACATTTAGAGTCCACGAATAATGCAAAGAAAAGCAGCAAGCCAGTGGAGGGGGTAGCAATAACACAAACTCATCTAATCGACAGCTAACAATTAAAGTGGCATAAATAGGATTTTCGCAGAACAAAATAACCCTACAGCAATAGAACTGGTGAGCACTGATCAATGCCAATGACTCAGTGGGATTATTAAGCCCAAATAAATGCTGGCAGTAATATCTGGGACTGTGGCACTTGCGTCACAGCTGATGTCTACCGTTAATGGGAGAGATGGGAAAACAGTCATGCTGCCCACATTTCCTCTGCTCTCTGACTTCCTTCTGGCCACGTTTGCCAAGTGTCTGCACCTCGGAGTCCAAGCTGAGGAGAAGAGGAGAGACATCATCCGTCATCCTTGTCGACACCTCATTATAAAAATGGTGATCTCTGAGGGGACACCACATGGCACAATGGCACGAGGCCGCCGGCTGCTGGCTCGGCTCACTGAGAGAGTCGTTGTGCCAACGGGGGAAGTCAGAGGACGCTGCTTTGGCCTCGGTACCGTGTGTGTGTGTGTGTGTGAGTGAGTGAGATCAAATGACATGGGGTTTTGGCTGTTACCTTCAAATAAATACAGACGGCACTCAGGCACAGAGCCTCGCAGCTTCCAAAGGATTTCTCAGATCAACTTTAATGCAGGCCCTTGGGTCAAGATTGCTGATCCTGATGAATGTGCCCTTCAGTGTGACATGAAAGCAGCAGGATTAGGTGTTGATGAAGCTCAACATAAACAGAGAAAGAAGCTTCACTCAAAGCTATGAGATGTTCCAGGATGCCTCCAGGATTTTGAATGCTTTTTCCACACTCTGTCTTGATCACATTAAAGCAATATTCTGCTTTTACACCTTTAAAAAAAAAAAGCTTCAAAAATGTAATAGGGAGAATGGTTCCTCTTTCATCCCTCACTCTGAATCTTAAACACCTGTTCTCGCAGCGTGTCACTTATATGATCTCCCACGAGACACTTTACGGCACTGTGCCACACACCACCAACTATGTCACTGATCTTGTGAAACTGGATTAGATTTTATGGATTAAATGCTTTCTGGTTTTCCTTCTCTGGCGTCCTCCGACTCTCTGTGATTTATGGCGTTACCTGATGGACAGACAGCTTTATTTGTTGCTAAAGTAACTGCTGCTAACTGTAGCTGCCGTCAGCTTGTTAGCTCAATTAGCCATGCCACCTGGACTGGGAGCTTGGCGCACCAGGGGAGTGTCTACAGGGTGTTTACATTGCGAGCATAGGAGCTGTAGACCACCGCTGGGAGAGGTCCCAGGGTGGGGGATTTGGCACCAGAGCCAGGTGAGCGGGCAACAGAACCGGGCTCAGCAGCCTCTAAGGACAACATGGCAGAGTGGAAAAGACAAACAAAGATGTTGACAGAGTCAAAGAATCCAAGACAGACGCCGCGCTGGCCTTCTTGCTGTTCAGTTAAGATCTTTATTGTCCTTTGAGGGGAAATGTGATTTGCAGTAGTCAGAACAGTTATAGTAAAAAGCCTCTGGTTGTTAAAAGTGCTCAAATGAAGGAAAATGGAAAAAGGAAGGCAGAAGAACAAATTCCACTGAGGGTGGGTGTTGGACTACTCAGTAATATTAGCTGGCTTGCTATGTCTTGTGTTGTTGCACGTGCTTGACTTTTGGCTGATGGCAAAGTTGTAAACTTTTAAAAGTTGTTTTTGATCGTAAGTAATGTACCAGTGATCATAAAAAATGCATGTGCACAGCTGTCCGTATTTACAACAGTGGAATACAGTCTGCTGAAACTTCTTGTATAATGCTACTTTAAAGCTGTATTTTTATGTACATTTCAGTTACAGACTCTCAAGGTTGCCAACCTTGCAACGATACAGCAAAATCTTAGCAGCATAACTACCGAGTGTGCTGGATGTGCAAGGTTGTTACTGCTTAGTAATTTTCTTGAAAGAGGAAGATTTTGTTACTACTTCTTTCTCCCAGAAGTTTGATTGTCTCACTTCAAAGTTTCCCGAGTTGAGGTGGAACATAAACCAAGACATTACATGGTGTTTTGGATCTAATGAAAGAATCAAAGCAAAGAGCTTCTTGAAAATGTCGAAGCCATCACTTCACTGGTCTGAGATATCACACTCTACACTTGGCACAGCTAATGTCTCAGACATCTTGGCAGAGAAAACTTGGACTGATTAATCATAAGTCAATAATTACATTAATATCTGAATATTAATCTCAATCTCAATACCAAACGCAGTTAATGAGAGTAAACAACAAGGGTCCATAGGTCACTGAATGTATTCACAAATGAACTGTGTATTTTAATATCAAGTTTTAGGCCACTGCCACCAACAGACCTTCCGACACTGAACAAATTACATTATAAAACTGTCTGTGATGTGACCCGTAGTCTGAATAAAGCTTTGCCAGGCACTAGAGCCAGAAAATACAAGTGTTATCAAAGGAGAGGAAGCGAGGTGAGGTGAGATGAGCGAGTTACATCCACCTCACAATACTCTGAGCCTTAATGTCTCCTTAATGGACCAATGATTAAAAAATAAATCCCCCAAGAAACATTCAGAGGAGGTAATTGGAACGATACTTTCTTGTGGGAAAAATGCATAATGTTAATATCTATAGAGATAGCTGCAAGCTGTTCGTTGTTGCAGTATAAGGAGTTGTGGCGTTGTAGTTGTGGTGTTTATAAAAAGATCTAAAGATGATAAGGTTTGTTGGGTGAAAACACCTACTGTAGTTCTCAAGCAGCTCACCTCACTGCTTAATGAAATGTCATAAATATGGCAGCATGTCTTAACTGAGAATGATATATTTTTGTTTCACTTTTCCGAGAGTGCCACATGAAATATGAAGCGTAAGTTGAGTCCCCTAGGAGAAACATCATTCTATGACTGATCCAGCAGAAGGGGTTTTGACTAGAGTTGCCTGGCGGGAGGCAGTCAATCATCCTGACAGGCACAGGGCCCAGGGGACTGACAGGAGTCACATGAGCTATAGGTGGAGTGTTTAGTGGGTTCATAGCACCTGAAACATAAACATAAGGTAAAGCGCTCCCTCCACCTTCTGATGTTCATCCACCACCTATTTATAGTTACTTAACATGATCCCAAATGTTAATGTGCAGTACCCCTCTTGTCCCTTATTTGCTCTTTCTAGTCAACTTCCACCCACACTGTACAGTGGGTGACGCTCACCCACAGTCAGCATTGGTCAGTGAAAGTCTCAGTTTTGGCAACAGAGATTTATCAGCTGAAACCGATCATCAGACAAAGCACAGAGAACTTTACAGCTCTGACAAGTTAAGGTTTAACCATCTATGTCCACTGACCTCTAAACCAAGCAACGTCCCACTTACATATGCCAGACCAAATTTAAGAAACCTTTACAGGCTGTGTGGGAAAATATTAATTGAGAGTTGTTGGTGTGTTGTCAAGAATGAACCATCAAGTTGTATTTTTGACAGCTTGCCAACATAACCCTGAACTTATGGAGTAATATAGCACAACAATTAATAATGTATATACTTTTTCTTTTAAGGAAATGCTTTGACATTTTCGGAAATACCCTTATTTGCTTTCACAGCCAGAGTGCGATGAGATCAATACCACTCTGATTTTTGCCTGTTAAATATAAAGCTACAGACAGCAACAGGGGGAAACCTGACTTCACCCAGTTCTTACTAAACCTCACCTGCCAGACCCTCTAAATTGAATTCATTAACACGTTTGTACAGACTGAACAAACAAGGCAACTCCAAGCTTTCTGCTCTCAGCCTACTGGTTTTACATCAACCGCAGATCAACATCTCATACAGTGGTGTTAGCGTTCGACACCTGACAGGTCACATGCCGGAACTCTTCTTTCATTGTGCAAATGTTTTTGTACCTTTTGCCTCTCACGCCAAAGGCGAGGTTATGCGCCTACAAACATTTGCCTTATCGTTCAACAAGTTGTGCAGTATGTAAATGTCTTAAGTCAATAAGTCTGGTTTGATTAAAAGAATTGTTTCACCCATTCCATGATTGTTGGGAGAAGCGAGTGAAAGAGGACGCCTAACTTTTTAGTTCTACTTACTTTTAATTCTACTTGGAAATGAAGACACATCATGCAAACACTGACCCTTGAACTGCACTTTTCCATTTCTGCCCAATTTGCCGAGTCCAAACAAGCTGCAGTGAGTCTTTAAGCTTCATGAGCAAAAATATTGTTTACTTTCATTTCCTTAAAACGTTTGGGCTACGCCAAAGGTCTGCAGTGAAGTGAAGGTCAGAGTTAAAGTGAGCCCACGAGTCATAATTAGCTTTTTGGATGAATTGTGGTCTGACAGCTTCACAGATGCATGCTGAACTCCTAAAGATGCATCAATCAGGCAGTAACAAAGCATGGAATAAGGGTCTTAACACTGTTTTTGTGAATTCTTCATCTGCAACATTATGTCAAAAAAACTGTTCAGTACGTATAGTAAAATAAATATAAAATAAACTTTGTTCCCTTTTGTGAAATTGGGTTTTTTAGTGATAGAATACAGTGAAGAAAGAATATAATGAAGGAAACGGTATTAAAATTGTATAATGGGCAATTACAGCATGTGTGAGAAAATATGTTTTGCAACAGGCCTTTACTATTCATCCTCCGTGTCGTCATGTACACCATGTCCTGATTTGCATCCTGCATGTGCATCACTGGCTGTTCACAGGATCAAGTCTCCAGATGGGAGCACCATATGCACAGGAGCTACTTTATATGTGACTCTTCAGTCAAACTCAGACCACGACGTCCCCATTGGCTGCTGTGGAAGTAAAAACAACCACTCATTCCTTTCACAGTTCAAAGAAATATGATAATTCCCTGAAATTTTCAAAGAGAAGATAATGGCTCTGTTCGAAATGTTTGCACGGAGAACACAGAGGGATAAGCAGGCTGTACGGGCCTTTTCACAGCCTCAGAAATGAGCATCCACAAACAGTTTGAATGCTCTGATGAAGTAGCGTCGACCTGATTTAGAGCTAATTCTGCTGCTTTCTTTTTCTTTTCTCTCCGCCGTACAGCATCTTATTGTCTGTGTGGCTCATTTCCTGTGCATCTTGGAATAGATTATAATCACACAGAGAACTGGAACAAAGCAGAAACCAGTCAAGCAAAGGCTTTTTTTAAAAAAGTAAATGCAGTTTTTTATTTCTTACACTTTAATGTCTTTATTCTCATTCTTTCTTCTTCAGGGAACAAAATCCTGACATCACTTTTAATGCAGCATTTCACTGACAGCACTTTCATCCTGCAAGAATGACACACAAGTAGCGCACAGACCAATAAACAACCCCTGATTCTAGCCTAACCTACATAATATGCAAATATGCAAAATGTAAATAAATGATCAAGTTAAGTATTCGCCTATTTTTAAGACCGTACTTTTCTGTGGAAATAGTGTTTGTTTATTTTATTCAAAGACGAGAGATTTACATATTCACACCATCAGCTGGAGAGAGTATTAGTATATTATCATTGTCACACCTGCAGAGAGTGTTGCATTATGGGCAGAGGTGGCAAAAGTACACACATTCTTTATACAAGTGCTGACTCTGGTAAAAGTAGGAATTCATTTTCTTTACTTAAAGTGTACAGGCTCTGAAATGTACTCAAAGTATAAAAGTACTCTTTCTCTGAGGGACATTTGTACCTACTGTTCAAACATATTTTCCTCATGTTACGTCTGTCATGCGTAATATGCACCAGTCTTGATGAAGACGTGCTATGATGCAAAAAAGAAAACAGTAATTCCCCTCGAATGCATTAAAACTAAAGTGTTGGAAATTTAAAGATTAGAAAGTATAGATACTTGTGTATGTCAGTCACTCAAAATATTAAAGTACAGATACCTGAAACAGTCACTTCCTGCCTCTGATTAATAGATTAATATGATGTTATTGTCCTTAAGTGAGACAGAGGAAAGGTGCTCCTGTGACAGCGACCTGAGCGAAGACAACAGGTGAGTAGCATTAATAAGCCGACAGAGTTAGTAAAACCTGATGTATCTACAAGCTGATTAATCCACACAGAGGATGCAAGAAGCTTTTCTATTCCATCTAGCACTGTAAGTAGTACAGAGCTAATGTTGCTTGTTTTGTGTGAGGTGCTGTGTTACTTTGTGTAAAAATGTTATAGGTGATTATCACTGAAGGTGGATTAAGGCAGTAAGCTTTTGGTTAGTGATGCTAATGCTACTGGAATAGCAAAGTGAAGACAAAATTAGTTATATTAAAAATGTAAGGCAACTTCTAGTGAGAATAACATCTCTAGTTGTTTGGTGACGTATGGCTCAATGTTTTGCACATGGGAGTTCTTTGATTGGTGAAATGTTTGCAGAAAGGTTGCAGTAATTAGTCAAAATTGCAAGGTTGCACAGAGTTCACAGGGATTGATTAAATTTGTGTTAATTGTTGCAGCATCGCTACTTCCTGGAGGGACTGATTAGAGTGTAACACAAGGCCTGAACATGTTGTTATTGAGTATAATGTATATGATGCTTAGTGTTACGTAGTTATACAACAAATAGACGGAAAAATGTGTCATGGTCAGGTCTGAGAGACACTTTTGAAGATCACTCGAGTTTACACCCTGCCTTTGAGTGTGGCTGTTACCTGTTACAAGGTTGGTCAACAGGTCGTACCAACCGGTTCCTCTAGTATAACCCCACGCTAGTGACCACTACGGGTCTTGAGTGAGTCCAAGGGCCAAATATCTGCCGGGTCTTGCGTTCTGCTGGAATATTTCACCCTTCCCTTTTTTACGAGAGAGAAAGTGACTTAACGTGTTGACCTTTCTGCACAAATATGTAACACTGCCACGCTTTCACGCTCGCAACATTAGAAACCCTTCTGATAAAGGTCGCCAACACCACACACAACACCCTTCAGTCAATTATTTACTCCACACAGACAACAATGCTGAACCTCACTATGGAGCAGTCTGATTTTAGCATTACACCATCACAGAGCCACAAACATGGCCGCATACTCTTATTTTTATTTAACCTTTTATTAAACCTATTTATAACCTGTGAGATTCTGCACGTTGCATACGTCCACTTCCTTCTTTATGTTTATTGAATGCAGTTTTAACACCTAACTCCAACCATCTGCCTGTGAAACACAGAGGGATTTCATGACAAAAACATACAAAGAGGACAAGAGGTTTAATTACAGTAAATGCTGTCGCCATCTGTTCCATGTGTGACTATGGCTGCTGGCATTATTGCATTATTTCTGCCTCTCCTTTATGTTTTATGTGCAATTATCATGTATTTTAATATATTCCTATAATTTAGTTCGACCTTTTGTGTGTGCAAAGGATATGTGAGGGTGACAATTATCTGTTGGTTCATGACTAAAAGCACATTTTCACATCACAAGGAGTGTTTGCAACCAATGTTAAAATAAAAATTTTGATTAGAGCAGCTTTAAATTATGACTTCAGTTTTACAATGCAGCATTACCCTGTGTGTGTGCAAAGAACGTGTGAGTATAAGTGTGTAGGTGTTACATTCCTCTACCCTCCACCAAGTGTTTATGATAGGGACCCCCTAAAAATCTGGCATTTCACCCGATGTGAACCCATCATGGACATGGTTTTGCAGGATGTCAGAGTGCACGCTTCCTCTCTGCCTTAATATGACAGCTTCCTTTAGGCTACTTTATATGATAACCTGCATGCACCTTTGTAAGAACTAGTAACTAGACCCGGGAAAGTTAATTTCACTTGCTGGCCGGTAAGCTAATCTTGCAAATAGCACCTGCAGTAAAGCAAAGAGGCACTAACAGAAAGGTAGCCATATTTCTTTAATGCTTACAACCGATAAACTTCACACACGTGCCCACAAAGGCCTGCCAGTTTATCATAAAATTAATCTCTTCAAACTGCATCACCATCGTGGTAATAGCAGCTATGACAGGCACCATTTCACCTGCAATTTTTATCTCCATTACAGTAATATTCTGTCCTTGAGATGCAGGACTTTTACAATGTGATGAATCAAGCTGATGTTCTCGCTGTCAGAGCTCTCGCCGTCCTGGCTGTGACTCCAATAATGGCTGTTTATATTAAAGTGAGCAGTGAAATATCTTTCACTGAGTTTTTGGAAATGTCTGCTGCTACCACACAAACGTTCAATCCTTCAGAAAGGAACTGGTTTTTCTAAGAATGCTGCTTTTGCCCCCCAAATGTATTCACACTGCGTGGCTCTAAAGAATAGCCCATTTATGGAAATGAGGCAGAGCCGAGTTTTTCCCTCCACCTCTCCACCTAACCGTGAAATATTCTGGTCTGAGAGTGGAGCGTGAAAGAATTATACTCCACACAGACAAAATACCTTCAAAGTTCAAATCAGCTTTATATGTCTGCCTGTCTAACTGTCTGTCTGCCAGACTGCTTAGATTATTAATTTCATTCACACACAATTCAAATGAATTCAATTCACTAACAAAGTTTGTTGATCATCTAGCTCACAAAAAGAGACTAATTATAGTTTATTCATCCTGTAAATGGACTTTTTACATGCTTGTTAATCTGGTTTTATTGCCTGTGCTTCACTATCATTCTCTGTATCCTAGAAGTAAAGGTGCCTTAAACGCAAGGGGTTTTTCATTCAGTTATTCACAGAGGGACTCAGAATAACTCAGTCTTTTTTTTTTCGTTAGACACAGATTTATTTATGAGAGCTTCTTTGGAAAGAATCATACTTCAGATGACTCTAAAGGCTGCAGTTTTCTGAGCCTGCATGCCTGCAGCACTGCCAACAGCTTCCCACTGATCGCTGTGCTGGAAATAAAATCATTCTCGGGTACTTGTAAAATAAATGAATCTGAGTTAAGTTATAAGTGTGGTGCATGTACTGATACTGAGGGGATGTTTAACAAAATACCAAATGGGCCTTTCACCCTCAGTTTCCTGCCTTTCTCTCGCCCTCTTAAGCTGCGCTCTCAATGCAAGAGTACTCCAAACCAACCAGACTGTGAAGAGAACATCCTCGAGGAAGAACTTTTGGCCACAGTGAGCCACTTTACCACTTTTCCTTTGTTCCTGAAATTTACCGGAACTTTTACAAGAGATGTTTTAAACAACAATTAGCACAGGAAGGCTTTTCCTTGAGCATCAATTGTCTTCAAAAGTAAACTTTGAGTGTCTGTCTTACTTTCTTGTAGAAAATTTTGGGAAATATGCATATTCACTTTCCTGTAGCCAGTTAGATGTGAATAATGATACACAGGCAGCAAAACTCCAGCATGAAGACTATGTGACAGTAACGTCCAGTACATTTTTCAGTATGTTTTTATTAGTGTATAGTCACCTAAAATTAGGAATCATTGTGTTTTTGTTAACTTAGAATGAGGCGTTTTTATCTACAGGGGGAGCGGGTCCTCTTCTACTCTTCTAAAACAAACCAGCTGTTCCTTTTATAAGTGAACTTTAGAGCCAGGCTCGCTGTATTCCCCTGCTTCCAGTCTTTATGCTAAGCTAAGATAATACCCTGCTAAGTTCAGCTTCATATTTAGGGCACAGACCTGAGAGTGGTATCGACCACATCTAATTGTCAACTTATTCCCTTGAAGGGTTCGTGTTTAAATGATAGAAACTTCAGATCGTGTGTCTGTTGTTAAGAGTCAGAACTCATTATCAGGTTTCCTATAGACCTCAGGGTTCTGACTGGAGTGCTTTAGTGATGACTGTAAATATCCTTAATGTATTCTCTGCTGTATGACTGCTATTAAAGAGAAACTATGAACAATTTCGCAGCGCCAAAAAAAGGCTGCAGTGATTATTTTGCAGTTCAAGCCCAATCTCCTCCATCTGCCTGAAGGCCAAAGAGCTTAGTGATTGATTTGGAGTCGCACCGGAAGGAAATTCTAATTATTTCAAGATTAATGGGTAATTTACCACCAGCAGTAATCTGGAGAAGATGTCATGGCTGTAGAGAGCGGGTGAAGAATTTAAGTAAAGGCACAGCAAACACACACATATCTAAACTCACACACTGTGACTTTCTTTAAACCACAGAAACAGCAGCAAGGCTGTGATTCACAAGAGCTACTTCACTCGCAGTCATGAAAAGGAGCTTTGTTTTTAAATGCAGTCCGGGTCTTTGTTCGTCTCTCTCCACAACAAACCGCTCTTCAGTCCGTCCCTGATTATAATCAATGTGTGTGCGGGTGAGGTTGGTTTTTAAGTGTTTGCACCCCCTAATTTCTTCGCCCCCTCCAGGTAATCAGGTAGCAGACAGCACCGTCTCGCCCCAGGGGGCGCCACACTTCACGCTGTCCTGCTTGCCGCCACACTCGCTGTGTGGGAGGAACGCATTGATTTGAAACGGCCAACATGTTTGTGTTTGAGCCGGTGTCTCTTTGTCATTGTGTATTGTAATCACAAAAACACATAAATCAGGCGTTTCAAGCACATGCATGAACTTTTCAGTATTTTGGAGACATTTTTCATTTAAAGGCAGATTTCTTTATTTTTTTCTTTACTCCGTCTCCCTCTGAGGACCTGCATGAATATAATTGCCCCTGAGAAATGGTAATTTGGTTGATGTGAGCCTGAATGTGAACATTTGCACCAAAAGTCATTACCTCCAATTTCAACTCAGTAGATGTCATGCCTAAAATCAATGAGGGTTAATGAGAACTACTTCATGTCAGCTTCCTTTTCATTCTCACTCCATTCGACTGAACTCACCTGGAAGTCTAATGGAGTGAAACACAAAGACTTCACATTTGACAGCAATAAAGCAGGGCACGGTGAACTTCTGAGTGCTGGTCTTAGATTTTTATGTAAGATGGAGGAAACAAAACTACTTTTGACGTTTTGAGGATTTATTCTTTGTGCCTGTGGCTGCACCAAACACTGTAAAACAAAAGTTTGACATTTTGGGGGTAATAAGGCTTCAGCTAGCAGCTGGTTAGCTTAGCACAAAGACTGGAAACTGGGAGAAAAAGCTGGCCTTGCAACAGTAAATATGTTTGTCACTGCATTTTAATAACCTTTCTATAAATAATCAAATAAATAAATCCTCTTTAATTGAGGAATAAGAATAACCTTCAGGTGTGAGTAACCAATTAACAGGCCGTTAAAGTGACACTATATAAAGGCTGTAGCCATACGTAATGGATGCGCCAAATGATACAATGGCTGCTTTGGATATTGCATTTGGAGATATTGCTATTGCACAATTTAGGCGTGAACAAGTATTTAGAGATCGTTTGAGATCAGACCACTTTTTCTCCTCCGGGGCCCGAGGCTAACGGCGCTTACCTTCATTCAGTTGTTCACGCAAGAGCTCAGGGATCCAAATAACAAGTGTTTTATTTGTCAATTTGATCCGCCATTACCTCCAGTTCACATTCCGTAAAATTGCGCTTCTTCTGCTTCATTTGCTTCTTCGCTGCTTCTGCCATTTCTCCAAAACGTATCTAAATGCAGATCCTTCATATGCAAATCAGGCAGTTGGGGGAGTGTTTCAAGCCGTTTATAATAACTCATGGGAATGGTCAGAAGGCTCGTGCAGGGGCAGACAGTTTCAGGGTGATGGATGGAGATGTATGAGGGAAAAACACCGTGGGAACAGACGTACGTGAGGTTTTATAAATCTGACGAAAACACTGCATATGCAAGTTTCCTGTTTTGTGTGTACACAGATTCCTATATATGTATACACAGTTTTATGCATCTGGCCCCAGGTGTCTCGCTTTCTGTGGGAATATGTCCCATATATGAAGACGACCTCCCAAATTTTGATTGACTCTAGTTTATCGAAAGTCAAACCACCGCAGGACACACGCTTTTTTAAAATCTGTTTTTTATTCATTGGCTGTGAAGAAAGCAGGGCCGGCTGTCATCACGGGGCTGTGTTTGATGTAAATCAAACTGCGCACGCGTGGGTCAAGTGCAGGTTAACTTGTCACCGCCATTGTGAAGCTACGCCCAAAGGGGAAAATTGCAAGTCACCACAAAGTCACAAGCGATGCAGATTTAGGCGTAATATGATGGTGCCCAAAGAAAAGGAAATGCAGCTAGACATGTTATAGACATGTTACAAGCTAAAATGAAAAAATATCATTGCATCCTGAATAATTAAATTAAACCTCACACTGTAAAATAATCACCGGAACAAACGAAGTACACTCTGTCATTTCTGTGTGGCAGGCGACCAAACTCCTTGTGACTGACCTTTATAATGCATGAGAGTCTTGATAGTGATTAGGCAGTTCTTAATGCTGAGATTACCTCAAGTAAGATCATGATATATCAGCTTTAATTAAACAAAATGGCAAAGGGCTTAATTATTTGTCCACAGCAGTATTTATAAGTATACAGAATGTCACCTTGTATTTATAGATCAGACTAATTAACAGCCACATATGTGTGTCGGTGTCCTCCACTGCTGCCAGAGAGGATGAAAAATGGTTATGTTGTTTTTAAGGCAACCCATGGTGACCTTAGAGACATTTTTTTTTCAAAGTAAGAAAATAGTTGTGGCAAAAGAACAGGCAATTAAACAATGTGGTATGTGTGCATTGAAGGAAAACCTTCCTCATATGGCTCAGCTACATGGCGCAGGCTGACTGTTATGAATGATTCATGCTGTGAAATGCTTTAAAACATACACAGGCAGAAAGTGTAAAGAGGCTAGAGGAGGAGATTGAGAAAGAGTGATATCTGCTAAATGTCTGGTGCAGCCGGGAGCGTCTCACAAGCCATCTGGCAATTGTGACTTTTTACAGATTCTTGGACACAGAAAAAAAAAAAAAAAAGAGTTGACTTTATGTCCCGCCATTACTCACCTCACATAGAGTCAGTTTACTGCGTGGGGATTCACATAGAGCAGTTCGCCTCAGCAGCTGGTGCCAACAATCTGAAAGAGAATACTACAGCCTGCCAGGTTTCATTAAAGTCAGTTCCTGTAGTGTCTTCCTCTTTTACTGAAATGAAAAATATCCAAGAATTCATACTGTACATCCAGGCTGACAATCATTCTCTGCCCTGTGAGAACTAATCCCACATTTACCATATCTCCTGCTTGAAACCCTTGTCCTGCACAACAAAAATAAGGGGAAAGAAAATGCAACGTTAACCATTAAACACAGAAATATAATCACCTTCAATGTGTTTCTCAACAACATGACCTCCGTACCTACTGCAAGACTATCGACGACCGCATCACAACAAACAGGAACAGCAGTAGCTCAAGGCTAATGCATCACATGCACCTAGGGGATGTGAACAGTGTGTCAACACATGATCGCTTTGTATTTATCTTTCTGGAGCAGCTTAAATTATGACTTGATGAGAGAAATTTAAAAAAAAAATACTGTGGGAAGGGGAAATTTGAATTGAAATATTGAATATTAGTCAAATATTTTGTTATTAAAACCATCTGATGGAGGGTCAACTTTTACTATCAAAAGAGTCAAAAAAGTCTGTCCAGAGTCACGAAACATTGAGCTTTATAAAGCTGATGTGTTGCTGCCGAAAAGCCAGCAGCAAATGATTCCATCCATGCACTATTAAATTCTCTATTTTCCTTTAAAGACTTGCTATTGAGGCAAAATATGTAGGCAGGGTGCCAGGTCAGGACGCACTTTTTAGTTGACCAATTCATTCATTCATTCATTAAAAATGAAAAATTTAAATGTTCAAAAATAACCGTCACACCACAACAGGGAGCCACAGGTTGTCTGGCCCCTGATCTCAGTGAACTGGTTGTGGTTTGAATTCTCCTCTTTCAAACATCTGTTCATGAATTAGGATAAAAAAAAAGGCCAGTGTTCAAACAGTGTAGTCAGACGAGTGGCTCTGTGAGATTGTACTGAGGTAATACTAGCGCGACATCATTCTTACTGTCGACACTGTCATGAAATTTAATTGGTTGAGAACATTCATGTTCCCCTCAGGATGAATTATAATAACTTTGGTGATAACTAAAAGGTCCAGTGTGTAACAT
>NW_023340206.1:6430368-6432940 GCF_004916995.1 Morone saxatilis
TGTCAGAAATGTAATATAATATTCACAAGATGTTTTCATTAGTGTATAATCACCTAAATATAGAAATAGTTTATTTTGTTACCGTAAAATGTGCCCTCATCAGGTCAAAAGATATGTATTTGTCAAATACTTGATCACCAAATACCTCCTATCATTAAATATATCATCAGAATGCAGAAGCTGTCTTTAGCTCAAAGCCTCACACAGCTGCTATCATGACTGTAGACTCTTAAGCTTGTTAGATCACACTAATTTGATCTACTTGAATATTGGACTTTAATATCTTCTATCTGATTTACACCACATGAAATAACTTGAAATTGTGGTTAAATTTCACAGACAGGCAGTCAGTTTTCTTATGACTAATTATATTAGTCATCAGCTCTTATTTGCCTCCATGCAATTTATCCCTGTAAGAAAATACACCAAAAGCTATGTTTTCAAATGCAACGGCACCCATGAAGGAACCCACATAAACTCATATTGTAACATTAAAATTTAATGTGGTTCTCTCAGATTGAAAACACACTGGCTCCAGGAGCTCCTTCGACACTGCGCACAAGACAGATGGGAAGTGACGTGTGTCCAGAGGGCACAATGTAAGACTTGCACAGTCACTGGACCTCAGTGTTGTGTATTAGTTTGTGTAACACCTTCTTCTGCACTTCACTCAGACAAAAATTATCATGTAAACACATTATTCTCCCTCGCTTTCATGTCAGACTTCTCAAAGCCATATGTACAGTAGTAAACCCAGCTGTTTCTCCCCCAGGCAGCAGCAGCAGCAGCAGCAGCAGCAGCAACAAATGCACCCTGCAGGAGGGTTTTTTTTTTTGTCAGCCCTCCAGCTCACCGTTGTTGCAGTGGGGCCTTTGATGCAGACAAGCCCAGGCGTCGGATGGACGGCATGTTGGCCGATTGGTAGCTGAGGTGTCAAGTCACTGAAGCGTTTCAGGCGAGCTGGATGCCAGTTTGTTCGATAAATAAACTCCGACTGGAGAGGAAAGTGGGCGAGATGTGGGAGGGATGCTGGCATCTCCAATTTCATTTAGAGCGTGTGACAGCGAGAACACAGGCTGAGCTTTTTGGTGTTGGTCGGTTGGTGGTGTGATGGAGGGAAAAGAAAAGAGAAAGAGGAAAAATCATATGTGTTTTGCTTGTTTGCATTTCTGCATGTCAGTCTCACAAAGAACAGTCTCTGCGTGTGTTGGTGTGTGTGTGTGTTTACTTGGCATGAATAAAGTGTCAATCAGCTTTGATGCATTAAGAGCTCAAGATGAAAACCATCAATTTAAAATGTCATTCATCCTGGATTGCAGATAGTAACAGGTGCATTTTATGTGCAGGTTTGTCTATAGTAGTACACAGCAACAAGTAAGTCTTCCTACTTGTGTGGCTGATATTTAAAGGGCCTAAAAAACACATTTTGAGCATTGGGGTCCAACATGAACACAATATTTTCTGCCAAACTTAGAGCAATTTTAGTTATTTCATGCAAGATTTCTGTATTTTTTTCTTCTGTGTGCTCTTCTAACTGGTTTAAAATGGGCGTGGCTCCATTTAAAAGACTGTGGCAAGTGACAGAACGATTTCTAAAACACTGATCAATACTGTAAACCACTAGTCACTTAAACGTTGGGGCTGCTATGAATGGGGGGGTGCGTTGAAGGTGACATTAGGACGAGTCTTCCGGGGTACGTCATCAAAAAAGCACCACATACTTCCAAATTAAATGATCAGGATAATCGATAATGATAATCATACGTTTAAAATGGCTGTAACACATAGTGGAATCACTTTATCTGACATATATTTATTGCCTCATGCCTCTGAGGTACCTTGGTATATTTAATGGGATTTCTGGCATAAGTGGCATCAATCGACATGGACATTGAGCCTCATTTCCACACTCAAGATACAATTAGGAATTTATTGATTTCTTGTTATAAGAAGATCTCAGAGTTCAAGAAGTCTCTCCTCTTTTCCCAGCTCCTTGACAAATGTGCATGAGCAGTAAAAAATAAAATAAAGAGCCTGCGAGATGGGGAAATGTCAGACCAGTTGACATGTGTTTCAGAGATAAGAAAAAGGGAAAAATGAGTGGGAGAGGTGTGAGCTCTGCGGTGGGAGACTGCATTAAATGGCAAAGGCACAGAGAGGAAATTGCAATCAAACCACTTTAACAGCCGGAGCCACCACTGGAATCATTTGGCTGTTTGGAAATTGAAAGCATGTAAATGTGCGGCAAAGATGAACTAACAGATTTTATGTCTCCACATTACCTGCACCACACATCACAGGTGGAGAATGAGGACATAATAGTGCAGACAATAGTATTTAATGAATGTATTGTCTCTGTGGAGGATGTGTTGTATCTGTAGACATTGTAATGTGAATACAGGCACACTAAGGTACATCATACTGTATATATATCATTTTACTGTCAGGTATTGCTTGATTTTATATTCCTACATTTCCCATTGGGATCTTATGTATGCAGTTATTTTAATATCTGTTATTATTTTAGATAGACTTTATGGTGTTTTTAACACTAAGAACCACACTTTCCTTT
>NW_023340206.1:6432951-6435540 GCF_004916995.1 Morone saxatilis
AAAAGCTAAACTATTTAACTATATACTATTTGTATTAAACCTACATGTTTGGCTCTAAAAAGGGGCAATCTATCTAAATTGGTCCTATAGTGCCACCTTGTGGTCGAATCGAGGTATTGCTAAGATGCCAGTGCACTCAGACCTCCTGCTTTAGTAATGATGATAGTAATATCCTTATGCATATTTCACATTTCAAACAGGATACTAATGTTGTTTACTCTTCCAGCAAATGTGTTTCTGCCCTCTGACAACATCACATAAGACCTTCTATCTGCAGACATTAAAGAGGCCTACAGCAGACTGCAGACTGTTGCCTTTAAATGCCAACGTTTGTGAGTAGTTTCACTATTTACCCTGAAACTGAATGTAATATATTCAGATATATTCTGAATATTTATCTCACTGTCCTGTAGAACATGTTATATGCTCGACTGTCCCCATGAACATGATATTTACCCCTTTTTTTATTTATTTGTTATATATATGTATTTTTTAAATCACATTTTAGTGTGATTATTTTGCTTTTGTTGTTTTTTTAATTTAAAAATATATATTCTGACTTCTGATAGTGTTTTATTTAGTAGTTACTGTGCTGTCAGTGAAGTATTCTTATCTTTTGTCTTCTTGTTTTCATGAAAACTAAGTATAATATAAAAACAGGTTGTATGTATTTGTTTTTCTTAACAATATGTTTATATGTTAAAAAAAGTTATATGTAAAAGTTAAATCTAAATTTTGAATGTAAACAAGTCGCTGAATGTAAAGCTCACTGCCGCACTACATTTAATATCTTTCCATCTTGTATCACACCATCATACTAAAGCTCAGAGCTGTGCTTAATGTTCCTTCAGATCCTGCAGAGCCTTTGGGGAGTTCATGATTCCCATATTCAGGTGATTATACAGTAATGAAAACATACGTATGAATATCACACACTGGACCTTTAACGTTGCTCATATGTGTTAATGCTCAGCTTCACAACAGACACAATTATCAGCTGAATCTGAAGCTGAACCAGAGCTTTTACCATCATGAGATACAGACTACATGTGCACATGTTATTTATTTGTTTGGTAAAACTTAAGAATAACTGAATAAATGCAAATAAGACATAAAACTCAATGACCCAACAACCATTTATTGGATGTCAATTAAATATTCAGAATTTAAATACATATAACTGCACCATATCAATTTACTCAAAGTGAATAAATGATTAAAAAATATTGAAAAGTAATTTTCCTCTTGAACAAGTTTAAATAAAGTGAATGAAACATTCATGTAAATGGGAAACCATTTGCTAATCTTTTTCACATTCCCCCTGGGTTAATGGACTCTTTATTATTCAATATTCACTTGACTTTTCCTCAATTAATATTTAAATTATTACTGTATATTTATTATTTATTTAAATATATCTCTCTATGTTTTGTATGTTATTAAATATTTAAGAGTTTAAATCCAATAATTTAGTGTTCAGGTCAATGAAGAATGCCCTCCAGTGGTCAGAGTGAATAACTGCAATACACATTTAATATTTTCTGAGAGTTGAATTGCATTTAGATCTCTTGTTAAAAATAAAGACTTTAAAATCTGGTAGTGGTATGAAAAATTAATATACTGTGTCCCAATTAAATCCTACTCTCTCTATCGTGTCAGGCCAGTTATTCTTCAAAAAAATCATTCAAGTACAATAATTCATATTTGATGTGAGTAATAGACTTTTACTGCATTTATAATAGTGCTATTTCTTAATTATTTATTTTTTTAAACTTTTTTTTTTTAAGTCTCGCTTTTGGTGCTGGACTAAAAAAAATCACCAACAAGCTCAGATACCCCGAGCAGATTCTCGACCACTTTGGCCGACTGGATCAAACGTTTTTTCACCTCCAAACGTTCAGTCAGTGATTATAAGTGGAAGCTGAGGTTCAGTTTAGTTGTAATCAGTGGTTTAAAGGTTAGAGAGGATGGTTTAAGACTGAATGGTCAGAGGTTCAATCACTTGGAGCAGATGGATCTGGATGATTGAGTTCTACTGAACTTTTAAGACTGCTCCATAGCAAAGTGAGACAAGCTCAAGTGTCTCCAGTTATTAACTCGAGGTAATAATGTGCAGCTAATAATGTGACTTTTGAAGTCAGATGTTCAAAGGGAAAAGACAAAAGCTCTGAGAAAATATGTCCACATGTTAGAAGGTTGAATGGACGATTTGAGGTTGTGGGTTTGATCCTCATTCAAGTCAAAATTTTGAAGTTGGATGTTCAAAAACAAAAAGTCAAAAGCTGAGAAATAGTGGTTCACTGCCTCGGAGCAGAAAGTGTAATGTGTAAGGAGACTGTTCAGAGTATGATGTTGTGTGTTGTAACTTCTGTGAATTTTAAAGTTGGGTGTTTAAAGAAAAAAGTCAAAAGAAAAAGGTAGCTCAAGTCAAATAGCTCCTGGTGTTAAAAGGCTGAATGGATGATTTAAGGTTGTGGGTTCAAGCCTCTATTATGTAGGAGTTTTGAAACTGTTGTCGAGACAGACGACCACCCACCTAGAGCCGAAGGATCTGTCCTAGGTTTCTGCCTGTTAAAAGACAGTTTTTCC
>NW_023340206.1:6435640-6439383 GCF_004916995.1 Morone saxatilis
CAGAGTACGGCCATTTATTGAATATTAATGTAGATTTAATATTTTCTCAGAGTTTTACACAGGCAGGTGAATGGTTACTAGCAGTGATATGAAGAATAATATATACTGTGTTCACCAGCATTAACACAGGACAGTGGACTCACCTGAAGACTTCCGTATTTCCCACAGACCATCACACACACACTCCAAGTCCCTTCAGCCAACAAGTGGACGATGTCAGAGCTCCCCTCCAGTGGTCGGCACAGCAGCTGCAGTGGTCTCTTCCACCAACAGTCAGCTGAGCAGTGAACTCAGCCGGTCTGGAGATGTGTCGCTCAGTCTGCCTGGTTCTTGGTTCATCTGGATTAGAAACAGAGGATTATGGGATGAAAAACCAAGAGCATCTGACATTTTACTCAAATGTTTAAACTTGTTTTTGGTTTTTTGGTTTTCAGCCTTCAAATTGTCAAAATGCAGCAAATAAAGCTTAAAGCTTAAACAGCATCAGCTGAGGATCAAACCCACGACCTAAAGACTGACACACAGTCAGTGGGGGCTGAACAAGTTGGTACTCTCTCAGTTTATGACCCAAGTTTAATTTAAAGCGTCCAGCAAAGAATAAACGCTGTACTCTTTCTAATGTAGCTGAAATCAAGTTGTTTGTTAGTTGCACAGTAAAATAATCTTCTCACTATTTTCTATGTTCTTCTTCATAAGCTCTGATGTGTGTTTGCTGCTTACTTTGAGTTCTCTTACAATCAGATCATAATTAGCTGACAGTACTGAATGCTTTTATTTGGGGATTTTCAATAAAAATGAACAATGTATTTGTTTCCACAGTGCAAATTAATTGTGTGGTCTTTATTACAAAGACAATCTAATCTCTGGGTCCTTTAACACATAAGCCAAACAAAGGCATATACATATAGCATGTATTTCATTATCCTTGCACTGAATGTAAAAATTCAATTAGTTTTCTAGCTGATATATTTTGAACATTTCACTTACTTTGCTCACATTTCAGATATTAATTCATGTTTAACTTGGTGTTCATAGTTACCATAAAATGAAATGAGCAATTGATCTGTAGAGAATCTAACTGATCTGACGATGTGCAGCATCCATAAAGACAAAAGTTTAAACACACACTATACAACACTTAACATTCATTATTAGAGAGATGATTAGTACACGCAGGTACCAAGACAGGACTCATCCAGCACAACTCAAAGCTATTTAAAATGTAGAAAGAGTTGAATGACACTAATCCTGATATATGGCATCATGGCTAGAAGCTCTTCAGACCGTTCACATCAGCACGCATGTCAGCATTTCCTTCTACCATTACAAAGGGATTCCTACAAAACAGTGACTTACATGTGAGTCAGCTGAGTGTCCCGGGGGCCGAGGCTGGTGCTGGAGCCCAGGGTTTGGGGTTAGAGGAGCCTGAGGGTCCAGGGTTGTGGCTGGCCCCAGGATTTCTGTCATTTCTGTAAAAACAATGAATGAATACATGTTATATTTCAAACAGGTTACAGACTGTTCTTCCCATGTACAGCACTATTAAAGTCTTATTTCTGTGCTGCTGAGCGGGTCTTATTGCAGCTGATGATATATCACACTGCATTCATACGATACCGTCACTGATCTCAACTCACTTATAATTTGATCCTTCGAGATTCTGACAAAGGAGGTCGCTGTCACTCACTTCCCTCATAAATCCTGTGGGTCTGGAAACACATTCACTTGGACTCTGTCATAGTGGAAGTGAGCAGCAGTAATCTATTACTGACCCAATCCATTTCACCTCCCTGAAAGCAGCTAATGGCCTCATCTTTATTAAAAGTCAAGGATACATGTTTTTGCCGTGTTATCCTGCTGTTCCTGCTGCTGGGGAAGTAAAACCTGATGGTTGAGGGAGCGAGAACCCATAATGACCCCGGCCCAATCCCCCCAACCCCCCCATTATCCTGCCATAGGATCACATCACCACATTGTGAATGTGGGCAGCTGGCAGAGGTTTGGCAGTGACAGGCAGGAGGCCTCTCTCACCCACTGTTTGTACTTCCTTATCAGAAAATAATAATAAGACACTAATGTGTCTTTAATCTGCATTAAGCACAGAATCACATTTTGACTCTGCGCTATTAAAACAGGAGACAGACTCCATTAACATAATTAAAGCACACACACTGTACAGCTTCCATTTACCTTCCAGACGAGATTAAGATTTGAAAAACATCACAGACCTTTATTATTATATTCTGTAAATTAAACCTGTTTCATGTAAGGATTTTAATAAAGCCATTTAAACTTGATTTTGTTTATTCACCATCTCCAACAGTCCTTTACCACATCACCTGCAATCTTTCCCTTTCCAGACTCAACCTGCTACAAGCCTTTACGATTACACGTTTCACATTTTTCATTCTTTATTAACGGTTTTCTTCATTATGTAAAGTGTAGTTTAATCCTGCACGTCCTGATCTTAACCCTGATAAAATGACATCTTCTTTTACACTTTTAGATTTTATAATAAACCTTGATGTCATTATTCCATATTCTCTGCCTTATTCCCTGATGATTTATAGCGTGTGAAAAAATGATATTGTTTTGGTTTGTTTCTTACAGAGGTGAACATCTATACATACATCATGTATTTCCAATAATAAATCATCTCTAGCCGTTTGTCCTGACTGAATACTTTGTACCGCAGCTGCTGAACCTGAACATATGAATACTCTGACCTCCTCCACCCACTGAAGATTATCACATTATGTTTGTAGACAACAGCAAATATCTTTTGAATTAAATGTATTATCACCCAGAAACGGCCGTTTTCTATCAACATTATGAGGAAATAACAAATTAGGATAAAATGGTTACAGTGCTCTACATCAGTGGTTCCCAGACTGGGGGGGGTCGCGATTCTTAAAACATATATAGTAGGCCTATGTATCAGCATTTAGTTCAGTCTGGGAAGAAAAGTAAACGAAAAGTAAATTGTTAACTTAAGTAAATACAGAATATGGTATAAAAAGTTCCTTCAACAAATCAAAATTCTGTCACAAATTACTCATTTTACACGAAACTGAAGCAGAAACTCAGAAGATAATTTAATCAACTCCTCTCTTCTCTCATCTGGACTCAACTTGGTGTTTAGACAATGAGGGGACACTGTTCAGAGAGGTTTTAGTCAGAAAATCAACCAGAGAGAGGGACAAAGATAGAAATAACACCCTTCAATTAATGAATTCAATAATTAATTATTAATTTCCCCTTTTCAACAACACTATTCTGCAGTATTCTTCTATTTTCTATTCAGTATATCATTTCTACCTACAAACCTGAGACAAAGATTGATGCATTAGGATACTCATGTGTGAATTAAGACCATGAAATATGTACAGAAAATACACTTTGAGCTAAATTAATCATAATTAACTTAAAGTCAAATCATTATTGAAGCTGGACTCCTTCACAACCACAGCTAACTAGATGCAACAGCTCATGATTGGCTGAACAGGTCCAACCCTATCCTGTGAATCCACCAATGCCAATCATGATAAGCCTCATATACTACTGTCAGGACACAGTGAAGCTTTAAAACACACTATATATCAGTGTCTTCATGCTCAGCTGACCTCTAAATGGACCTTTAGATAGACAGAGCCACTACAGACTCTTCAGTAACAAAGGATGGGAGCATTTTATGAGGCTACACAATGTTTATCTGACTCTGACTGTACAATAAATATTAAATA
>NW_023340206.1:6439483-6440994 GCF_004916995.1 Morone saxatilis
TTAATCCGCGAAGCCTCATCACTTATGATAAGAACTACTGCCGACTTTAAACACGAATAAAAACAAAACCTCTCACTTTTCTGAACTCAAACTTATTTAGTGTCCAATATATTAAAGAAAGGATTAAATGAAAGAGTTTTTGTCTTTGAACATCCAACTTCAAAAGTTAGACTAAAGTGAGGATCGAACCCACAACCTCAGATCATTAGACGTGAGTTTCCTGCATATTTTTTTCAGAGATTTCGACTTTTTGTTGTTGAATATCCAACTTTAAATTTGAGGGAAGTTTGAACCCACATCCTCAAACTTCTCAACAGGGCATCACCACCTTGAGTCACCTGACCTGGGTAAAAGTAGGCTTGAATCTACAATTTAAGAGCTTCAGAGCATTGTTCTAACACCATGAGCTATATGTCAGACACTTTCCCTGTCTTTCTCAGAGCTTTTGACTTTTTCCTTTGAACATCCAACTTCAAATTTGAGGGAATCCTTAAAAACACCATGATTTACTTGCAATGGGACAACATGGGCTTAAACCTACAACCTCAGAGTAAATAATGAATAATAAAATGTGTGCCGTGACAAAACTGACTTTAAACTTTGTTTGGAGCTCAATGGGGTGAAGGACAGAGGGCTCAGCTCCACACAGAGAGAGAGAGAGCTGAGAGAGCTGACAGAGATGTTGTTACAACCACAGTGCTCTTGTTAATCTAATTTGAAGGAACAAGCGATGTAAATATGCTAATGCTGTATCAAATCTAAAAGGTCATTATGTCAGGATCAGGTTTACAGCTTGTTTCTGCCACCGTACTCAAGTGGCCCGTGTTTACTGTTGCATTTTGTTTGTTTAATCCATACAGAAACCAACAGTGTGTGTTAAAGGGGAATCACATTAATCATATTGTTTCCAGGCAATTTACTTTCTGTTCAGATAGGTCAGGCCTACAGTGCAGCAAATGTAACAAATTAAACATTTTACTGACATAATTGTGCAGAATATCAAATTTGATATTCACTAACAAGCCAAATCTAAACCTGACACATTATTAAGGCAATTAAATGTAACTTTTTATTTTATTTTCAGATGTGAGATCATTTTATCTGAGTCCAGAAGTTTTCCCAGTTTGGAGAATCATTATAACTTAATCAAGTTGAAATCAGGTTGTGATGAGACTAAATGCTGTTTTACACTTAAAGTAATGCTCCTGTGTGGAGGAAAGAAAACAAGAACAAGTGGTAACTGAGATATGACTGAGTGGTTGAGGTCTGACAGGACAGACTGTAGCTGTTCAACTCACCTGCTGCATGAGGGCCATTCATTGTGCTCTGAATTCTGGGATATGATGTTTTACTGCCCTCTGCTGGTCAATGTGAGAAACTGCTTTGTACCCTTTATGCCTGCAGTGACTTATCTAAAGAGCCCCACTGGTTAATATTAAATAAATAATGTGTGACATATATTAATAATATCATAATTTGTAAAATAATTTAAGAAATGATTAAAACTCAAC
>NW_023340206.1:6441099-6441647 GCF_004916995.1 Morone saxatilis
GACAGGTGACATGAAATAAAATGTATCATTATGAAAAGTCATAATTATCAATGGTCAAAGACATACACTGTCAAAAAACACAAACACCAGTAATGTTTAACATAATTTATATTTATTTTCTTTTGAACAAAATGTTAATAAATGTATTTGTTTTACGTCCAAAAAAGATCATGACTCATGGGACGCATTTTATAAATAATTTCATCCAAGTCTTTTGTAGAAAAAAAAGAAAGTAAATTAGCAAACTAAAGCATCTCTAGTATGACAATATGACAACTTTATCATAATTTTTTCTCTATATTTGAACCCTTTTCTCAATTCACGCTTCATTTTTTTTGTATATTTTTCTTAAGACCTCTTTATCTCATCTTTTTAACATCCAACTTAGTCCTACTCATCAACTCACACCACTGCTTTAGACAACAGAAAAATGCGGCAAAAATCTCAAAAAACAGACAAAAACCAAGGAGGCGAACAGAAAACACAGTGAGATTCCAACAGTGGAGGGCGGGGAGGGGAGGTCTGGGGAGGGTCGGCGGGAAATAGGG
>NW_023340206.1:6441747-6446848 GCF_004916995.1 Morone saxatilis
GGGGAAGGGAGAGGGAGGCGGGGGAGAAGGGAGGGGGGGTGCACTGATACCACGTTTTCACAGCCAAGAACAATTTGGAGGTGAAGTTAAAACTCCAATCTGTCTTTAACTGATCACTAGAGGCAACCAGGATGGAGGACAAAAACCTCCTTCGTGAAGGAGAGTTAGCGTCCTTAGCTTCAATATTTGGTATATCACTAGTTGCTCACGGTATCAGATTGTAAGATGGGACAAGTCTCTGTTTCTGTCCAGTCTCAGTGCATTCCTAGCTAAAAAAAAAAAAAGGGGGGGGGTTAAACTCTTCTTAATCCCTGCGCGACCCGTCCTCATGTCAATGTGCACTTCGCTGGCAGCAGCCATGCAACAACAAATCAAAAAAAAAAAACTGAACAAAATCAGATGGATCAGCCCTTGGAAAACTCCTCACACTCCTCGCACGCTGACACTAACACAGCCCTTTGCTAGTCTGTGAAAGATAGCAGTTGATCAGCTCGTCTAAGGGTATTTAAGAGTCGACGGATTGATTGATTGGTTGGTTGGTTGATTGATTGATTGATTGACTGTCCGGCTGTTCGCTCGCACCAACTCAGAGAAAGCCGAGCCAACCATAGTGAAGATGCCACAAAGTAGGACACTAACACTGGCTCTCTTTTTTTTGTTTTTTTTTCTCTTCTATATTGCTCCATTGCCAGTATCTGCCTCACTGGGCGTACGCAGCAGAGAGGCACTCAAAGATCTGGGGCCTCATTTATCAAACCAAGCACAGAACAAGTTCTAAATGTGTGCGTAGGAAGCGTCTGTACGGACGAGAAAATTGGTTCTGCTTGTGCACATACAAGCTCATTTACATGCAGACAAAAGGCCGTCCTAGTAGCCTCAATGCAGAGTTACTGTTTGTGGTATAAACCGAGAAAGTTAGAGACAAAAAAAAAAAAAAAACATAGGTCATAAGACATAAGTTCCTGCATTGTTGCTGGTCTTATTTTACGCTAGAAGTTCTAAGTTTCAGGAGTGTTTGCTTTCAAGAGTATCGTGCCTAGGCTTGTGCCAACCGGCGATGACATCGACTATCGCAACTTGAAGAGACGACCACTGATTGTTTTTTTTTCCCTGCCGATATTAAGGAACATAACTGTCGTAGAAAATGAACTCTCCTCTCCCTGCTGTGCATTTACAGGAGATGTTTCTGGTGGAGTGGCATGTCTCTGCGCTGTGATGATAATCACTGTTCATCAGCTCAAGTGCTCCATAATTTAAAGCAACCAGGTTCAGTGCGGTGCAATCCCTCCACTGTCTGTGATCACATGTACTGTACTTGTAACGCAGCCGAGCTCATGATATAGTCGTTCTGATTCACAGATGTTTCTGTTTCTGTTTTCAGACGTCGGAAGTGGTGTGAGATTTGATCACGGCTCATGAATACGAACCTTAACAAGCAGTCATTACCAAGCTGTATGATTACAACTTTATCTGAAGAAATGAACAAAAATACAAGTTAATGTCGGCCGCGGTGCTGTGAGGTACAGCTCTATTTAAAATGAGTGATCACAGAGAAAGTTAGATAAAGAGGCATTAAAGACAGAGTGGAAGTCCTGATCCTGTGTCAGTTCATCATTTATCTCTTGTTACATGCTAAAGATGTGTCAAAACATTTCCTTTTCGTTTATTTTCCTCTATTAACGTAAAAATATGTTTAATGACCAATGTGCAGTGACAAACACTTATGATCGTAGCTTATGGGTAGCTAGCAGAGCAAAAGCCTAGCAGGAGTGTGTACGTGTTTGGATTTCAGCTGGAAAAACTACATTTTCAAAGATGTAACAACGTAGGTGAAGGATTTAAATCCTGTAACTAAGCTGAACTTGAGCTAAAGACTGACTAATTTCCGTTTTACTGACTTGAACGGCATAATTTCACTCTCAAAGATTTCATTTCTTTCAAAATAAGAATCTTAAAAGCACAGCCTTCAGGGCTAACAGTTACAGTGATTGGTTTACGTGTTTGTAGTTTAGTTCCTTCACAATTACACCTGTGTACCACTGGCGTTTCGTCGGTACACGTGGTCGGGGAGGGGTTCTAAAAGTACACACATTCTTAAGCACGAGAAGAAATTGATGAATCGGATTCTGTGCATAGAAACGAGCGTATGCGCGGTTGATAAATGAGGTCCTTGGTGTTTTGGCATCATGCGACTATTCTCTAGTGTCCCTGGGTTGTCCCTGCAGTCTCGTGTACGACAACTCTAAATACTCTCTGTGGCGCTAACACGAGCCACTGGGCTGCCTATCTGCAACACCGACACTACCGTATGAGGTAAACTGAACACTTTAGCAACCAGAGAACACCCCTTCCTGTTCAGGAGCTCAGCATCGACTCCTGCAACACCCCGCAATCTGAACCGTCACTACCTTTGCCACTTCATCCCTCCTAACTTGCTCAATGGCCCAACAAGTTAGAAGAGAAAGTGGGCCACTCTCAGAGCACTTATGGTCCTAAAACATATAGGCATGTACTGTCGTGAGGGGTCGGGAAAAAGAAACATCTAGTGGGACAAAATACAAGCTGAACATTATAGTATAGAAGAATCACAAACAGTTTGTTTTCAGAGAAACAAGACCCACGAGTGATGGATGAGCTGGTCCTGGCAGGCCCTCGAGCAACATCACACCGAAGGGAGTGAGAAGACGCCTCGGAGGTGATGGAGAGCAGGAAGTGGAACACAGTTGATATGTCAAAACATTCTGGCACCTGAAAAAAATGCAGCAAAAAATCTAAAGGTAACGATGAGCGAGAGAGCGCACACTTCACCAATGTCCGTTGTTATCCTCTGACGTGCCATCCATACACACTCCGGAAAAACGTCGGGACGGGAAGGGAGTGATGGGGGAGGGAGGGAAGGTAGGGAGAGGAGAGGACAGGAGAGGAGAGGAGAGGAGAGGAGAGGAGGGACAATATGCTAGAAAACATTTGGATGGAATAGAAACAATGAGCAGGTTTCAAGTGGCAAGAGGTCAGTTCTTTATGGGGGTGGTTCTCAAACATCTCGGTTCGGTCAATGTCCAATCCCAGCACCCTTAGCTCCAGTTAAAACCCTCCCACTTCCTGTGGTTGATGGTTCATCTGCGGAAGATTGTAGAGGCATTTCCAGCACGTCTCGCCAGATGTGTCCCTGGCAGCCATGACATTGTAAAAGCCGTAATCCTCTCGGGCGACATCACTCTTTACAAGCACCAGATTCAACCCCAAGGTTCACTCCTCATTAGAAGCACTCTCCTCTGGCGAGAAAATGGCAGCCACGCCCACCAACGTAGAATTATGGGAGGCTGAAATGATGATGACAGTGTGTAGGAGGACGAGGGCCAGCAGGCAGATCTTCAGTCGCCCGCTGCACAGTCTCGGGGTGGCAGCGGAGGTGACCGAGGCCCCCTCGGGCTGGCAGGAAGAAGCAGTCCTTTTTAGTGTCCCGCCTGAAGGGCTGTCCATTTTGGAGTCCCATCGGACGTCGCAGCACTCCGCCTCACTGTCTGATAGATGATCCGCCAAGAGCCCTGAGAAAGAGATGACACAGGAGAAGAATGCTGACTTTTTCCCCGCTGTACAGTATCTATTACTAACCAGAGTTAATGTGATTTGGTCTGCAGACAGCTGATAACCAATAAAGAATATTTCTAAATGAAGTTACCAATAACCAATAAATCATGCTCGTATTCTCTAGCTTTAATTACAGTGCAACTGCAGCTGCCAGCTTTTAAATCACGCAACATTAAAGTCAGACTATGTAACTTCTGATAAACAGCAACCACTGACAATTACAATTATAGGATAATGGTGAACAGTTGAAAAGAGTATTCAAACCAGCATAATGATACAGTGGCGTCTGTTCTGCAGGAATATCTGTCCGTAGTTTGCTCACATTAGGGCTGTGTATCGGCAAGAATCTGGCAATACAATACATGTCACGATACTGTGGTTACAATTCAATATACTAACAGTGGGATCACAAAACAATACAATATTTTCTTTCACCCCAAGCTCACATTAGCTAACATTAGCCACCAAACTGATACAGAGTAGGTACAATCTAATACAACCCGTCTCCAGGAGAAATTATAGGACTAAGTGGAAGTAGGGCGTCTGAATGAAGCCTGAAAAACTGCTCCAGTTCAGTTAAAAACAGCATCTGTTAATAACAATCAAATTTGCATTGAATAGTTTAATTGTAGCACAGTGAAGGTTATCTCATCAACAATGAGCGTCCTTTTGAACATCCTTCAGCGCTGTAGACGGATCAAGCCCACGAGACCTCAGTCTGTAGCTGTGATCATGACGCTGGAGGACCAGACACAGTGACCCTCAGCTGAACTCAAATTAAAGCCACGACCACACAGAGGTTGACGCATCTCTGCATCAGTTGATGACTCTGGAAGTCTTAACTTGCCAGAGTGCAAAAAAGGAGCTGTCACCGCCCTCATCTGCACGGGAAACCTCGCTTACTTCTCACCGAACGGAAGGTAGCAGTTGAAGGATGATGAGAGCAGATCTGACACGGCTAAAGTTTGTTTCTACACGAAAGACATCAGTAAAAAAGGTTGAATATTATATTCCACTTTTTAAAAAAAGTTCGACTCTGTGTGACATTTTCTTTGTGATTGATTGATTTACACCTGCAACCCCCCAATATTTTTAATTTAATTTTTAATATACTTTATTTCATCAGTCCCATTATTGTTCTACTTATTACAGAAGTAGAAAAGGAAAGTTCTAAATTAATAGAAAAAAGTAAAATAATGAATATTCCAGTCGCGCTGATGGATGAAAAAAATAAATAAATAAAAGGGTGAATTATGGGCCAGATTTAAATGATTTATTTAACTTTATAAAAACCTTTTGCTAAGATGCAGACTTAAATGAAACAGGAAATCACATTAACATTTAAAGGTCCAGGAGGATCTATTGGCAGAAATGTAATATAATATTCCTAAATATGTTTTCATTAGTGTAGTGATAACAATAATTATTGTGTTTTTGTTACCTTAGAATGAGACGTTTTTTATCTAGGGAGAGAGCAGGACCTCTTCTGTGGAGTCTGCCATGTTTCTAC
>NW_023340206.1:6446932-6467150 GCF_004916995.1 Morone saxatilis
CCACCGTAGTTTTTCCTACACGCTTCGAAGGCTGAGCTGTATTCTAGATGACACTAAATCCTACACACTGGTCTTTTAAACACTAATATCCGTTAATTTATTAACATCCATATTCTGTGTTTCTCATAACTCACATGTTGGTCCTATTAGGTTGTGGACTGAGGTGAAAAATGGATGCCTGAAAGAGTGACAGTGACACTACGTATGATAAAGTGCGCCATAAAGAGAGCTGAAAATGAAAAGACCCTCTCCTGCTCTCCCAAAAAAAGTCTGTCTACCCTCCCTTCAGCAAAATGAAAAAATACCCTCCACCTGCTATTAAAGGACTATTAAACAGTCCCTCAGCTCAAAAACTTTTGGCTGATCTTACATAATTCTCACTACAGGTCCACCCAGTGTCAACCTGAGCACCAGTCTCACCAGCCAGAGTAACACAAACACCAGTGTGGCTGTGGCAGGGCCTTTAAAATGATGCTCAGCTCTTCAGGATAATTTGTTTGTTGGCACACAGCCAGCGTCTGGTCCTCCGAGGCAGAGTCCTTGGTGAGTACTACAGTATAAACCACAGTAAATGTTGAGAGACAGGCCAAATTCAGTTTATCAATGCATTGTTAAAATGTCCTTGTCTGAGCTCGGCTGTGCTCAAATACACCACTAGATGTCATCAGAAAGCCTTCACAAACACTTTGCTCTTTTCCTGGAGGAATACCATCCAGTAAACGTGGAGACACACATTGTGCATGAATTAATATTGTGCATCGCTTTATAAAATGCTATTTCGCTAACATAAATTAAATTAGTAGGTTTTCTCTGAGGCAGTAGGGAACGCAAGGCCAACACAAACACCCACACGCAAAACACTCGGCACTCATCTGCCACTGTTGTAAACAGGAAGTGAGAGTGAGTCGGTATTAACCTGTGCAGATGAAGCTGGGGCTGCCGCCGTGGATCAGGTCATCGTTATCGGGCAGGATGAACGGACAGCTTTGCTGGACCTCCAGGCAGTACTGGTGGCACGGTACCCTCTTCTGACAGGACTGCTGGGTGGTGGGGAAATACTGAGCGCACAGCCAGGGCTTATAGGCCGTCTGGGGAGGAGGAGGAGGAAGAGAAGATGACATTAATAGATGCTGCTGCATGATCCACTTGAGGATTGGTGAAAGTTGTTTGGCTCTGCTGGGTCTTAGGCCTTTCTCTGTTAGCAAAAGATATGTACAAGAGTCATTTGTCAGCCTAACACCTTGTCCTCTCATTGCCTGTACACTGAAACCACAGAGCAGCAGATACAAACATTATCAGCCAAGGCTGCTAGCAGAGCCACTGGGATATTGGATCAATCTCACTGCAGAGCATTAGCTTATTTATGGGATATGGATTATGAGGAAGAAGTAGAACTTTACACAATAACTTTTATAATGATAGAAGTTATAGGCACTTTAACACCAGGCTGGGGCTGCATCGAGCAGTTGTTTTCATTACAAAATGAATGTAAATTTTTTTCTCTTTTAATCAATAAGTTGCATCTACAAAATGGCATTAAAAATTGTTAAAAAAAGGCCACGTCACAGAAGCCAAAGTGATGCCTTCCACTGTCTTGTTTTAAAAACAAAAGATATTTAAGGTATGAGCATATAAAGCAAAGGAAGACATCAAATCCTCACATACTGTATGATAAACTGAAATATTTGGCAGCTTGAAAAATGACTCAAACTCAAACAAAGTCACTGATTAATTTTCTTTTTTTTTTTTAGCTGTACAGCACAACACTGAACAATGCAATTCAAAAGCAAGTGGCGTCAAATAACCTCATCAGATGCAAGCGTCTGAGTTTCCCCCCTCTTCCAAGTTAGATTCACAGTGAGACAGAATGTAATACTAAATGCACAGACTTATGTGCATAAGGAGACAGATGGTGACATGTAATAGCCAAAGCCTCGGGCTTGGAAAGCTTAGCAAAACAAAATGAACCAAGTGCAAACCACAGTCTGGATTCATTCTCATTTATAGCTGTTTCTTCATGTGCTTTTTCCTGGGACACACCACAGAAGGGAAATTACAGCGAAGAGCACAGACAGATCCCTTTGCACAAAGACTGTAGCCGGATTTGTTTAGCCAAAGTGTCTGCCAACCTGGTGGGGTCAAAGGTCATCAGAACTGTGTCCGATAAACATCCTACATGTGAATCTGTGTGACTTTTGCTATAATGACGGGGTTCCTTGTAAATGAGCAGTGAGAGCCTAAATACAGTTCAGAAAAAGGGCAACGAGCAAATGAAGAGCAACGAGACAAACTTTGGATCAGACAGAAGACAATGAAAACGTTATGTGTCAGCAGAATATAGTAAAATACACGAGTTCACTGGATGGCTAAACTAACAATTAGAGCCTGACTGACACCAAATGTTTAAGGCTAATACCAACAGCAGCATTAGACAGTTAGAATATTGAGTGTATATTGTTCTTCTTTATCACCATGTACACATATCGTGAACAGAAATGTTTGATAGGGAACCCCTTAAGTTTGGTTATAGGAAGAATTGTGACTGTAATAAGTAGTATAACATTACAATAAAAAAAAATCAATGGTCCAAAACAGTAACAGCAACTATAGCAGCTCATTTTAAACAGTAAACTAAACAGGAAATTAAATTACTGTAAATAACAGCAATAAACATATGCTATATATATCGAACTATAATTAACTCCTGAACTGTAGGTAGCATTAAACTAAGTTGTGTGTGAGATGAGGGCTAGCCTGTCTCATAGACCTCTGTATCGGTTTATGATTAAACTACTGCTAACACGCTAACAGGATCACAACAAGGGATGACGTTTAACATGTTCACCATCTTAGTTTAACACAATGGCATGATGAAAGTGGCTAATTACCAACCACTACGTACAGATGAGGCCGCTAATTAACAAATGTTGCTAATTAGCCACATTAGCTAGAGCTGCACTAATACCAATAACTAATCCATTTTTATGGCCCAATTTATCCTTCATTTGCCATTATTCAGGGTTTATATTGTGATGCAAGCCACAGAAAATGTATGTCAACAGATTAAACTCGAATCAAACACGTCTTCACATTTTTGTGCTGGTTTAGGGTCGAACTCTCACATGCACACACATATGTACGCGTTCGAGCACCTCTTTCAACACCACTGACACCAACAGCAAGTAAAGTCAGCACATCCTATGCATCAGTCATACTCTCTGAAACATATATAGGTTTTGATACCACAGAGATCCACAGATGCAGGTAAAGAGGTTTTAGAGTTTCTGTCTGTGTCACTAACCGGTGGAAAGCACAGCAAAGCCGCATCTCAACGTGTGCAACCCACACAAGGTTCCTCTATTGTCAACATCAGCAACTTGGACGCGATTACGTCACAGCAGCTCCTGTATCAGGGGACAGAGTCTCCTGTGACCGGATGGCTACACAGTATGTCACCTCCTGTCATGCAGAAGTCAGTGAGAAGTGCAAGGGAAAGGTCTGTCCAACAAATAAAGATAGAAGGGCTGCACGCTTTAGTAAAATTTGATCTTTACCCAAAACTGACAGCTTCTGCGGTTTGGATATTGCACTCGGCCATGTTGCCATTTCGCCAATATTTCGATTTATTGTGCGAGCCTAAAACGTGAAGCTATTAGGGGAAGAAAAGTGTTAAGAGAGTCATTTGACTGCCTGACACATGCAAGCCAAGGCCGTCTCCAAGTCATGAATCACAGACAAAACAACCCATTAGCGGCAATCCTGTAATTACCAAGTTAGAGAATAATAAAATGTTCAGCATTAAGAGAGTTTCACACACACAAAAGCAACATTTTACAAGAAACATGATCTTGTTTAAAAAAGCCTCTGAATCAGAATCAGAAATACTTTAATAATCCCAGGGGGAATTTATTTTATAAAAACTAAGCAACAAATTTAACACTCAAAAACCATCTTCATTGTTTTTAGGGCCTTTAAATTGACTTCTGTTTAGTTTTCCTGAAGATGATTCCTTTCACGTTTCCTGTTTGTTGCTTAAATTTAGCATTTCGCCACCTACAGAAACATCATCACAAACCCAAATCCCAAGGAGAAAGATGTCACAGTAGAGAACACACTGCACACAGTTAATTATCCCCTGTGTTATTTAACCACAGAGGAGCATCTATGGCTCGGAGGGAGGATAGTTAACTGTCGTTGGGATTTTTTAAAAGTGTCATGGATGTTTAAATTACACCAAGGAGCTACACTGGGCTAAAAAGGTCAATCTTCTGCCCCTCCTCCAACCTCCCATGTGTTTTCAAATGAGAAATCACACAGGGGTCTGATTTGTTTCCTGTTTGGACCGACATACAAAGATTACAAACACTGCACAGGCAATTATAATAATTACAATAATCTGATTATGTTGATGAGAACGATAATGACGAGAACAGCGTGGACCCCAATGCTTTGTAAAATCAAATATATTCCAGACACGTATGACTTCATGTTGATGCAGTATGTGTGTGGAATAGACTGTACTGTGAGGGGTTAAATCCTCATTGCCAGGAAATACACTCATCCTCACTCATCCAAAAAAAAAAAAAAGGTCAGCACCCTGTGGTTTTAGTGCCTTGATGGGAGATCTGTCTCCATTTTATTCCAGGTTATTCTGCAAAAAAAAATACATTTTCCGTGGATATTCTGTCATAATAAACATGTTCATTCAAACCGTAGTGACTACACCGCTTTGTATGTTAGAGGGTAATTTGGATAAATCACACTGACAGTTTAATTCCCATGATCCTCTGCTTTTGGCAGCAGTGTTCTCGGCGTGGAGGGGCTCTGCGTAGAGCAGCAACCGGCTCAAGGCCAACATAAAAAATCCCTCAGATTGATTACACGTGTGTGTGTTTTAAGAGTTTGTGGTGTTTTGTCGGAGTCGGAGGTGTTGAATGTGTGACAGAGGATTTTCAGCGCGGCGGCTTCCTGTCTGCGCAAACGGCTGCTGTTTAATTCGCGATGATTTAGCATAAATTCTTGCCAGCGGTGAGATAATCCGTCTAGGGATGCTGCAGCTATCAAAAGAGAACCAAAACAATACGATCGCAGTCAGACAGGAAATCTGGGTCCTCCTGAAGATGTATGCTGGCAGTTGCCAAGGTAACGGCTTTTTCTGCTTTTCATTAGAGCTCAATGGGTACTGCCCCACTCTCTGTTGGTTTTCTGTTTGTGTGCAGATGTTTAAGCGTGCATCCAGGCCTGTGTGTGTGTGTGTGTGTGTGTGTGTTTGGGTGTCTGCGTGCGTGTGCTCAGCGTGAAAAGGGAAGCGTATGAGAGCAAATTGAGTTAGTCAGGAAGCAGGCCTGGAGTCTGATTTGATCAGTCTAATGTGTGATCAGTGTGAATGGGAACCTGGCACTCAAAAAGCCTCTGTCGCCATGCAGCTTAGTCTGCTTCAAACAATGTACTGAAGCCCAGAGACACAGACAGGAGAGCAAGCGTTTGCACCGGGGCTTTATGCCTGCAGCTGATTGCAGCCCCAGCCTGTGCAGCCTGTACGTGGTTTCACCCCCTTTGGGTGTCACATCGGCCACCACGAAAAATAAAAATGTCAAAGATGAAATCAAGGAGAAGGTGGTGCTGATGTTTTGGACGTTTGCATTAACACAGAGATACAAAATCCACCCATAAGACTGTTTCTGCCACTGCTTACATGCAAATCTTTTGAAGGCTAAAAATAACATTTAAAAATTAAGATTCAAACGCTGACGCTTTGGCAGATAAGTGTCAGCAGCGCTGGCATCTGAATTTCACCACAGTGATTACTATTATATAAGAAGCAGACTGTAGAACAAGTCATGGGCAGCTTCTTATTTTCCGTAGCATGCAGTCCTCGTACTCTGGGGGCCGGCAGCCAGAACATACTGTTCAGCACGTTATTTAAAATGACTCTTGCTTTGCAGTATACATTACTTTTTCTTTAATGTTTTGTTAATTAAGTTCAAACCCGGACATCTTTTTGCCTATAAACACACAACAAGAAATCTCAGACTTCTCCAAATCTAAACTAGAGCGAATGCATCACGGTGGTCTTGAATAATAAAGTCAAAGTGAAATTTTGAATTCTCTTTATTTTGTTGGAAATAAAAACTATAGTGCAGCTTTTGGATAAAAAAGGATAAAAACATTTTTGGACGAATATAAACATCTAACATGGTGCACTACTGACTGGAACACATAGCCTTATGAAGCCTATGAGCAAGCCCACATGGCGTTGTTATGAACCATTAGCGATTCAGGGCATTCAGTATTTAGGGGCACTTGTTGTTGCTGTTAGGTTTGTACTGAACTCAAATAATGGAAACTAGCAAGCTAGGCTAACTAGCTTCAACTTTTTCAGCGTTCACTTTCTGAGTGGAAGCTACAGCCTCTCTTTTAACATTAGTACTGACCCCTGCTGGACGTTACTTTTCATCATACTCCCTATACATTTGCTGAGTCATCACTTAGTGTTGTGTTTGTTACACATTAGAGAAGCTATAATGTTAGAGCTAACGTTAGCTGTCTTTCCTTCGTGGGTCCAGACTGTAAAAACTCACAGCAATGAACAGTCCTGTAACCTCAGCGCTATACGTTCCTCCATAACTGAAATCACAACATGGAGTCATTGGGTAAGACAGTGTTTCAATCACAGATGGGACTAAACCAAGGCTACGTCCAATAACAACCAACAACACCATATTGCACCAATAAAATCATTGTTTGGAACCAATAATTCATGCCCCCTGGAGACAGGACTGAGTACAATTTCAATTTCTTCTTTTTGGTAAACACAAGTTTAAGCAAATAACTACACGAATAAAAAACAAACACTAAGAATATATATTGTATGATGATTATTTTGTGGCACATAAAATAATCGACATGTTGGAAAAATGTGCATCTGATGCCTTAAGGGGCGGTTTCTGCTCGTGTGCTGCCATAAAGCGTCAGTCAATCTGAAAGCGAAAAAAATTCTCAAATCGAATATTAGCTCAACGGGGGAGTGTGTGTGTGTGTGTGTGTGTGTGTGTGTGGGGCGCTCACACTCTTTCATAATGTACTGATGTTGCAACCAGCAGGTAGCGAGCCGTACTAGTAAAAGGATGAGGAGATTTACGGGGCTATTTTGGTGCTCAATGTAACATAAATTAGCAACCGCAGAGAGAGAAATGTCACGTTTATGATGTAATGAGAGACTTTGGTTAACACTACAAAGAAATTCAGCTCGGCCTCAGGGGGAATCCACAGCTAAGCTCAGAACGATACAAACCACCACCCCTGTGAGTTTCGTGTTGTGAAAGCAGGTCAGTTTTGGTCATTCCACCAGCATCCAGCAGTTCACAGGCAGCGGCTGACAGCTCCTGTAAATCTGACATGCAAAGCAGCCCTTCCTCCATTCTGCTTTCGCCCTGGCGCAGGGCTTTCCCCTCGCCATTCCCATTCACATGCCTGTCATCCGACACAGAGAGGACTGTGGGAGAGCTTGTCTGCAGACAAGAGGAACCGCCGAGCAGCAGAGAAATATGTAGTGTTCGCTTAATATTTATTCCATAGCACAAGCACCACCGTCATGAGGAAGTGCCAAACTAAAATTACTCCAGCAGCCGCAACACAAAATCATAGAAGAATCACAACGTTTGTAATCTGCTTCCGAAAATCTTCCAAAATAAAGCAAATGAAAAACTGTCTTTCTGTTGATGCTGATTACTGGGAGGACATTTGTATTGGGACACACAGAACAACTGTTTCATACTACATATACACCTAGAAAATTATGAATTTCATTAACCCACATGGATATACTAAAGTATGGAAGTGTTGGGAGGAACGTGGAACAATCTAAACTTCACCCATGTCATTTTAAAATCACATTTTAGATTGAAAAGGGAAATAGAAAGTATTATTTATTTATTTTATTAACTGTAATGTCTCCTGGAATTGAATAAATGGTCAGATACTGACTTAGATTATTAAGAATAACTGCTTTAAAAGTAACTGCAAGAAACTAAAGTACAGATAAATTAGTAATGTTGAACGTTTTGAAACAACAGAAAGGTAAACTAATGTGTAAATGAATGGATATATATATATATACACACACATATAAAATACATGTATGAGTACATTGTATTATTTAAATGCTTTATTAAGGACATGTTTTTCTTTCTTACTCAATTTCATTTAAATTATTTTTATGTTTATTATTAAAACATTGTATTTCTTAGATAATGTTTTTGTTTTGGGCGTACAGTTTACTCCCACAACTGTAAAAATATTGTTGAGGGTTATGAACCTAATGATGACATGATTGATGATAGTAAAGAATCCAAAATATGTAGTTTTCTTTTCTAGCTTTTTCTATCCAATTTTCTTCTTTATTTAAAGATACTGATGTAATTTCATAGTCACTGGAGAGTTTTTACAATAATAATCTTTTGGCTTTTTTCAGTGCATTTTCCATCCTGACAATCCAAAGGTGTAGTGGCCTTAAACCTGTATTAACTGGTTATTTGGGCCAAAAAGCAGCAAACATAATACTGACACACTACCTTATAAATATTTTGTGGCAAGTGTGTGAACAAACCTCAGTTCCTCCTGCAGAGAGCAACATTAGCACATATTTGAAGTCGTGTTCCTGGCCATGTCATGAATGTAAGTCCAATATTCACTGTCCTTTTCGCTCTGTTTTGGCTCTTTAGCTGCTCAGTGTCCCAATACCAGCTAGTTGCTAACCTCTAGCTCACTAAGTAATTGGAAAGTACAGACTTAGGCTAGCTGTTCCCCCTGGTTCAAGTCTTTATGCTAAGCTAAGCTAATTGCCTGCCGCCACTAGCTTCATATTTAGCATACAGACATGAGAGTGGTATCAATCTTCTCATCAAATTTAGAGCATTATATGTCTGAGTTGGTGCTCTTCTGGTCTTTAAATGACTGTGTAATACGTTCCACATGCTTTTACTAATACGTGTGTATTAATTATAAGCATAACAATATTTAATGTATGTACAATAATCTAGTACAAACACAGAAGTCACAAATCAAGCCAATAGCGGTCTATCCCTGAACTGTACTTCCTAAATCAAGCGGCAGGTTAACTGTACTCATGTTGGTTTAAACTCCCAGGTATGTAAAAACTTTAACTCAACACGCCGCTAAGTATCAACACTCTCTTGCTTCCCAGCGGGACGGTGTTGTCGCGCACACACACAGCAGCTATAAAGTGGAATGACAGAGACAGCTATAAAAAGCATATGAGTCAGCTGCAGAGTGAGATCCCAGTTAGGAGCTGAATGACACAGATCATTACCACTCCCACAAATCACGGCCGGGGTAGAACAGGAAGCAGCTCTCACACTACCTGGACTATTTTCAGCCGTGTTTCTTCGTTTCATGAGAAGCATTTTTTTTAGCACCGAAATGTACTGAGTGTGCAAAATATTTTCAGAATATTATCAAATTCCTGACAGCGAAATTAGGATATTTTCGAGGTGGAAATGAAGATGGTAGTCCTGGTTTCATGAGTCTTGGTGGGCTAAAAATTCAAAGAGCATTTTCTTATACTACACACACACACACAACATAAAAGAAACACCATCAATCCTGACAAAATGTTGTTGACAGGACTTTGATGCACTCACAACTCAAATCTCAGTGGCGGCCTCGGGGCGCTGACGCAATCCTGGGATAATCCAGCAGGACAGGGATGCATACTGGTGTCTGTCTTCCTACATTGACGTTCGTACTTATTACATCCCATTCCCTGGTGATGTAACGTATCCAGGCGCTGTATGTGTGCTTCTGGAAAATGACACTCTGAGGCAGAGCGTTCTCATCAAATTAGATGGTTTGCAATTTCAGTGCAACCCCTGTTTGTACGTTCACTGTGTCATCTTCTACCAACGAGTGCTCTCCTGAAAAAACAGTGTGAAAGTGGGGCTGTGGCGGAGGACTGCACATTTGAGCTTAAAAGATGGCTTTTTGTGTCAGTTTCTTTTCTGAATCAGATTTCTTCTGGCAAGCAATGGCCTGAGGGCTTGAAACCGGAAGGGGAACTCAGTCCGAGCTACAGTTGAATGACACCTCTGACACAGGCGGGCTGACTGACACTGTGACACAGTTAAAGAGGATCACGAAACAGCCCCAAAGTTTAGACGGCATTGAAGGATTTCTTCGAGAGATGCTGTAAGAGTACTGAAAGCATCAATAAATATGTGGCAATACACAAATCACTTTAAAGGTTCAGTGTTGTGAGAGATGTTTTTTGTTCTTCAATTCCAAGCAAGCTGTTTATTAATTTTAATTTGATTGCATTGTCAAAAGTAAAAGCATATTTAAAGTGATATTTTTTATAAAATCTGTCTGCAATTTGTTTAAAAAAGCCATTCATGTATCTACACTCTGTAATTACCTCTCTACATAGCAGTCAGTGGCGGAGTCCGCCGCAGTTGGTGACTTTATACACACGAGTGATTCACAGCAGACAATGTAGCATGTAATCCTGCGTAATTTCCTTTGGGACAAACTTGTGAGTTTGTATAAATAAACAAGATTTAACACACTTAACGTATGCGGGTGAGGATGTGAGTGTGACGCACATTGAACTAGATAGCGCGGAGAGCTCGTGCCTCTGCTACCGTTGCACAATCCTCGTTTGACTGACACTGTCCTGTACTTATGTTTCTGTTCTTAACATCTTAATGTCCTTTAAAAGGGGTTTTATTCTTTCAGTTTGCATTTTAATGTGTTTCTTTCTTTTTATTAATTGCATTATATAAAGCAGTCTGAATAGCCATTGTGTATGAAATGTGAAATAAAAATAAACTGGCCTTGCCTACAAAAAGAAGCGGTGGGTTATATTATATCCAATGTATTATGTAATATACCAACCTCTTCAACAGGACAGTAAAACAACATAAACTTAAATAAAAGGCATTAAATCAGATTTTTTTTCCAACTCTGAAATTAAATGAAATTAAACAGTTTGAATGAAATAGAAAACACTTTTTTCTTGGTTTTAAAACACATGCTTCCTGGCTCTACGATACTCAAGGCCAGTGTCCCAATGTGCAACCATAAAATGGTTTCTCAAGTCGATATTTGCTTTCAAATCTCAGGTTTATAATACTAATCAGAACTCATTTATTTGTGCAAATGACTATAAATAAATGTTCATGATGCAGATAGAAACAACAGAAAGCTAAGAGCCATGCAAATGTCTCAGAAGCAAACACGTCTGAAAGAACAATGTGAACATTGGTGAACAGTAAACAAACAGAAGTCCTGATTAGTGATCCATCAATGCAATTGACTTTACATTTGTTTTTAGATTAACTAATTGCCCCTTGTGGACTCGCAAACGTTACATAGGTCCGCTTTAAAGAGAAGAACTTGCCTTTCATTTTAGAAAACAGAAATTTCAAATGTAGATCATTTTATTAATGACAAATCATTATAGATATATTATTATTGTATATCTGTTAGATTTTTCGTGTTATTGTGTTTTTGGAAATATAATTTAATTTAGTTATATAGTTTGCATGCACGTCTAAAACTACAATATCACATCATATACACACAGAATATTTCATTTCTTTCTCTCACCCAGCAGCTCATGGTATATTAACACTGTTATGAGAGAACATAAAGTATCTGGTGGTTCACATAAAGACCTGAACTACAGTTCTAGGGTAACTAGTTGAGATTTGTAGGTGTGCTTCAACACAAATACTGAAACATTCAGACTCACAGACGATAACCAGTTGCATAAAGCAGCTTTGCATCAACCTGTTGAAGATTAACAACAGCGGATCGGATTTAATCTACAACAGAACGCAGTTATTTGGAAGATTTACATGAAAGGAAATCACTTCTGAAACCACAGGGAGCAGAAGTAGCAGAGACGGGCCGATACAATATGAGTATTTGTGCTGAAGATTCAGTACGTACTGCAACTCCCAAGCTACTGTGGTTCTTTAATACTGTATTGTCATTAAATATTCTGACTTTTCTTTATTTCAGGTACTTTCAAATACTCTTTCATCTGTTTTATATCTTTAAAGCATTATGTGTTATTTAGTCACACAGCTTTGGTTTGTCCCCTAAAACCACCAAAAGTACCACCAGTTCAACACACAACATGAACACGCACATTCGGATCATGGGATGTTGATTAGTGATCCATCAATAGTATCGACAGGCTTCCAGAAACCCGGGACCTTTTAGCTGGAAACGTATAGCACACGGCTTATGAGGCGCCGGAGCTCTCACTGACCAAATGGATCCACCTATCAGGACATGGAGACCAAAGATGGCATACATTTCCCTAAAACCACGTGTTGTAGATCAGTTCTGAGAAAACATGGTCATGAATGTGTATGGCAGGATTGGTTTTCAGCCCGGTTGAGCACACAGGCGCAGCAATGCATCGGTTAGATTACAAAACAGGTCTATCTAGATATATGAATTGGCTTTTCATCTGCTGTGGGAAACAAACCCAATTTCCAGTAGATATGAGATTGTTTCCCAGGTTTGGTTTCGCGTTGAGTAGATTAAGCCGTGCTCTGGTCGCAGGATCACTGTTGGCTGAGTTCCAGCTCTGCAGCTCTCTCCTCAAAAGATTTAAAGAATTCATTTTCAGCTAGATCAGAGCTCTGGGAGGCTGCTTAATAGGTCAGGGTGCTTTCTCTATCGATGCAGAGCCTGCTGACTGCAGGAGGGCCTGACCTAAGCCCGGGATATATTGACTGAACAACCCCCCCTGAGATGTCGCTTTAGGATAAACACAGACAGATGAATGCTGAGTGGGTGCTTTGACACACAAGAACCAAAACAAACTGGACTGAGCTCAGCTGCACTGTTCAAGTTACACATGTCCCCAATACTGTTATCATCCTGAACTGACTTGTTTGAATTTGAGTTTATGTCAGTGTAATCCGGTGATAACATAACGCAGTCCACACATCGGCGTTAAAGATAGCACCAAACCTATGTGATCACAATATGGTGCACATGATGAATGACTGATTTGAGTTTGAACTGGTGTGTTTGCATCTTTCACCTGAGGTCACATTCGTGCTCATTGCAGTGTCATTAGTGGTCTTCTAAGACTTGCGAGCAGCCGCATAAAGACGCTTTACTAAAGTAGAAGTAGCATTACTTTCTTACAAGTAAAAGTCCCGCATTCAAAATGACTTGAAGGAAAGTGCATCAGTATCAAGGGTAAAATGCACTTAAGATATCAAAAGTAAAAGCACTCATTATGCAAAATAGCTCCTTTCAGACTGTTGAGTCCCAAAGGTCCAGAAAATGTTTATTTTTTTAACCGTATGACAAGATAATAATTTGTGAGCAAAAGTTATTATCTTCTGCAACAAGATAAACAAAGTTGGCCTGTTTTCCTGTTTGTATTATTGTGGAAAAATTACAACTCTAGCATACTGACTGTCCACACTATATACTACATACTATATATATATATATATATATATATACACTATATTCTACTATATATATACTATATTCTACTAGTCTGTTCTATTGCAGTACGCAGAAAACATTCCTTACCGCTTTAAATCAACAGGAACACAACAGACGTCAATCAAACTGCGACTTTAGAGTACAACCAGCTGTGTCTGAGCTGCAGTGGAGGGACAGTCACACAAAGAGGGAATCTGGACTTTGGACGACACCCACTTGGTTCAACTAACTGACTGCTGAAGACTCATATTAGCTTTGCCTGTATCTCCTCAGGGCAAGTATGGACAGGACGAATGATTACCCTGGATACTTCTGGCAGGAAGCTGCGGTCCATCAGGACCAAAACCTCACAGCACAACAACAGTTTCTTTCCGACTGCAGCTGGCCTCATTAACAAGGCCTGGGACCCCCGCTGACACTGACTCTAATATTGATATATTGTACATATTTTCTTTTATAATAACACTATACTTCTTTATATTTCCTATTGTAAATGTTTCCTTTTTTTATTTATGTTCTTGACTTTACAGTACTTGCTTTTCATCTTGTTTATCTTCTCTCACTAAGTTCATTTGTATGCAGCAAAAATACAAAGACAAATTCCTTTTGTGTGAAAACCTACTTGGCAATAAACCCAATTCTGATTCTGACACAGTGACTGAAAACTGTTTAAATGTACAATGAGCACGCCTGTCTCGTTTTAAGACCCTGCTCCCTTATCATAGACCCACATACATATATCAGACCTCTTCTCAGGTGTGTGTGTGGGTGTGTACGGACTGTGGTTGATCTGTTAGCTTTATCGTTATTATTAGGAATATGAGTTCCCAGCAACTACATACTCAAAACACACAAGCTATAAGTCAGTTAAATTCACTTTAAAGCAACACTATGTACTTTTCACAGTGGAAATATCAAATGAATGTCGTTCAAATGCCTGCCATGATTTTAATTTGTGTGTGCTGACCCCTCTACAATTTGGTGTCTTCAGAAAACAATATATGAGGGGAATGACGTCATCACTTTTCAGGGTAAACACTGTAAATGACCAACATTACCAGCCAAGTGTTGGCAGTAATGACTGTGAGGGAGTGAGGAGGAATGGCCGGCCCAAGGGCGGGAGAGCAATCAGCATATAGATTTAATTGTCTGAAAGGGAGGGGACATTTGAAAGGTTACTGTGTGAGTGATGGAGGGCAGATAACCGTGGCCAAGACCCTGATACTTATGTAACACTGTCAGTGAGCATTGAGCTAAATGCTAACGCTGGTAACATGGTCACAGTGACAATCCTAATGACAGAATACAGAAATCTCTTATTTCTAACTGTGGCAGAGGATGTTGTGTTCGTGTAGGATCCTATCACTCATACTGAGAGGGTGATATAGAAAACAGGTTTTTTTAAAGCCTCAAGTGATACATGTTGAAAAATATTATACATGTATTGCTCGAGAAGAAGAGGCGCTCCTTCGGGGTGTCCTCCCATCCCTCGGTAGCTGAAGGCAGCGGCATGTATCACATTATCCCGTTTAAGGCGCGTTCCCACATCATTTATTTCTCAAGAAGCTCGAAGAAAAGGGAAGACACCTGTAGCACGCAGCTAACTCCCTCAGACGGCGGTTCAGTGAAAGGAATAAGCGCACACAATTCATGTGAGGTATCGACAAATCAGCAAACTAATAGCTTGGCTGCAAGTTAGGAATGAAGAAGGAGTACTATGCAGAGCTCTGCTTTATTATACACTGGATGTAAAGCTATAGAGTTAATATACAAGGACGAAATGGATTTGAACAGCCAGGAGGCCTCCCATCCCACCCACAAGCTCTTGCAATGATACACCCCCTCCTCCTCCATCCCCCTCCCCACACATCTCTGCAGGCAACATCACAGCCTTGAAAACCAAACTCCTCCAGTCACTGTAAAAGAACTTTTCTGATATCTCTGCTACATATTCGAGCTGTTTTTGACTGCAGAAACGAGATGCGTTCCAGGATTGAACGCTCCTATTTAACAGCTACTGTTACAGCAGAGCTAGAACACGGCTGAAGAGACTGGCTCTGGGTGTGACAGTCGTGCAGCTCCTCAAAAGAGCAGCAGAGTAGCTCTCAACTCAGGTGGCCACTTGGCAGATCAGATGTGAGGATTTGGAGGAGAGGTCACGCCGGGGCAACATCAGGACTGTGGGTGTACCAGATGGCGCTGATAATTGTCCTCTGTCTCTTCTCTGTTTTTGCTAAATGGAGCCGCTCTCTCAAACAGATCTTTTACATCTACTGCCAACACTTTCAAAACGTTCAATTTCCATAATATCTGAGCGGGGAAACTGTGTTTAGTGCTAACGTTAGCAACACACTAAACTAAGATGGAATTTAGCTCAAAGGGCCATTGTATCTAAGCCTCACAGAGCTCTTAGGCCAAAGATGTACTTGTTTTTAACTACACGTTTGCATACGCACGATGGCTGCCTCGCATCCCCTGCATCAGTTTGGATCGTTGTATGTGAACACAGGGTTAGACAGCAAGAATATCTCCGGCTAAAGACTAATTTGTTTATAGATAGGGCAGTATCAGGCTGGCCAAGATGTAAGCCAGGGCAGGTCTGTTCTGCTGAACAATGGAAGAGCAGGAGACGGGACTGTGACATGTACAGTGCTGTAGTCTCAGACTCAAGATGGTTTTTTCTACTGTCTCAGACTTTCCTCGCCAAATATTCTAATTGGCCTCAATCAAGCCCAGGAATATATAGTTTTCCTTCTGAAGTAACTTTCTCTTTCAAAACAAAACCATTGATGAAGTGAAAAATGGGTATTGCTTTAATTGGCTGCCTGGTAACCATGGTTACCAATCAATGTCACTATGCCTCGCTGTCAAAACTAATCTCATGGGCAAAAGCATTACTCCCTTTCTGACTGTGTCTCGACTAGTCCTGGTCTTGAGGGTGGTTATCTTCTGATATCTTCTGCCTCAAACTACAAACAGTTCCACTTTAACATGTTCCTGTGGTTTGTAAACCTCTAACTGCATCTGGTTTTGGCTGCTTGCTTACATGCACTGAGCGGTATTTAATATTGGATAAGCATATTTAGCCCACAGTTTGTCCTTTTCTCTTTTGCCAAGCAGAGATACCAAAGGCAGAGAGGAATTTTCTGTTAATTACTGGTAGCAACAATACTCAAGGACAGGATATCGCACTTAATTCTCATCTTAAGATGTTTAAGGGGTAAAAATCCTCTCTGTGAAGTATGATTCCTTCAGAAAGCCCAATTTAACATGGCAGCATTTCGCTGACAGTGCAGTTATACTGTACAAAGCGATATGGATTAATATTTCAAACACATGCAAGGTTTTGGTTTGGCTCCAACAAAATGGTCTCTCTACAGCAAGTCTCGCATGAAGGATACAACAAAGCTTTTTCCCCCTCCTACAGCAAACAGCATGTTCACTGTCTTTCTCTGCAGACTCGCTACCAATCGTTCTTTTTGTGATGTTATAATTAAAGGTAAAATTACCAGAGTTCATCATTCGTGATAAATAGTGTATTTACTGTTGCCTTCTTTCAATGTCACATCTCTTTATCTCAGTTCAAGAGTCTGAATGCCTCCAAAAACAGTTAAAATCCTCAGTGAATGCATCATACTAACAAGTTCTCCAAAGCCTAATATATCTTTCTTCATCAGTGCCAACACACTTCATTGTTGCACAGAAACTACTAAAACCCATTAATGTTTCGCTGGGTGACACAGCCACTTTAGTTTATTTTGACTCAATCCCACACACACCATCCTCCCGCCAGAAATACTCACTAGAGCACCAAATGTGTATTAATCCGCAGCTGACAATAGTCCCCAGGAAATACACTATTTCCCTTTGTTTGAGTAACATTTTCTAAGGATTTTTGTGAGCCATTTTTGACTGATATACATTGCTCAAAGCGGACATAAAATAATAACCAAGTCCGAGTCTAATAACAAACCATTTAAAACTGCGCTTTGAAATATTAATCTGGTATATTATACAATAATTTCTGATTCATTAGGTCTAATTACTTTTAAAACGCTTTAAAATTGAGACGTCTATTGAGACATGGGTTTTTGGCATTCACATACGCCAGCAGTCAACCAGGCACAGCCACAGAAGGACAATGAATGTCTCATGGTCATAGAAATAAGAAGCAAGTAGCAGGTAAACAGGAATTAATGAGCTGCCGTAATATGATACCTGTTACTAAACAGATTCTACTTCCAAAAACACTCTGCCAAGTCTCTGCCAAGGCAAAGGATGGAAACAATGGAGGGAAAAACAACTAGCTGGTGACAGCGGCCAAAAAACAAACTGCTTAAACCCTTAAACTGCCTGAAATTTAAAATGGCAACATCTCCTGGTGAAATCAGTTCATTTCAATGAAATTGACTCAATCAGATCAACTTTGGTGAACTTTGAGATGCAAATTCTCGCCACTGACCAATGATTAACTGTCCTGACTGCACTGACCTTTGAGGCCAAACTGGACGACGCTGTCTTAATTTATTAGCTTATTAGCATTCACTTTTATTTAACCTCCTTTACATTGTATAGCCTTAAACATGCTACCAAAAAGCTCATTATATATATATATAGCTCATTTATTATTTCACCATTTTAACCACCATTTTTTATTTTGGTGTTAAATACTTTGTGCACTTTCTTTTTCCTTCATCTTTCTCCACACACAACTACACCTCTGTCTCACACACACCGGCTGCCCTGTCCTGCCCTCTCTCTGCTCCTCTCTCCATATACAGGCTGAATGTGTCTGTTCCATTAGTTTGATGGTCAGCAGTAAGTTTTATAAAGTCGCCCAAGAAACACAACTTACGTAGTTTACCAACTATCCCTGTGAGTAGTCACTATGTCACTGATACATTTCTGATGTGAGCGGACGTTAACTCTGAGACTAGTTTGTCAACTTTTCCTGTTTCTTCTCGTCCTTCTCTGCCACCGTGTATCAAGCAGGATACACAAAGAGGATGGTCTAAATCAGCAGCATGTAAATCTGAAAATGATTACTGAAAAGCTGTTTATTTCTTTCGTCATAGCCTGTTATGCTGCTGCAGGTAGTAAATAGGTTAATTTGGTTTTAAAGTATCCTGGAGTAGTGCATTTTAATACACTAAAAACCTTACACAATCATATAAATCAGAGGTTGGCATTACTCTACATCAACTCATTGCATAAGACAGCGGTGCACATCATGCATTAAGCAGTTTATAGGAAAGAACTGTAAGTGAAGAGTGGGTTGTTTTTTTTTGAGAAGATATTGCTGTCACTGCGCTTTCATAAACAAAACGCATGTCCAGTGACTGACAATTCATTTAACAGGACAAACATCATCCTCAATCATCCTAATGGGCCACACGGAGCTTAACAGAGCTCCAAACCTAACCTTTTACCTAGTCCACTGTATACATGCAGACCTGGTTTAAAAAAAGCTTTCAAAAAAGGCGCATGAGGAGAAAGGTACCTCACTGGGGAATAAAGGGGAAGTCAGATAATCCCATTAGTGCCAAGTGGTGGGGAATTTAGATGTGGTCAACGTAAGGCAGCACAAAGGATATTTGAGTTACCCCGTCATTAGTTTCCAGATCTAACACCACCAGCTATGCACAATGCTGCCAAGTTCCCCCTGAACAAGGGTACAAAACTTCCTGCATTCTCTACATTAGCTAAATATTAAAATTCAATATAGCACACAGCAGCTGGGATATGCATTCAGGCTTATATCTGTCCCTGTAGAAGTAATCCATTCAAATACCTATGCAGACAATAGGACTGTTAGACTAATTAATGCCATGCCCATAGATGAATGGAGGTATTAGTCTGACCCTCAGATGTTTCACTGGGAAAAAAAAAACCCCGATCCTGCATGCAACTTCTTCATTTTCTCACAATTACGAAGCCAAGTAATGAATGTTTTTACTATAATTAAATTCTGGTTGTTCCATTATTGCACAAACAGGAACAGCTTGGCAACTAAATGCAATTCTTCTCCAGGGAGGATATTTCCTAAGAAAGACATGCAAATATTACACGTGATCAGTTTACTTGTCGTGGTAAGTATGTGACAACAGTTGTATAATGTCCTTTGTGGCTTTCAAGAGAGATTTTTTAATCCAATTTTTAGATACCCTTGATGACGTAATCAACCCGGACGATGAACTTTACGCAAAATGTACTGTCATTAAACATACAGTGTAAGGTGTTATTGATCCAAAGAAGACATGAAACCTGATTGGACGCAGGTTCTGGTCATGTGATTAGATCGACATATTTTGAGAGGATATACAATGTGTGAAACCTTTAGAGACGTATTAGGTTAGAAGATCCCTCAGGACAGTGAAATATTGGATCTTGGATTGATAGCAGCAGTTGTAGAGGGAAGCAATCAGTATCGCACAAAATATTCGAATGAAATATATGTAAAGTTAATTTATAAATTGTGTCAAAGAAAAAGTGACCCAGAAAATGTACTTGCTTTGAGCTAAGTGCTAGAACGCTAACATACACACAATGACATTGCTAACATGGTGATGTCTGGCGGCTAATATTGGGCAAATTAAAAATGTTAATTAAAGAAAAGATCAGGGCGTCACCAGCATTATTACAAATCATCCTGATGCGGCATGAACGTCTGTAATAAATTTCGTGGCAGTCTATCCAACCTCATGGTGGCGCTAGAAGA
>NW_023340206.1:6467250-6467889 GCF_004916995.1 Morone saxatilis
GCTCCGCTCCTCTGCGTAGCCTCGACTCCCGTTTGCAGAAACACTCACCGACGCGTTTACGTTTCCCCCGGCCTCGGTCGTGCAGGGACAAGGGCGCTATCCTCTTCCAACATGGCGAAGCTGTCTGCCTTTGTGTCGGCGTTTGGGCCTACAGCCTGTAACAGACCTCTTTTTCTTTTTCAAGCCCTCGCCGTCTTCATCTCGCTGCCGTTGTCAAGTTGCCGCCATGTTCGCCAAGAGACGGTGTGTGTGTTTGAAGGGAGCTCGCGTCAAGTCAGCGGCAAAGACCGGCGAGCGCTTCCGGTTGTAGCATTCAAAATAAAGGTCACTTGTGTTGCTTTGTGCCACAGATTATTTAAAACATTCCCAGTCTTTAGCTTTTAAACTGAAGCAGCTACTTGTGACCTTTTATCGCAGTTTGTAGATTGTTTCAGTTAAAGGTGAAACTATTCAGTGAGTTTTATCTCGGCCGGGCAGATTTGTTTCCTTTCATATGTCCTGACCCCTAGATAAGCAATCACTGATCTAACCTTTATGAGGATCCAGCTTATGTTTGCTGTTTGAAAATGCATTTAAGCATTTATTTAAAAACAGAACAAATAATTGGCTCCTACAGGTTCTATTGTCATTCTCACTTTT
>NW_023340206.1:6467948-6489410 GCF_004916995.1 Morone saxatilis
AATTATGTTTACAATATTTGAAGCAAAGCAAAAGTTAAAATTTGCACAAACTGCACGTTATGGGATACATATTGTTTTATTTTGAAGGTCGAATCGCACAACTTCCGGTATTGTGTTTTCTAATCTCGCTACCTTGACGAAACATCTCCAGCTCTGACGTTATGCGCGCGCACCGCAGTCACCGCATCCCTCGGTACGAAGGTGCGTCAAGTGCGATAGAGTCCGCTGAAATATCTCCTCACTGAGACTTCAACATACAAGACACTGCGAAATTAACACAATGTCAGCCACTCAGGTCTACAGAACAAAAGGTAAAGAACAACTAGAACCACTAAATGTAAAAGCACGCAGCTGCTCAGAAGATACTGGACAATAAAACGTGCTGACTGGATAAGGAGAGTGTGTGATAGGTGTTTTATTTTGAAAATATGCACTAGCAGACTTCTTACAGCCTTTATTGCAGTTGGCTTGACGCTGGCTCAGTCAGACAGGTTGGTACTCACCTGGTTTCAGCCTCAGGCAGGATGCTCTTCTCAAGAAAGGAGCCTGTCTCCACTTTAAAGGACAATACCGAAGCTTTTGTACGTGTACGCCCATTTAAAGTCCAGTGTGGAGTCTTTAAAAGCACAGGCTGCTGTCCTCTTTCTGCCATCAGAGTGTGTTTCTCCTGACGAACACTTGTTCTCACTGGAGTCTGTAAACATTGTGAGAATTCAACCTGCTGAGCCTTTACACTGCAGATAGGTAATCCATCACAGCGAACAACCTGCTTTTATATTAAGTTGTGCTATTGTTGCGCGGTAAATGCAGTGCAGATGGTTGAATCAATGAGCGCTTACAACTCCATTACCACTCCGAGACGAGTTTGACAACAATTAAAGCAGACATGATGTTTATTGAGATGGATTACCTCAGTCAAAGCAAGTCTCTGCAAGTAAATCTCAGAACAGTAAATGAAATGGTTGAACATCAGCAGCTGCCTGGAAGGAGGGAAGACGAGGTTTAAGAGTCCGACACGTTACAGCATGATGTTTAAATCCTGCACTAATGTCATAAAGGGGCTAAAATCATACAAAGAGAAAAGCATTGACCTTTAATTAAACTTAACTTAAGGCTGTGTTTATTTTCTAATGAGGGCAAATTTATACCCTTAAATATGATGTTTTTTCTCATTTTTTTAAACTATTTTCCTGAATTACAGGATGATTTTACCTCTTCAGGCCTGTTTAGTCCAACTGCCTCCAACCAACGATGAGGGGTTGCTTCATTTTAAAGGGAATACTTTGCCATTTTGGGGAAACGTATTTGTTTTATTCCCCAGAAATCGATGAGTTGATTGATTCAACTCAAGTTCGAGCCGGAAGACAGTTAGCTTGGCTCTGTCTGAAGGTAACACAACAAACACCTCTAAATCTCACTAATGCTGCATCTTATTTGTTCAATCTGCACCTGCCTGTGCAGCCAGTTATCACCAGTGGTTCCAGTCCTCCGCGGTGGAAAAGACAATCTATTTCTCTCTTAAATATGTTTTGCCTTGAAGCAAATGGGAGCCTTTTTGAAAAACGTGCTAGACACTTTAATTCACAGTTGGGTAAAGATGTGATCGAGAAAACAACAGACTTTTATCGACCATTGTGGTGAAATATATATAAATATTTATGAACTTTATGAACACATATTTACGAGGCACAAAAAAGGAGCTTGATTCTTTGTTGTTTTTGATTGAATTTGCATCATTTGAGGGTGGGCCGGCGTTAATTGCTGCAGACGAACCTCCCCTGCAGCCATGAGCCCCTGTTTGCTCTCTACAGGAGCTGATTTATTTCAGCTGAGTGCATGCAGCCGCTGCTTGTCTAGGGGTCGTTTCCAAACCATTTGTTTCTTGCTCGTGTCCAGCGCGCTCGCCGGTTCCATCTCTCCAACAGCCACCACCAGGCCTAATTAGAGCATTTATCCCATTAGGACACAGTATTACTACAAAGCTAGCTTTCAGCGGCTGTTAGCGCCGCTGCTGTTTTCCTGCTCGGATCCTTTAGCACTGATAATCTGTTCCTGCGAGTCCTTTCAGAGGACCGGCGGTTGGACTTTTTCATGACCAACGGACGTGCTGCAGGGATGAAATGCATCACATGCACAAAGCCACACTGGAATAAGCACTAGTTGAGAACCTCTAATTAAAGGCTGTCAGTCAAACACTCACTCTGCATCACCTGGAAATAGTTCAGAGTGGGCGACAGGTTACAGAATGCTTACTGAGGCCCTATAATGTTTTATTTTAGTAATAATTAAAATCATTTTCATGCTTTTGTGTTGTTTCCGAGAGATCTCTTGCATTAGGTAAAACAGCGGATAACTGCCGAGCTAAAATTTCAATGCATTTGAACAGTGGCGTGAAAATTCAAACCCCACAGGGAACACTACAACATGTCAATGAGAGCCATTATTCCCAGTATATGATTAGGAACAGGTACCTCATCACTTTCACTTTGACAATGTATTCATGCGGCATTTACGCACAACAATGCCCAGGACACCACAGGCAGCTACCTGCACCCCCGAGGCGACGGTAGTGAAGGTTATAACATATCAATAAATCCCAAGGCACATTGGTGACATTTTTGAAGACAGGAAAACATGAAGACATCTTTGTTGGAGGGCCTTGAGCTGAACCGGTTTTAACGTACCCCCGTGGTGCCCCTCGGTCTCTCTCTGCCAGCTGACTGCACGCTAAAGAGCCGAGGCAAAGGCCAGCCCTTCAAGCAGACGCCCCATTTCAGTTAATTACCAATTTTTAAAGCAATTATATTATATTTATTAAGAGTTGTATTTATTGTGTAGGTAAACAGACATTAAAAGCCCAAAGGCACAGAGGAGGGCTAACTGCTCAGCACAATAATCCACATTATCTGTATCACAAAAAGTACTAAAAAGCCTCATAGTCCCAAAGAAATCGAGCAGTTTTTAAGATTAAACCCTTCAGTTTTGGTCGAGTCGAAACCTTCTTTTCCTTTCAGTAAAATATATTTATAACAGCACAGCTAAAAATCTGAGAAGAGATAAATCCGCTCCCACATTTGAATACTTCATAATGCAATTCCCACTTTCAAAACTGAAAACCCAATCATTGCCTTCCTGAGTTTCACAGCAGCCTATACATTTAAAACTAATATATAAAATAACAAGCAGCCTTAAAGTCTCATTAAGAAGACAAAAATATAATTCATAAGGTTTTGCATGAAACCCTTGAGACATAACATCCCTAAATTTAAAATCACATCGCTTTCCTCGCCCTTAATGCTTATTTTGACTGTCTGGGATGTTTATTTTTTGACTTTTATTAAATAGTTTATTCCCAATTTTATTAAGAATTAATTAAAATGCTAGCTAAAAGAGTGTTTTCTTCTCCAGTGTCAACTCAACTACTGTACACATCACTACTCAAACTAAGTAGTCAGCATCATTCATCAGATACCCTTCTTTGATTGAATCCGTCACCCACGAGTCTCTTACAATTTTAAACTTCTTCCTAAAGCAGCGCCTCAGAGTCCTCAGATCCAGGAGTCTCGTTTCCTGTGCGATAACGACATGAGAGACCCCCTCCTCTAACTTCTGCACGACCGTCCCTCCATGGTAGCGAAACTCCAGCGCCCTGATGTCCAAACAGGTGGCAGGTATGGTGGTTTTTTGGTCTCCTATCTCGGCGAAGCTATCCATGTAAACCGTGAAGGGTCTGAACAAGCTGGTGGGAAGGTCCTCCCAGCCGTAACGCTGCTCCACCTGGCAGACGTCCGTGGACGCGGACGCATCCGAGCTGCCGATGCGGCCGAACACCTCCCGCAGCTGCTGCTCGTCGGTGTCCACAAAGTAGCTGTCGCCGTAGCCGTCGTACTCTTTGGCAAAGTGCTCTCTGGTGGAGGGCGTCATGTGGATCATGTGACGCGGTTGCCACGGGACCACCTCTTTCTGGCTCAAGCACTCCAGCAGCCAGGCGGCCCACACCACGTCGTGCTGGTCAGAGGAAATCAGGTTCTTCACGCGCATGTTCTCCACGCCGACGATCACGCAGTAGGTGTCCCGTCCTGGATTCTGAACCACGATACCGCCACACCTAATGAGAAGATGACATCAGTGGTCGGTTATTTGTGATAGGATACTTTAAAGCGTTTTTAACAAAATCTTCCTCTTATAATTATTCTAAATTATATTCAGTTGTTATTTGTCGGAGTCTGCAGTTCCTCTCAGCTCTACTAAGCATTTTAGCGTCTTTCAGCTCGTTGTTTTGGTTTCCGGCACCCAACAGCAGACAAAAAAGTTCACAACTAGCCTGGTGAACATAGGGAGTCATCTTAGACCAGCTAAAGAGCCAGATATCAGGAGTTGGTGGAGACCAAAACAGAGCTACAAGGAGAGTGAATATTGGTCTTACATTAATCAGGTGGACACAAACATGACTAATAATGACAGCTAATGTTGCTCTATGTCTGCTGCATGTGTAAATAAGCAAGTGCTTGCATTCATGTTAGCCAAATAAACTTAAAAGGTAACAATATGTCAGTGCTGCTTGTTCCCACTGCTCCCAAGTGGCCAATCATCCTCATTACATATAAACAATTACTGCAACACAAGTTAATGCAACACAAAAGGCCTTTTTCATAGATGTCGTGGTACCTGGCCACGCCCTTCTCCAGTTCAGCCTTGGAGTGATCCTCCGTGCCGTTCAGGATACAGAACTCCACATCCTCAAACATATCCGTCTCCTTGGTAACCCCAGAGAGGTCCTGAGGCTTGAAGTGGTCGACGATCCCGACCACCTTCTTGGGTTTGGCTGGCATCTTGCGCTTCTTCTTTTGCGGTTCGTCATCATCGATGCGAACGTGACGCGAGGCGAGTTTCCCAGACGCCTTACTGCGGAACTGATCCAGCTCGGCCAGAGTCATGCACTGGTGCCACTCCTTGTCGTCCCGGATCTTCTCGATCCTGGGGAAGCGAAGGGTGCAATTGGTCTTGTACATGTCGCTCCCCACTATTTCGGCCGCCTTGACCTGGATGATGACGGAGTTGCAGGGTTCGATGTAAACTTCTGGTTTCTCGGTTCCACACAAGATGGACGCTGGCGGGTCATTTTTCCGATAGACTTTCCAGTGCTTGGCCAGCTTCAAACCGAGGTCGTACAACTCCTTCATGGTGTAGCCGGAGCCGATGCGGCAGAGAGTGTGGAAAACTGAGGGTTTCTCGCCAGGCTTTGGAGCTTCGGCAACGGCACATAAGAAATGGGACATCATACCACCTCGTCTCCCTTTCCCCCAGTAGCCACCAACAATCAGCAGGTCAAGCTCATCCATCAAGCCATCCACATATTCTGGCTTTATTTTCAGCCATCCTTCACCTCGCTTGTCAGGTTTGTAGATGGATGAAGGATCCTTCACCATGATCCCCTCTTCTCTGTTGTCGATAGCGTCATTGAGGGCGTTAACCACGTCCTGCATGGTTCGAGCATCAGTCTTTGGCACCAGATGAATCCTTCCCTTAACCGGGGTAAAAACTGTCTGAATGGTCTCGTAGCGTTTCTCCAGCGTTGTCTTTCCAAGCTTCTGGTCGTTGACTAACAGCACGTCAAACACGCAGAAGCACGTCTGTAACTCAGAGTCGTCCATTAGTCTCTTGATGTCGAATTTGCTCCCCTTCTGCATGAAGGTCTCTGTGGTCGGGTTGTACGCCATCATCTCACCGTCCAGGATGCAGTTTATGACGTGGCTTTTGAAAACGTTGTGGATGTAAGGCGTCAGTGAGCCCTCCAGTGGGGATGCTCCAAACTGCTGCGTGTATTCGAAGGCATTTCGGCTAAAGTACTTGTACACGTCCCCGTCTTTGTGCAGCTGTATACGCTCGCCATCCAGCTTGGTCTGGATGTAAAAAGGGCTGTTTCCCATCTGTTTCTCCACACCGCGGATGTTGGCCACGGCTGCCAGCATAGGCTTGAAAGCAGAGAAGAGTCCGATAGAGACGTCGCTCAAAGAGACGGAGGGGTCATGGAGCTGCTGGCACACCTTGTTTAAGTCCGTGTTGACATTGTAGAGGTCATTAGCATCTGGGTGGAAGACTTGGAGAACAGTTTCTTTGCTGATCCCGAGCTTCATGTCCTTCAGAATCATCCTGATGAGCCATTTCTGCTCGAGAGCCGAGCTCTGGGTGATGAGGTGCAGCAGACTCTTTCTCACGAGGTCCTTCTCCTTGCTTCCGTTGTTGATGGCCACAGAGTCCAGAAAGTCATTGACTTCTTTGATGCTGAGGTTTCCCTGATTGGTGCACCGTTTCTTCAGCACAAAGTACGCCATGCCGGCAAAGTCTCCGGCTTCTCCTTGGGATGTAGTCGGAGCGCGGTAGTTCAGCAGTTTATTGGCTTCTGGGCCATTCTTTGGGAGGCCCAATGCGTCGATGTAGAGTTTAGCCAGCATGCTCTCTTTGATGCCGTACGCCATACGCTCTCGTTCGAAGGGGGGGACTATGAGGCGCATAGCTGGGTAGAAAGAGTCTGTTGTTTTGGGGTTGTCTTTGTGGAGGGCAGAGTGAAACTTTCTCCATGAACCAATGAAATCCCCAAGAATCTTGGATTTATCTGGACGGAGTTTAGACTTCTGGATTTTCTCTAAAGTGGTACACAGGTGAAGGAAGGGAACCTGAGCAGCAACAGAGGGCTGACCTGCCGCAGCGCTTTTGGAAGTTCCCTCCATGACGAAATCTGTAGCACACAGCAAAGGTAAAGATCAGCCGAGTAGATCAATGATGCACTTTGGAAATAGTTCATTTGTGATGGATATTTGTGGGAAGATTTTGGGATATGTTTTAAAGATTTAAATATCTGCAATAAGTGTAAACACATCTTTATTATTGGTGTTTTGAATTTCCACACTAAAATAAATTAATTAATCGATAGTTGCAGCCCTGCAAGCAAAACAATTGACGACTGATAATGTAATCAGATTATCAATGAGTGATTTTCACTGTTAAATAATTCTCTCTCTGGCAGATGAAATTAGTCAGAGCAGAAGAACACTATCATGAGAAAGACACACAGGAGAGGAACGAGTGGATCAAAAGTTGCAAAATAACCTCCAGCACGGGAGTCGAACTTGTGATAACACATTTATTTGTAACGTTTTGGTACCATGCCTTCATCAGGCAAATAGTTTGTGACAATAAGAAGTCATATTAAATAAAGACTGGCTGTAAATCTGCAACACATCACAATCCTCACATGTAAGGAAGGAAGCTATGAATATGTTTTGAAACATTTTCAAATATGCAATTAGTCTGAAAAATAAATTAATTTGTTTTTTGTTTTCGTCAGACAAGTGGCCCATCTGAAATGTGGTTGATACATTATAATGCAAACATAACATTTGTTAACATGTATAGAGAATGTGCCCCATGTAGGATATATATGACCTCAATAGTTTTCTCACAGCTCCTTTGTGCCACTGCATCTATTCTAAAGAAGGCTGTAAAATATATCTACTCATCCCATTTATAAGACAATACAAAGCTGAAAGCAGTGATTAAGAAAGAAATCGACCGACCATAGTACGTTTTTAGTGTTTTAAAGTGCCTATTAGCCATTAAAATGGCCTTTTTTACTTATAATTAACCCCTGAGATGCAGATTACTCGTCCTAACATGTTCTGACATGTCTGAAAACAACAAGGGCGGTTTTAATGAGACAGACAGCAGCCTTAAACAAACAATATCTGTATACAATATTTAAAATCCACATGCATTAAAGCCTCTTTTGCCGAATATTAGCCACTAATTGTAGGTTTAAAGTATTTACTAACATTTATAGCTGTCAAACAGAAAACTACTGTCGACTGAGTTCATTTTCAAAATAAGAGTTTCTGTTGTCACATGAGGACTGTGTTGTTCAGACATGTCTGTCCACGTAAGTTACGGATAATTTCCGACGGACAAGGCAATATTTAGGAGTGTTTTTGTGTTCTTAATTGCATCTTAAACTTATATTCTGTCCACACACAACAAAAAGTGAATGAATTAGGCGTTTAATGTTTGTCGCGCTTTCATTTTGAAAACAGACCTCCGCGGCCGGAAGTGTTATTCTCCAGTAACAATAAATAAAGATATATATATAAATATGAGTTGAGAGTTAACTTACCTTTCTCTTTTTATTCTGTCAGACTGTGAGCTACATTTTGAACACTTCCTGCACCTTCCTGGGGGGGACCTGCACGGAAAACCTTCCCCTGGAAACAAGAGCGGAACCTTTGTTCCCTTACAGTTTTTTCGGACACAATTTGTGTTTCAACCTTTAATATTAATTAACTAAATTGCGAAGCTCCAGTTTCACACTTGAAATTGTCACGTTTTGTATACTTTAAATGTCTTATTTGGACATTTACAATTCTGCTGGACATTTACAATTCTGCTCAAAAATAAATATTGTGCTGATGTTTTTAATTAAAAGCAGCACGAAGGAAACTGTTTCTGATTTAATGTCAGATTAAAACGTACATTTTAAAAAGCGTGCACATCCCCTGTAGACATAATATTGTTGCTCTTCTGTCCACCAGCAGAGGGCGACACTGAGGCGCTGCAGTGCTGAGGAGGTGCAGTCAGTGAGGTTGTTTACCATCAGACAGTAGTAAAGGTAGTAAAAGGTAGTAATGCGTACTTGTTGACCACAAGAGGGCGTTTCTCCTCACTCCAGTGATTATGTAAGGCCCATTTGAATCAGACGTAGAATTATCAGAACTTAAAATAAAAAAAATTGACTTGACAATAAATATGACAGTCATTTTTATGGAGGATAAGGCAGATAAGGGCCTGGGATCATTTGCAGATATTTTTGTATTTATAACAAACAAATACTGTATAATTAAGCCAATTAAATCCTCTTATATATCCCTTCTAGGGTCTCTTCCAAGTGCAAACTGTGAAAACAACAAGTGTCATTTGGGAACGAGAAGGTGTGACTTCCGTACGGCAAAATCTAAATCAGCCGAGACTCAGCAGAAAAAGAAAAGATGTGTCAGGAGGCAGAGGAGAACGTTTTGGACAAAGGTTAATGACTCTTTCAGCATCGCTCTGAGCTGCCAGTAAAGGGTTTGGACATTTTTCTGGCACCTTGATGCCTCTAATAACACAAGCACAAACGTATTTGTTTCATGTGTATGTTTGGATAACAGCTTCACGCCTTTTAACCTTCTGCTCTGTTTCCATTACAAACTTGTTTTGACACTCACATGAGTAGGTGTTTGCAGGGGTAATTCCAAGTACACGCTGTTACTTGTAAAGTGATGCCAAATCATTCCAGTGATGTTTTGTTCCCGATCGAAAGTATCTGAGGCTTGTACTGGCGTGGATTCCACAAATACTGACGCTCAAAAGGGGTTTATCTGACTGGTCGGTTATTTTGTCTAGTTTAATAATTTATTTGCAGCTTTAGTGTCTTTGAGAGAGAATCTCTTCCAGGCCTGAGGTGCTGCTCAGTCAGTGACTCTGGCCTTTGACCTGTGTGTGCGGGAGTAGAGATTTCCCTATAGGGATCAATAAAGCATGTCACTGATTATTTATTTGACTGCTACAATGGAGAAAGCACACATAAAAGATAGAAAAAACAAAAAACAACAGCTTCGAGACAGGAAAATATCAAGAACACAACTGCATTTTGTTTTTTTAATGTTTTTTATGAAAAACATAAGAACTGTAACTCTAAATGAAGAGATAATAAATGACAAATATAGATATAAAACACAGTTTTAATAATATAGGTCTTCATAGGAAAAGTTATACTTATAAAATACTGTATATTAATTAATAATCACCAAATGACTTTATACTTGCATACAATTATATTATAGTGTGTCATAAACCCTGAGTTTGGTATCAAATATTGCCAAATTAAACACAATTTGCTGGCATGTATCAATCCTTTCTTTAAAAAACAAAGTGAAATCACAGGGTCACATTTGATCTAGAATTTGTTTGCTGTTTCCCTCGGTGAATATTATTTTTTTCATAAAAGTGATGCCTTTGTAAGAATAGAAGTCCAGTCTAGTAGACTGAAAAGTAAAATAGACTCCTCACTTATCAGCAACTCAGTTCTGCTGTTGTTCATTACTTTCTGCCGCCATCAGGGGGCGATGTGTGTCTGTGCAGGAGTATCTGCACAGCTCTGAGCCCTGAGTCACAGCCAGCCAGAGTTGTTTACTGCTGCTGCTGCTGCTGCAGTGGAGGACTCTGGGATATGTGTGGGCAGGGAGGAGGTCCGTTTGGAGCTACTATGTGCTCCAGCAGTGAACCCACTGTGTTTTCACTTCACACACAATGCAGTGCAGCAGGGAAGGAGAGCTATAACTGGCTGGCTGTTTACACTGTATGTCTGCGTACAGTGTGTGGTTGCTCCTGTGCTTATGTGGGAGCGTGTGATGGCGTGCAAGCTGCAGCGTAAGACCCCCACACACACCCCCAACCCCCTGCACACACTCCGCAGTAAACGGCCTGTCAAGCTGTCAGCCAGTGGGGTTACATAAGCCCTGCTGGATGTGCTGCTGCACTACAACGAGCTGCAGCCTATAAGACAGTAAACAACTGACGTCACTGCTTCCGTGGCATGACCAGCTCGCACCAGGACTGAGAGGGAAGGGAGGAGGAGGAGGAGGAGGAGGAGGAAGGGGGGTTGGTTTATTGTGTGTTGGTGTAGGACTAAGTGAGATTTTGGCATGGAGGCACAGAGGGACGGAGAGAGAATTGGGTAGAGTAATGGAGTTAAAATCCCCCCCTCAACATGGCCGATGATTAAGCGGTGCATCAGCCTGCTCAGTCAGAGTGAGCTGTTGGTGATGTGTGACTGCAGAGACAGTCGTAAACACTTCCTCTTCCCTGCTGGCTGATGACACATTGTTTGCCAAAGAGGTTCCCATTGATTATTTACTCTGATTGTACAACTTTTCCTAATGGACACTGATGCGGTGAATCCAGCCGGTGTAGACTTTCCTTATTAGATCACGCACGAGAGAGACGGAAATAACTAGAAGCAGAAGAGTCGAGAAGGATTTTAAAAGCCCCACTCAGTTTACACATGCAGATCAGTTTACTAGTCATGAGGTGGACTTCTCGGCCTGTGAAAACAGCTGTATAATGTATTCTGTGGCTCTGGAGGGGGGGCCGAGGCAAGTATAAGAAAATAACCCTGATTATGTCACAGTGATGTAATCAGGGTCATGGGCTTGAGGCGCCAAGTTTGTAACAGAAATTGTGTTACAAACTTGGAGCTCGAGGTCTGAAAAATGCTTAACCAGAAAAGATGTAGAGAAGAGAAACTATTGAGTTGCATGATGGGAAATGTAGGATCCAGTGTCCTCCAACTTAATGAAACCAGGCTTTAATATCATTGAGCTGTGGGTTGTAGCTCAATTATTATATTATATTATATTATATTATATTATATTATATTATATTATATTATGTAAGCTGTTGTAGTAGTTTGTATAATATTACTCTGGATGTAATATAATATATCACATGTGATCCTCTATCATTACACACACTAGAATAGTGTACTTTGTTGTTCTTAATGTATGGTTTGACTTGAACTGCTCTTGTAACGTTTTTTTCTTTATATTTATATTCTTCTCTTTTTTATATTTATTGCTTTCTTACCTTTTCTCTGTTCATCTGTACTTGTGTTTCTAATTGTGTTTCTAATTTTGTGCTGCTGCAACCCCTAAATACCCCCTCTAAAGGTGTACCTTATCTTATTCTGTTAAATTCTGTATACAATATGTAAAATGAAGTACGGTATGCTGTATATATGGTTGGTATCAGGAAGTATTGCGCACCAGTTGCCGATGAGGGCCAGAAGGCTAAAGCTGACATACATTATCGACAAACACAGATACAGTGTGTTTTCAGTACGGTATGTTCCCAATCATACGGTGCCTATGTGTGTTCCCTGCAGTTGTTTTATAAACAGAGTGAGAAAAAAAAAAGAAAACCAGCTCACTTGCCAAAGCCGCTTTTGATGCACGGCTGCCTCAAGGCACAATTGAACTCCTCACCACATAATCTTACACAAATGCCAGGAAAGATGAGGACAAGGAGATCCTGTTCACCTAAATTTCAGACCATAAAATACTGTGCTAGGTTTTTTGTTGTTGTTTTTTTTCAGCTGGTAGGGCGAGCCAGACAGTACCCAGTGACCTTCGACTAAAATTAGATCAGCTTCACACATCACTGCCATTCCACACAGCGATCTGCCCTCTTTTTTTTACCTGTTTAATAGCTGTCTGTCTGTCTCCCCCCTTTCACGCTCTGTCATAACATGCTGTGTCATAACAGCTCTCTCTCTGTTGTTATGAAATTGAATTTCTGATAAAATCCCTGACCGTACTCTGTTTTCATCGGACTCACCGGACAGACAGCTGACCTGCGCAGAGGTCGCCGTGGCAGCCCTTGGGTGACCCCGACTCGGCCTTGGTTTGGGTTAAAGCATGAGATAACAGCCCCTGTGGTAATAAAGGGAAGCAGATGGACTTAAAAAAGAAAGAAGGTCAGGGTTAGATTATGAGGATCTAATAAAAAAAAGCAAACGTGTAGGTTATAGGTAGGTTGAACCAATGAGTTTACTGATTTATAACTAAAGTTAATGCAGTGTGAAATTGTAATTAGTCATTTAATTTTGTATTTTTTATTATTTTCCTCTGTTAGTTGTGTCTTTTATTATCTTCAGATATCACTATGCCCAGTTAAATGAGATCCAATCTAGACAGGCTCAGGTGTCATTGGGGCTAATTAAGCTATGGAAAACTATAAAGACTGTTGTTGGGTCCATAATCGGCCTGGTGGATTCGTGTGTGTGTGTGTGTGTGTGTGTGTGTCCGCTTAATGCCATAAACTCTCACCCACGCTTCTTTCCACTGACACCTAAGCTTTACTAGATTGGCAGTTGCCCATTTTGATGGTGTTAAATTTAAGTGGTGCTTTTGACACCAGTGATCACGCCATCATGATATTCATTTAAGCCCTCAGCTGACACATCAGGATCTGTATTTGATTGGTTTTCCTCTTACTTATTATAGAAGGAATTGGTCATCTTAAATGGGAGCTATATTTTTTCTTATGCTCTTGGATGTGGTGTGCCTCAGGGCTTACGTCCAGTAAAGCTTAAAACAATTAGTCGATGAATTGACCTGCATAAAATTAAAAGCCAACGATTTCGAAAATCAATTAATTTTTTAAGACATTTTCTTAGCAAAAATGACAAAAATTCACTGGTTCCAGCTTCTTAAATGTGAATATCTGTATATATATAAATAAATAGCTTTGGATTTTAAAGTGTTGGTTGGAAACCTGACAGCCATTTTTTTTTTTTACTATTTTAAGCAGTTAATCAAGAAAATAACTGATATATTGTTATATGTAAATACTTGTTTGTTAGCAAACTAAACTCAAGCAATCAACACATCAGCAGCAAGCAGGCTCCTCTCTAAACATACTGTAATTGTTAAACATTAATCTATCTATTCACCACTTTTAAACTTACCATTCAGCGCCTTTATTCATTTGACAGCTGAAACCTGAATGAGTCATTGTGAAGCCTGTCATGTGCAAACAAGACATACCTGTCTTCTAAATAAACATGGAGTACTATTGTATATATGTTTATCCAAATGAGCTTTCGTCACCTAAAGACTGTGTGTGGCTGGCTTAAGCAGGAAGGATGTGATGGATAATCCTGTAAATACACACCATATACTTTATATATTATTTAGTATATATTTTTTTCTATATTTCTCAACTTTTAAAGACAACCAGTTAGCATTTTGACCATGTGAATCACACATGTTTATTCACATATCTGGGTTGAAAATATTTACGATTATCTGTCTATATATTATCTACAATGAAATATTGTGCACAGTCACTCACATTCAGATTCATACCATGGTCACATAAACAAAGCCTCACAGTCGTTCACTCAACGTGTACTCATATAAAGACTAACCTGAAACAAACACTTGCAGTGTTGGCATTTATATTGCCAGGCGTCACTTCCAGTAAACCCATATTATCGATAACACTGTTTTTCTGAACATTGTGATTACTGTAATTGTTGTCTGTTGCACTTTCATTATCCAAACGTTTTCTTTGAACTCTTTGAACCGACTGATAGAGCTCTCTGGGCGATAACTGCTCCCGCCCTGATGGATTGCTGTTAACTGTTAACATGTCCATCAAGAAGCTAAACACAAGGAGAACACAACAAGACAGCATCCTGTGATACATCTTATACAACGTTGTGTTATCACCAGCCCTGCTATGGAGATATGGAGCTCGGCTCAAAAACAACTCTTTACATAAGATTGAAATTAATGACAGGGCAATGTTCTGAGGGAGCATCTTGTTGGGCACAGGGGTCAACTTTGATTCAAACCGAGGAAATGGTGCCAAGAGAGTAAGCTGTGAAGTTTGATCTTAAATACAGTTACATGAGCTTTGAACCATCTTGTTCAGTGTAGTTACATTCCTGCCAGGTCGTTCACCTTTTTTAATCTATTCATTGTCTTTATTCTTTCACAGTGTAACAATACAACAACAAAAACAACATACAACCCCACTGCTGTTTCACCACAAAGGCATTAATTCAGATCATTTAGGCTCCTTTGAAATTTTAACGACAGGGCAGGATTGATTTCTTTAACGCTGCATTTAACGTGCCTGCAGGGACTGTTAAATCACAGATCTGCTCCCTTTTGTGTTGTTTATTTCTCAGCGTTATTGCTATGTTTTTGTTTTCCTCAGGCCAGGACTTAGTGTGCCCTCAGTGTGTGGTGCCAATCTGAGGCACTTGGCGCTCTCCGTAATCCAATGAGCAACTGGAGCGGCTAAAATCTGGTCATTTGTAAACAAACATTTACTCACAGTCTTTATTTTTTTGCACGAAATATGGATTCTTTTTCAGCCAATATGATGATGATTAATTACCCATTGTTCTATTGCAAAAATAAGTTCATAACCTGTAGTTTGTACACAGAAAGCTGAGATTTAATGAGCAAAGATGGATGATTTAATATTCCAAAGCTAGACATCACTGTTGTAAACACAACAACGACAACAACAGTTAATTTGCCGATTGGCAGTTCGATCCCCAGCTCCTCCAGTCCACATGCCGATGTGTCCTTGGGCAATATACTGAACCCCCAAAGTGCTCCCAAAGGCTGTGCCATCAGTGTGTAAATGCAGTCCATTTACCTTTACTTAAGTGTTGCCTTTAGAAACCTTTCAGCTAACTGTTTTCTGCAGTGAGAGTGTTATTCTGATGTCAAATGTGAACATAATGAATCTCTCTGTATCAGAAAGCGGCTTGCTCGTTGCACCAAGGCCACAGTTAACTATTCTGATGACAATAAGCCGTCTGAAACCCTGCTCCCCCTCCCAGCTCTGGCTTTCTCCATAGGACAAAAACAAGTATCAAGTCCATGTTTTGTCGGAAAAAGAGAACTTCAACTGGGAGTTGACAGCAAAACAGCCGTGTAGCTCTACTCATAATAACACATGCAGGTGTCTCATTTGGTCCTGTACGCATCAGGCACACAACGAAAGGTCACACTCTGTTTACAGCACACTTGCCATTAATACAAAGATAATCTCATGTTTATTTTGTTTATTGAGAACATTGGTGCGGCCTATCGCAGCTACCAAAAGCAGTTGTTCCTCGGGTCCACAGCTGGCCATCTAGCTAGTATCCCGCACCTGCTGTTGAGTTCACGGCCTTTTGGATCTCTGTTCTTGAATTCATCTGCGTGTTCGCAGGCAGCACAGAGTGCATGTTGGTCGCTCTCAGAGGGCTGTTTGCTGGATTTGATTTTTGGGTGCAGCATCTTTGCGTGCCACCACTCTTCATTAAGCCCCTCTGAATGTGTGTCTCCGACTCTGTCCTGTTTTGTAAGCTTTAGCCCTGTGGCTGGCGTGTTTGACGGATGATTTACTTGGCTGCTGTGCACGCAAACATGCCCCCAGTGTGACCTCGGTTTGGTGGGTGTTGTGCTGCTGACTAAGATTCCTATAGGCACTAACCCAGTCCCACTAATAGGATTGGCCCGGGGTTCAAACTCCTGCAGACAGCTGCTGGTGAAAAGTTTATACTGTACAGGGCATATGGGAAGCAGTTAGACTGTGGAGTAACACTCCTGTGCATACAACCTACAGAAACCCCAACTTGTGCAGCTTTGCAGGAAGTAGGGCACACAATTGACTAATTTAGCAGAACCTCTCTAGTGATGCAGTTACATTAAAAAACAATAAGAACAACTTTAGCTCTGGTCTCACAGAAAACCATCTTTCAATCGCACGTAGCTGCATGTAACACCAACACAAAAATGAATTTCTGGTAATGATCTTACTCAAACATAAGATTATGAAATGCACTGTTCAGTATGTTGAACTGGAACTGCATACAAAGCAAAATGGTTGCAACACGTCTCTTATTGTGCAGTGGCTGCGCACGTATATTTGTCACACGTGTGCTTTCTGTGTGCAGACGTCTATTTTTACTTTCAATAAACTGATATGTTTATGTGGAAACCTTACAAGCCATGGCCCATTGATACCCGATGTGGTGAGTAACAGGCTTTCCGAGGGCGCTTATGAGCAGTCTGACCTCATCCCACACAGGAGATGCATGCGGGCAGCACACAATTCGAACCGGGTGGGCTCCATGAATAGAAACCTTTGGAAAGAAATATTGACCTCGTCTGTGCGTCAATAACACACAAACATATGACAGAAACACGTCAGAGGTACGTTTTCAGCAAACATGAGGGGGAATTTCCATAGACTCTATAATGGTTACACTCAGACTGGTTAACAATGCCTGAGGTGTGTGTTTCCACTGTGTTTGTGTATGTGTGTGTGTTCAGCATGTGTGAGCTGATTGGGCCTTTATCTTTGTTGTGTGACCGTAAAAGCCAGGTTATTGGTCGTAAAAGTGCACACGTCAGGACACGGTGAGCTCAGACGCAGTGTAAGACCTTGACGCTTGTGTGTGTGCTGTGTGTTGTAAAGCTTAGCCGTGTGTGCACAGGGTTATGTTTCTTTATTTGAGCACAATTCAGATATACCTTGTGCGACACCAGGAAGTCCGTATCATTAAGCTGTTGGTCTGCATGTGAGTCAGCGTGGACTTCCGTGTGTGTGTGTGTGTGTGTTGGTAACCTAGGGACATGTACTTTCTGATAGATTAAGCCTTGCATAACTCCACATTCCACTCAGCAGGTAAACAAGCACCGGGACTAAGGTCAAAAACAGGGAGGCACCAGCTCGACTACGGAGGCCAGACGCTGGAGGCTGAAGCAGATCCGAGGCCTCGGTGACCCACATGCATACAAACTCAAGCTGTGATTAAAATCTGCATCGCTTAGAAAGCTCAGTAATCAAACAGAACTGCAAGCATCCATTTGCGTAGTCAGTTAATTGCCACTGTAGGTACAGTGACAGGTCGAGGAACGCTGGAAGAATGTTTGGAAGGACTGAAATATGCTGCAAACTGTTGCTGTATGCTGTTTTAGTGTACTGTAGTGGAAACATCTATAGTCATATATGGGGATACTGGAGCTAACTGCTGCACATATTAGAGATCGCTGGAGAGGTGTTTCTCATAATGGATCCATTCCTGTGTTGTGCAGAACTTGCAAATCAAGTTGCACGTCACAGAAGGTCTTTCCTTATATCCAGAGTTAGCAAATGCTAGCATCTTGTCTGTGACAATATAACCCTGTGAGTGAAAAAAACTCTAATCTATTAATATACATATTAAGCAGCCCGCTAATGTTCCATTAGCCTAGCATCCTGCAGCAAGTAAAAGGTTAAATGCCAGAAGTTCATGTTAGACTTTAAGCAGATGGATTTGGATAGTTTTCCTCATTTGGCATTGCAGTGAGTACCGGAGGTTTAGAGCAAAGTTCATAAAAGTCTGGGTTTAAAAGGGAATTTGAAAGATGGACTAAAAGCCTGCAGTCCAACAGGAGTGAGCATGAAATAATTCTTGTATTCATTCATAGGCAATGCGCTCACACTAATGTAAAGATAAGATAAGATAGAATTTACTGTACTTTATAGTACCCTGAGGGGAAACTTGGCTCAGAATCAGAGCTGCTGCTGTTTAAAGAAGCATTGAAACAGACTTTAATAGCAGGCAGACAGGTTACATTACAAGACAACAAGCTAATTAAATTAATGTTAAATACACAGAAGGTCCTCATTCGGACGTCCACATTTAAGCATTACCCCGAGTGTTAAAGCTTTAATGTAGACTGACACAAATCACTTTTCGTATAGCTGTTTAACCTTAAGACCGAGAACAGGCTCAGAGGAGGTGCTGGTTTCACAGCTCTCCTTTACAGATAGAGCCGCACTACTACATTTACAGAGATGAGATTAGAGGAATGTATAGGGGGGAAATAAGATTGTCTGAGGGGACAACGCTGTATAGTATGAGCTGAGTCTCTCAAGCAATGCTTTCCATTTGTTCTCTCATTCTTCTTCAAATTCAGATACTTAGCATTGAAGTAATATTACATGTCAAACTATACAATCCCCGTGGAAAAATTCCCAGGTTGTTAAATACGGACCCGAGCAGTGTTCAGTTAGTAGCAATCTGCAACTTCACCATTAGATGTCACTAAATCCTACACACTGGTCCCTTAAGAGGATGAATGTGCAATATTTATCTTCAGTTTCAAGATAAAGGTCAGTACGTGTTTGTCAGCATGTTTGTGCTTCCACGTCAGCTTTTAAAGTCAAAATGAAAATAAATAAAGTTTTGCTAAGAAATCAATAAATATGCCTTGACATATGACATTTTACGTACTATGTTCTTTGCTACAGATGTTGTTTCGTAGTGCTTCGTCGGAGCCTGTTCAGGTTCATGTAGCAGTTATTAGTGGTGCATTTCAGAGTATACACAGGCATACAGAGTATTATATTATCTTTCAGTCAGCACTGGGTATACCTACTTCTAAATAGTCATAGTTCCATGAGGGGATGACATATGGAAAAAGGAATACTCAAAATGCATGTATTTTCTCACTTGTCTTGCACCTCTTCTGTGACTAATGGTAATTCTGTAATGATCCTTACTCCCTGACGTCCAGCAGCAGAAGTTATGTGACAATGTGCAGATGCTATTGGGCCATTTTTAGGTGAACTAAATATATAAAAGCAGTCTTACTATATTGTGCTGATATTTACTATGTCTGAATTTTGAGATTTTAACGCAAGTGATACTCCAGCTTATAATTAAATATTATAATGCAGATGTGATTAGATGTAAAACGATGCATTGTGTAAACAATGCATCAGTGTGTGTGTCTGTGTTTGAATGTGTGTTTTGTAGCTTTTAGGCCACCAGCAGTATAATCCCAAATCCAGTGAGTCAGATTGGTTGTGTGCTGAGGGCCGCCTTCAATGTTAAACTGCCATGCTCCGCATTATAGGCTTAAGCTAATGCCTCATTAGCATCAGTGTCTCAGTGACTCTGCTCTGAAACAGCATCCTCGTCCACTACAGCGGACCTGTTAGCATCACTGCCAACCACGCAGAGATGGAGAAAGCTACAATAAAAAAAAGGCATGTCACGTCACAGAGCGACTCTGATATGCCTGTATCAAATGTATAGTATGTACACAGAGAAGCTGTATTAAGAAATAGGAATGTGGGTGGAGTCAAGCTTCTTCACAAAAACATCTGAAGGGCGTGTTCACATCAAAAATGTTTGGTGTGGTTTGTTCAAATTCCTGAGCACAGGTGTCACCAAATGACCTCACACCTGAACACTGTAGTATGAGTGAGAACATCATACAAACAACTCCAGGAAATAACCCAAACTACATGGTTTTATAGGTGCTTTTTTTACAACAAACTGTGATCACACATAGTAAGGTGTCTTCAGTAATTATCTGAGAAAATGCTCTTTACAGCTCTGTGTGTCTTTAATTTTGTTTGCTCTGGCAGGCAGGCAGTAAAGGTCAAACCCACACAGATGGAAACATGAATAAGCTGACAGGGTTTATGTGCATGACTGTATGTGTTCATCAAAGTCACCGTAACTGCTAATCTCTCCTCGCGTGTTTTTGGGTTTTGATGGTGGCGGAGAATGCTGTGCTTAAAACTGAGATATCATGCAGATGCTGCGTTTCCTGGCGGGTGGATTAAGTGTCAGAGGGCAAACAGTGTGAGGTGGATTTTTGCATATTTATTCTGCTTTTCCACGAATTTCAAGAGATTTGTACACAAAATAAAGCAAGAAGTCTGCTTTTCGTGGTAAATAATGGATTAAATGACCTAAAAACTAATGTGGCCCTCAACCCTTTTAGCCGTGCTAGATGAAATATCTCTGTTAGATGGGCTGCCGTGATATTTTGTACATATATTCATGGTCTCAGGAGGATAAATCCTACTGATTTTGATGAGCCCCTTACTTCTCCTCTAGTGCCACCAGCAGGTTGCCATTTTTTACCTTTTAGTTAAATGTCACCACAAATATTGGATGGTTTGCCATGAACTTTGATACACATGCTGACTTTTAATTTAGCAGCATCATCATCAAAATTTAATTGCATGCTCACACGCTAAGCTAACAAGGTAAACATTACCTCCTAAATGTCATCATGCCAATGTGAGCATTTAGTTCAAGTACATCCTGTTCTGGATTAGTCAAAGACAGATACGCAGTGCAGAAAAACATCATCCTGTAGCTGCAGGCCATCAAATAGCCATCAAGATTCCTTTGTTAAAAACCTGAGGGTGTAAAGTAAATATCTTGAAACACATCAACCTCTAAAGGTTGTGCATAACTCTTTTACCTGCATAGTGGAATTAAAGGTTGTTGCTGTCAGACTGCGAATTTTAGCTATTAGCCAGCATTTCATTGGTCTGTTCACATGTTCAGCCTGAGGACTGAGTGACTCATGTAGACCATCATGCTTCAAGCAGAGGTTTCCAAAGCTGTTTTTCTCATCTACAGAACTTACACACAAAAACATAAAGTAGACTGAGATCATATCTTCAAATGAGCTGATACCTCTGGTTAACGCTCATATGGAATGATCTTATCTTTATAGTTCAATAGGGGTGAAATATATGTATAAGAAGAAGAATTTTGGGTAGAATGTAGTTGGAAAAACATTATAATGCTTATTTCAAATCTGTCACTTAATTCATGGCAACATGTTTTTTGCAATAAAACTAAAACAGCATTGAAGTTGCATTGCTTATCTAAGTTCAATGCAACTTCAATGCTGTTTTTAGTTTTATTGCAAAAAACATGTTGCCATGAATTAAGTGACAGATTTGAAATAAGCATTATAATGTTTTTCCGAACTACATTCTTACCAAAATTCTTCTTCTTATACATATATTTCACCCCTATTGAACTATAAAGATAAGATCATT
>NW_023340206.1:6489435-6496446 GCF_004916995.1 Morone saxatilis
TGCATTTATGACTTACCGCTTGTGCTTCACTGATGATCTTTGTTGTTCTCGGTGGCAGGGAGTTGTCAGTTTATGGAACGATTGCATTGAAAATAGGGATATTGAATACAAAATGTGGTTTATCAAACTTATATTTACATTTTTTATTGAAACCATAGTGAGGTTTCTTCAATTTCTTAATTTTTTGGGGGGGGTTCCTTATCCTAATCAACGTTCTAAGGACATAGGGTGTCATAAAGCCCCTTGAGGATAAATGTGATTTGTGAATAACTTGACTTGAATCTCTGGATCATTAAATTGTGAAGCCAACCTAAAGTTTGCGTGTTATCCTTGCTGACCAAGGCCATGGTAGCGCTTAACTTCCTATTCTGCCACTTCCTTTTGTTGATAACGTTCCTATTACTTCTTAAATGTTAGGCTCTGCCCCCGATGTTTAACCCAACCAGAGAGATTAACTTTTCCACCAGACCTGAAAAAGGTTTCCAGCATGACGTCGTTGGGTCTTCTTTCAGCGGATTATCTTTTTCCACCTCGCTGGCAAACCGGGCCCCGCCCAACCCGGCATTGAGATCCGCATTTTTTGATTTGGTATAAACTTTTTAACACTGGATGCCCTTCCTGACACGACCCTCCCTCTTTTTATCCAGGCTTAGCACTGCCAATTAGGAATGCATTGGCTTGGGCATCCCCAGCAGCTGGGGATGAACCCAGGTTTCGGTGTCTTTTGCCTGGGGACACCTCAAAATGTGGACATGAGGAGGTGGAGATCAAACCCCCAACCCTGTGATCAGTAGATAACCCTTAGCACAGCCACTCAAGATGTCATTGGGTACAGCACAACATTGCAAAGGAGAAAACCACCCAACTGGCTGGTCTGCGATCTGTTTTAGCTCACTCCAAAATAGTAAACGGACATACCATGCTGCCTACACGACTTGCTTTCAGCCCACTGGATATCATACAAGCTCATCAGAGACACGAAAATATGAGCTGACTTATGTTTGGCTCTATTACAACAGTGTTTTCCCAGAGAATTTCATTTGCAAAACATGTTTACGAGCTGTGAGAGAGTATCGGCTGATAAGACGGCATGTGGAAAGGCAGGCTGGAGTCTTCCACTCCACTGCCAGCGTGGTAAACAGCAGCAGGAGTGTTTGTGCGGAGTGGGCGGGACCTGAGCTCCAAATGCTGTACAAACACGTGGAGTCTGAATGCTATGGACCAAGAAATACAGAGCTGCAGAGACTTGAGCTTTCCATTGACACACACACACAAATGAACTCACATGCGTGTACAGGCTCCCTCACAGACAAAAATGTGCAAGGTTTTTGTTCTCTGCCAAATCTTTTTATTGAAAGCAGCAGAAAAACGAGTGCCAAACAATTCTAAAAGACCATATTGGTGATCATTTAATGCCCTCTGTACCAACTTAAACCACCTTGGCTTGAGACAGAGCAGGCACAAGCCCGGGAATACTAATGCTAACACACATGGTCCGTAAGGCTCTCAAGACCTTTTAAAAAAGAAAACTTAACCCAGAAACTTTCACTGGAAAGAATTTCCGTGAACAAAAATCAGGTCAAAATGAAAAATGTCCAGTCTTCATATACTAAGTCAAGCATCCATATTTTTTGCCTCTGAGCAGATTTCTGTCTGAGCAAGCGTGCAGAAGTGATGGCTGATAAAAGCCAAAAAGGTTCAGAGAGAATGCATCAGGGCTGGCTGACCTGTTGACCTTCATGTAACTTGAGTGCTGCTGTTGCTTCAGGAGAAAAACCTAGAGACTGCAGACTGGTACTAAAGACAGTCGCTGACCACATGGCCCCTTACTTTCTACAGTTCTCCTGCTTCTTTTGGAGAAGTTAGACACAAACAAACAACAGGGGCAAAAGTGAAGACTCACCGATAGTCTTTTTCTAACTTCACATGGTTTGCATAACCTCAATCTTGTAAGGTTTGGTACAAAGTTATTCTTATATATATTCTTATATATATATATATATATTAATATATATATATATATATATAGCCCTGGTACATGTCAGCTCTAGCAGGTGAGCTACCTGGGCGCCCCACACCTTCTGTTTCTAACTGCTGACTCAAGCTCCCTCTAAATGGCCTCCTCTCCCCAAATACTAGTGAGGGCCTGAATATCTTTGTTTGTTCAACAGTCTTCATTGTTCTTTTTCAAAGTATTGGTTGTCCTGATTGATACAGACGCAGCAAGTAAAATGGTGGTTACTGTTGTTGTAGTTGCCCTGCTAACAATAGCTTACGACACAGGTTTAACTTTTGGTATCAGGAACTTGTCCCCAAAGGAACGAAGAACAGTGGAAGAGAAGCAGGAACATGACTGTGGCAACACATTACGAATACAAAGGACCATTTTCCAAAACACAGATAGGTCGAAAAAAAGTCCCATTGAACCGAAAGTCCATTTCTAAAAAAGGTCTGCTTTTTCCAAAAATGGGGAAGTAAAAAAGGGAAATATCACTGTTTGTGTTTAAATAAATACATTAGTTAATATCAGTTACTTTTGTACAGTAAGTTGGTGACACCTGAGTGTGTATGTTCAGAATAAAAGGCTTTTTGGCTTTTGTTTTCAGGATAATGGGCTGTCACACAAACAGATATCCAAAGGGTCATTTTTAAGACTACTGGGGATTCAGAATAATGACATGGTGTTTTAATTGACCAGGTTTTAGCTGAATTCATGCAGCAATGTATGCCGCAGTATCATTGCTTCCATTCATTGTATGTTTAGGATTTTCCAGGCACTTACATGCAAAATATACATGAACAAATATTTGATGTGCACTCAGCTCAACAGCTCCCAGGCGATGAGCTGTCTTTATCTCCCGCGGGGCGACATGCAATAACATTAGCAAGAAAAGGTGAGCTGGAGGCTGGCTGATGTTTGGGCAGAGGTAAGGGAAGGTATCCAGGGGTGAAGGCTTACAGCGGGGGGGAAAAAAACAGGAAATGAGAGCTGGTGCCTGGCTTGGCAAACTGGGGTGGAGAGCTGGCAGATAGGTGATCCTGGAGACAGAGAGAACCAGTGTAAGTAACTCTGGCAGGGAGACAGGCAAGCAAGCAAACTAATAAGCTGGTAGATAACTTTTAACTGAGCTGAAGCGAGGAACATGAACATACTGTGTATGACACAATGATCTAGCGGGGAGTAGATGTCAGCGTAGTGGTCAGGTGAAGACATGATAGCAGACAGGAGTGCTTGATTGGAGATGACGGGCAGCTGAGCAGAGAGAGGACAAAGTCAGAAACCCATCTGACTTGCACTAAAAGGTTAAAAAATAACCAAAAACAGTCACTCATTACAGGCAGGAGTTTTGGAGAAGGGGTGGTGACAGAATTATGTAAAAACGTCTTTGTTTGCATGATATAAGCAACATATCCTAATTTGATCTAGTATGGTATTTCAAAATATATGTCAGTATGTTATGTTTTCATGTGGGATCACAAGAGCTGTGTGCCTCTGTCGCCTCTTCAGTGGAGAGCCAGATCTGACTACTGTAAGTGGGTCACAGCTCCGCCCTGCTGCTGCGCGGCAAAGTTCAATGAGCCTGGCTAAAAACCCTCCTTAGGCTGATTCAGGGAGAAATAATGGGGCCAGCAACTCCCAATCCCCTCAAGAGCTGCAGCACAGCAGCGGCAGCAAGCTGGCAGGAAGGCCCAGTGGAGCACAGGGTGGATTTGCCAAAGGAGCAGTTATTCACTCTTTAAGACCCTAATCTACAGCGCATACCACACACACTATTACTGTACAGTACGGCGGGGTGCATGGAGTCCATACCGTACGTTTAAAGTTCAATTTCACGTAATTATTTCCAGTTTGGCCAGTCTCTGCAGATCAAGGCACTAACAAATCAGGCCTGGATCACGAGTTTAATTCCCAGTGGAGCTACTCTTCCAGTTTGTGCAGACGACATTTATTTAACCAATTCACCTTGAATGTCAGTTGTTATCCCATCAGTATTAACAGAACTGGTCTGTTATGATTTCACAGAATACAATTTTGCAGAAACATTTATTTGCTTTATAGTGGAAACAATTATTAAATGCTATCAAATAATGTAATAAAATGATGTATGTCATGTGCAAATGTTTGGAGTGCTTACAGTACATTTTCATGTGCTCGTGCGTAATCAGATTAACAAATCCACTCAAGGCTGCTTATTTAGTTAACATGTTTCATACTGTCTTTACATGACCCCCTTTGGAAAGTATGCATGCCACTTGATTCCACTCAAACTGGAAATGTCCTGATCTTCAAAGAGACAAGAAATGTCACAAGTTCCGACAGTATCGAGACCCCAATGATGATGTAGATTTCATGGCTCTGTGTATCTCAGCCACGATCAATTCTTGCTTGCCTTGCCTGCGTGCTTGTGTGTGTGTGTGTGTGTGTGTGTGTGTGTGCAAGCATGTGATTGTGAATGTGATTCTAAATTTGGGAATAATTGAGGCCATCCAGGAATAGACCAGATACACACACACACATACACACAGTCACTTCAAAGGAGCATCCTGTAAACTGTATTTTAGGAGCCCTTAACTGTTGTTGCACAGCTTGAGAAATTCACGTCCCTGACACACTTTATTTAGCAAGCTGTCCTTTAAGTTCGAGGAAGACAACAAAAGCATGGAGCAACAAAGACTTCTGCTTTCGTGTCCTTCTCCTGTGGTTTGCCTTCAGAGCAGAAATGTGCCCATACAGATTTTGTTAAAGAAAAAGAGAAGACGTTGTTTTGTTTTTTCCTCATACAGACAGTCAATGCAAGGGGGGGGGGGGGGGGGGGGGCGACGTCTCCCTCTGGTGGCTTTGGTGGGTGGGCTCTTATGTTTTGAAGGCTGGTTGACTGGGCCTGGCAGGCAGAGCAGGAGCCCCCAGCTGACGGTGTCATTACTGCTAATTAAATACACGCCAGCTAGGAGTGTGTTGCCCTCAGCGGGACCGCTTGTGTGTTTTATTTTGTACCAGAGAGACGGAGATTCTGTGATGTGGTGCCCATAAAGAATATTAAAGCTGCATATATAATCACATTGAATGAGTGTGAGATATTTTTTATAATTACAGTGTTCAGTGTTTCGAGGGGAAACACTGGGTGAGACCCGGGGTGACTAATTACGCTGATAAATGCAGAATGAGAGTGGTAGTACCCTGAATGCTGCTCACTTTCTGCTTCAAACAAGACTGTCTCAATGTCAGCAAATTCCTGGCCTCACATTTTCCCTGTCTTCGTTTCCCCCTGCTGTGTCTATCCTGTCGCTACAGATCCTGCAACCTGCCCTGCAGTAACCCCTGCATTCTGGCCATTTCCCCATCACCTGACTTTCCCCACCTACCTATATACAGGATTGGACCGCTTCCATGCATTCCCCTGGCAGCTCCCGCCTTAAAGGTCCAACCATGTTCTCCTCCTGCCTGAGTTTTGCTTGTTTCACCTTTTGGACTCCTGATTTCTAACCTGATCCCCTTTTGGATAAGTTTTCTCCCCAAATTGCCTGGTTTCGACTTCGATTAAACTTGAACTTTTTATTTGCTGGTGTCAAAGTCGTGCTTTAGGTTTCAAACTTGCTTGTAGTGAGCGTTTACTACAGCCAGGCCAGGCTGAAGGCAGTTAGCCATCTTAGCAAAGATTGGAAACAGGGGGAAAGAAACAGCCTGGCTGTGTCCAAAGTCAAACAAATCTGCCAACCAGCACCTCTAAATGTCACTAATTAACGTTGACACTAAAAGTAACAATGATAATTAGTTTAATTCTTGACAAACAACAGAACAAATTGTAATGTTTTACTAAATGCTGTTTTTGTACAGCTTGGCTAATCACCTCTAGCTCCAGCTGTATGTAAGAGACATGACCGTGGTATCAGTCTTATCTTACTCTCCATAAGATGGCAAATAAGGAAATATAAACTATTATTTTAAATACCACAAACTAAATTCCATTAATTGTTGACAGCTAAGGTCACAAAACCTTGGAAATATAAAAACATTCCTGCATGACTAAATACCAAAGTGGAAAAATATGTTTTTTGTGATTCACATGACCTGACCTTTAAAGGCTGTATGCTTGTTTTAACCAATAATAAGTAACCAATGATAAGAAATGTAGCCTCGTCAATGGAAAATATGCCACAAGGTTCCTGTGTCACAGCTTCCCATATGAGTGTGTGGGAGACACAAACAGGTGAAATGTGTTCTTCACTTCATGTTGCAAACCTTCTGACCTCCCGACTTTGACAACACAATGTTTTCTGACAAGACGCGTGGCTTGGCAGGAAGTCATTGGCTCAGTATGAGCTTCCTGCCTCGGCCTGTGTCTGAAATAAAAACACTTAAGAGAGAGACGGCCGTAGAGTTCAGCTAACTTGCTCTCCACAGGACGAAGGAAGGATATCCTCCTCTCTCGACACACAGACAGGAAACTATTAGACTTGGTGCCAAATGCGTGATATTCCAGTGGATGAGGGAGAAGAAGAGGGGCAGAATGGGAGTTGGAGTCTCGTGAGGTTTGGAGGAGGATTTAAAAACATTTTGCAAACTTTTAGGCTAAAAAGAGTTTGTTAAACTCATAGGTACCAAACTGATGTTATTAAATCAGTTTTAATTAGACTAAAGTTGAATTTACACAGCAATAAAATAAAGTCTGGTCAGCAAAAGTTACATAATCTTTCTTTCAAGCATATATTTTTATATGATAAAACAACAACAGTGTGTTATTGTACTGCTAGGAGAAGGTATTTCCATTGGGAAACATTATTAGGGACCGAGTCAGTATGAACTGGAAGGTCCCTATTGTTTTATTTCTATTATTTCTTTATCATTATGATAACTTAATGATATTATTGTACTGAGGAGATCTTTATATTACACCACAGCTATACTATAATTAATTTAAGTTGATATTACCTGTGGAAAAGAAATGAAGACAAAGTTGTATCTCTTTAAATAAATTCATTTATTTCTGTAGGTTGCTATCCATAATCAAT
>NW_023340206.1:6496464-6499613 GCF_004916995.1 Morone saxatilis
CAGACAAAAGCAATACTCGACTACCAGGATTTATAAATCATTATAATCATCTCTTGTGAGCATCACAATAAACAGTATATTGAACTATGTACAATGGAAGACAACGACACATTCAGACTGAGTCAATCCGAGATCAATCTGTAAAACAAGAGTCCGTCCATGGACACAGAAATGGGGAAAGCGCTTTGAGACATGTCAAGAACAAAAGTTCCCAGCGACAAGAACAAAACACTTGGCAGAAAGAGAAATGTACAAGGAGCAAAAAACAGCTTCTGCTCGTCACAAACAGAAACAAAATAATCAATGCAATGTTACATTTGGTTCCACGGTTGTAAACTAGATTGTATTCATGTCACTATTGCATATGCCATTAGGTAAAGTGTGTCGACAAGGCAAAGAGATCGCTATAATAAAATAGACAGTATTTTTTTTCATATAGTCACAGAGACCGTGAGGGAGAAAAGCATACAATACACTGTACAACCCCAAAGCAAAAACCCTGTCCCCATTTTAAAAATCTGTAGCCAAAGTCTTTACACAGGAATATCATTGCAACATAGGTCAAATCTAGGTACTCTATGTATTTTCAATAGATTGTTTTAGTTAAACTCTTTTTATGTACACAATATACACATTCAAGACTGAAGATAAATAGATACCACCACTTGGCGTGGTACAGCTCCAATATTACTCAACTCCAAGTCAACCGTTTCCCACGTTATGTTTCTGCGGTGTTCCCACCAGCTGAGCGATACATTCAGACATGGTTAAAAGTTTTACAATCTACTGTACACTAAAGGGGCTGGGAGCCAGTTGGAGTCGGCACAGTGGAGTTAGGATGTCCGTAGAGGGCTTTTAGAGCATCTTAACAAACCATCTGACGGCCATTTTGGAGGTTCAAAGCTCTCGGGGAGCAGCAGAATTAAATTATTTTTTTTTTTTTTAGTTTCTTCAGATTAAATTACTTTGTGACTTTTAAAAGAAAAAACATTCTTCCTCTAACAAATGAAAAGTAGAATTTATCAGCAATAAAACACACAGCTGGTATAACGTGTGTGTATAACTAGTAGCTAGTCAGTCAGTAGCTGAGTAGTAATGTTAGCAAACAATAGACTTTACTAAGTCAGTGCTGCTATTACACTGTTGCAGCATTTAGCCGTATCCCGTGATTGTTACACAGTTGTCACATTGTTAAATCGTTACATAGTCTTGCTTTAACGTCTAGCATTACATAATTCTCTTCAGCCAAATCAAACTTTTTACGCTGTCTGCAATATAGTTACATTTTCCAGACAGCTGGTTCTCCAGTGAACCTCCATGATGTTGCCAGATGTGGCTGTTGGCCCCTTTTCTACTTTGTCTGTGTTGCAGAGCCCTCCTCCCCTCACTGCTCGCACACAGGCGGCCCCTCAACTCGCTGACCGGAAACTGTCTCGACTGTGCCCCCCAACCTTGACATTTATCATCGGCTCCGCCCCTCCGTTGTCACCTCTAGACAGTTGTACCGTCAAATGATATCACAGCAGGGCGGCCTGCATTGAGCTTAACAGCAGGCCGTAGGTTTGAAGGTAGGAGTGTGTGAGGTTTTCAGGCTCAAGTGACTGAGGAACTGTGGTAGGTACAGTGCATTCAGATGCCTGGTGTTGTGGGGTCTGAGCTGAGTTATAAGGACATGCATAACTCTTAGAGACATTTAGAAATATATTTCTTTAAGTCCAGCGCTTTGATTGGACAAAAAAATAAACTAGGTTAGAATAAATAAGAAATTAGTAATTAAGAAAATACTTTAATATCAATACGATAAATCAGTTCTCAAGCAGCCCCACTGTACTGTACATTTCTGAAATAATATTTGAATGGTAAGCTAGGCTTGTTACTTTCACAACAGAATAACAATATAGAGATGTAGGTAGACATACTGAAATAGAATATTTATCTCTTAAAAAACATAAGGACAGTATAGACATTAAGGCATTGGGTAGGTCTTATCAGACATTCATCTTCCAAAAATAAATAAAATATCTACTCTAAATATAGTTATATACTCAGTGTACCTTGGTATCCTCGCTCCCTGGGCCATTTCTATAGTTTCATTGTTTACTGACACACCGGCTGGTCGTATTCTGCCTCAGAAACACACACTCGCACTCATACAGACAGCCATAAAACTACCCTCAAGTAAATAAATAGTATCTGGGTACCATTAGAGTTTTGTTATTGTCTGACTATCTTTGCTTCTGTGCTTGCGCCAAAATTTGGGTCAGAGGAAAAAAATGGCCTCCGAAAAGCGCAGGGAACATGAGACGCACAACCACATACACACGGCACCGCAACGCCAACACAACACCACACACACACAACACACCAGTCCCATCTCAGCAAATTCATGACATGCATAGATGATGACCTGCTTGTTTCCTGTGTGCATGTGTTTGTGTGGCGAGTGTCACTGAGGGTCCAGACAGTCTTTTAGGGGCCACGGTGCCCAGCAAGAAAGGGCTAAGTTGATTTCTTTTTTTTTTTGTCGAGCAGCAGGTTGTGTAGACGCCAAGTCTGAAGATAAAGGGGTCCTTCAGTCTGAAAGAGATGACAAAAGAGAGGAAAAAGAGGGAGTTAGTGGAAATATCTAATGATTTCAACAGTCTTTTCTTAAGGTATTTCACTACAAGACATTGTATGTTGTTAACAAACACATACTGTTAACTACTGAAGAACTACAGTGTTTTTTTGGTGTTTTGATGTTTCAAAACTCATTGTGTGAAACCAAGGAACGTGTCCAATTAATTTCTTCCTCATAAAACATTTGTAAAGCTGATTTACTTGTATTTGTTTGCTTTCAACTTTGCTAGTTTTCTTCTTCCCAGTTTGTAGTCTCATTATTTCCCCCGCAAACAACACGGGAGCCAACAATTCGGACCTTTCAGACTGCAGACCTGAGAGAACAGTCTCATACTGTACAGTGTGAACTCAGATTAGGTTGTTTTTGTGCCACAATAACAAGGAAAAACAGCTTGAATAACAAGAACAGAGTGCTGCACACACACGTTAAATAGGGGGGATTTAAATGTGTTTTAATGCGTATTTTTGTTTTTAATGAGGATATTCGGTATGAATTTTGGTTCATTATGATGTGTTTATGTGTGTGTGTG
>NW_023340206.1:6499638-6503633 GCF_004916995.1 Morone saxatilis
TGTGTGTGTGTGTGGAGGGTTTATAAGTGCACATGCTGTGTGATTGTACACAGGCAGGACAGTGGGCCGCTGGAGCTCACTTTGCTCCACCTGGATGTGGTCACCCCTCCACCCTCCACCCTCCAACCCTCTTTCTATCACACTGTGGTTGGATGGGGTGTGTCATTTTCCTAACACGCCGGCTGTTTTGCCCGGGAAGCGCTTGGTGGACGGTGGGGGAGGGGGAGGCTGGTCGGTCGTAATTACATAATCTGGGATGTAGAGTGATGGGGGGTGGAGGTCTCCTGTCGCGCTGCCATGTTGCTATGGACACACGCTGTACAGAGGAGGACCAGCTAACAGTACAGTGGCTGATGCATCTGTGGTAAACATACAGAGAGCTGTGGTTGCACTCATATTGCAGCAGATAGTGATCATTTTTGAGGCGCTTTATCATGTTTTAAAAGCCGCTGTGTGTGCGTGGAGGAGGGGCAGGAAGAAGGAAGAATTCCCAGTGGATCAACCCTAAGCTTCCAGAAAGAGCTGGAGACCCACTACATGTGTGTGTGGAAAGGGGAGGGGAGGGGATGAAGGGGACGAGCCCTAGAGATGCTAGGGCAGTGGCTTCCAGGGGGGACAATATCCTCGCTGCAGTCATGTGTCACGAAACCACACAAGGATTTCATGGTTGTCTCTGGGCTGGGAAACTTCTATCAGCGTAAGGCTGATGAAACCCTTTAACAAGATGGCGGATAGCCGCAAAAATGTGCGGCGGTCGGGCTGAGAGCGAGGCTGATGGCCATTTTTGGAGCTGTCACCAAACGCTCGTATAATAAAGCAACAGACTTGAAAAAACACTGTTAATTCTATTTCAGCACGATAAAAAGACAGAGGGACGGAGGGTAGTTGAGGACACTGGGGATGTTAAGTCACTAAATCCCAAGATAAGTCCCTGTATCTTATATAATTTACTATAAAAACATCCAGAACTCACTGGTATACACTGACTTCATTTGTGGGGACAAAGTGGAGCAACAAATGATAACTGAGAGGATATTACTGTTTGACTGATGTGAGGGGAAAAAATGCTCCCCAGATGTGATTTTACAGCCAATCTCTACATGGATTCCTGTTGATTTTAGCCCTTTTGTGCCCAATTACAATCTAAAAATTTGGACAGGCTAAAGCGAACAAATGCCCACACCTTGCATTACGTATTACCCAGCTGCTGTCGGTGGAGTAGCCGCTGGCTCTCACTGATCTACCCCTGGCCGTCTAATCTTGCCTGCAGAGGCTGTAATCTCATCTGGAGCCGTGGCTGGCTAAATGTGGGGAACGCTGGCCACGCAGTTATCTAGCAGCTAGCGCTTCTGTCTGGAACATCCCGGCCTACTTTAGCCCCCCTCCTCCCCGTGCCATGACACACACACACACACACACAGACACGCTGCCTGGAAACTCTGACACAAGAGCCTGCGGTGTGTTACGTGTGCATGTTTGTTCTCCATATATCAAATAACATGGCATTTCTGGATTTCCTACCTCGGCTATTTGCACTGCTTTGTTATGTTTGCGAGATCTGAGCTTCAGTGCAGGTCTGACGTGGATGTAAATAAACTCTTTAACAGCTATGCGTGTGTTTGATCCGGCGTGCAGGGATGGAGCAACAATGGATTGGACAATCAGGCTGATCGGTAAAAAAAAAATCAGGTGTCACCTTTACGATAAAATTCCACAAATGCCTGAACAAAATGTCACGCGTAGAAAATCAGAAATGGAGCCACATGGGCGCCACACAGTCATGATGTTGGCCAAAATCTCAGCAGTGGAAAAAGTGGTATCAATGCAGCTCTTATGCAAACGTCTAAGTCTGTTTTCATCATGGATTTATCTCTATATTTGTAACAATTACTATCACATAAGACATTGTTTCCCAAAGGCTTGTGACGCTCATCACAGGTGTCAAATATCGAAGTCATGTTGTCTCATTTAAATAAATGTTTAAGGCCAAAAGAGGTCAAAATGTGAGTATTCTTCTCCAAAAAAGCAAAGATTGGAGATAAGAATTCAAATTTGTGCAACAGAGCTTTGTGTTTGTCTTCTTAACCCCTCCCATGATGCATCTCCTGAACCCCTCAGATTCACCCAGTGACCCGTAGACGGGTTGGGAACCACTGACACAGGAAAAAAACAAACTGGAACTGGAGATAATTTGGCATAAATTATTAATCGATTGATCAAATCAGTTGCATAATCATTTATTTTTCTGACTCATCGCTGCAGCTCTACTCCTCTAGAGAGGAGAAGTAGAGCTGGGTTGGGGTTTGTGTCTACAGCGAGTTAGGGATGCATGGCTGTGCAACTAGACCTCTTTCGCTCGCTGCACCCGCTAACATCGCAGCAAACACAGACAGAACAGGAAATGTAAGTAACATACGCAACGCGCTCCGGGTGGGTTTGGATCTGCCCCTCCACCACATCACGTCTGCGATGACATCATTCGCAATACTACCGACTGAATGACGTTAAGCGGAAGCGGGATTTAAGTAGATGGACACGAATGCTTTTAATCTGGCCCATGAGCTACACACACACACACACACACACACACACACTGATGGTCATACTCTGCAGCCTGTGGGCGCGGCAGATGGCGGGCTGTCATTAGCGGAGGGATGGTGAGTGGGTGGGGATGTTAAGTGTGTGTGTGTGTGTGTGTGCATGAGAGAGACATATAGCGGCATGTATTTGTTCACATGCTAGAGCGGGAAGGGAAATCGTTGTAATCAGTGTTTGCATGTGTGTGAAGATGGGGCAGGGTCGCAGGTGTTTAACCTCCCCCCTCCATTTCACCCCCTCCCCATCTCCAACACACACACACACACTCTCACACACTTGCCCCCCAGAGAGTGGCCATCTGCCACTAGCACTCAGGAGGGACTGGGAGCGTCACAGCGGGGCTCCTCTGGTCTTGGAGCCTCCTTTTAATGTTTTCACCCTCCTTCTATCCCCTGTCCTCTGCCTGATGATGAAAGGATCATGAACATAAAATGACTCAAATCAATGCACCAGCAAACTGCCTAACTGTAGTAAGAATCACCTCTCTGTGCTAATCAAGCGTCTTGAGTCGCCACGAGGAAGCATGAGTTGGTTGCCGCCGTCAGATAAAAAGGTATTAGTCAGACGAGGACGTGGAAACAGAGACGGCTGACTTGGCTAATCTGGGTCTGGTACAGAACATCCACCTGGCTGAGCTGCGGCTAGCCAGAGAGCCGCGAGGAGGAGAGAGGCTTGGGTCAGGGCAGAGGTAAACACCACCTCAGACTCACATGGGCTGGCCTGCTGACAAAACAAGATGTAAACAAACACCTGACCGCCCTGTGCCAGGCAGCAAGACGTCTTTACCTGACTCCAGGTGGAGCGCCACAAAAAACACGACTCCAAAAGCGTATGACTTCAGGGTTTTGTTGACTGGGAGCGGTGCAGTCACATGGGTGTAGGGGGGGGGCGAATGCTGAATTCTAAGGGGCAGCCGGGGATTATTGGTTTAGAGTGGCGAGAGGCAGCAGGTTTTCATTCCAGGCAAACTACATTTCACTGAGAGGGCAAACTAATCTGCACAGTCAAGGCGCGGAGGTGTTTGGCTGGAATGAAAACCTGCAGACTTTTGGGTCAGGATGGCACGAGGTCCAGGGGGGCCCCGCGTGACGTCCCGATAAACACGAAATCAAATCCGGCAGTAGGGCCCGGCGCCAAACTAACCCCCTCGCCCCGGCCCCGTAGCGCGCTTTGACCTCCTTCACTCTGCTTTTTTGCCACGCAGCAGTGGGACTGAGTGTTCAGTAAACAAGCCATCGGGCCTGCCATCCTGGGTCCCGCACTCCCAGAATGCACCTTGGTTGGAAGGGGGCCTCACCGAAGAGTTTGTTTGTTGCTTTAAAAAGCTCAAGCCCCTCCCCTGCTCTTTCTACTGAGCATACAAGGCTGTGCTCCATCTCCTCCCCCCCCCCCCCCCC
>NW_023340206.1:6503733-6503916 GCF_004916995.1 Morone saxatilis
CCCCCCCCCCCCCTTCGCTCTCTGCTTGTCTTACTTCTGCTAAGTGAACAGCCTAATGAGGCAGAAGGGCAGCGGAGTGCACGTGCCATCCTGCCCCATTATGCACGCATTAAATTCGCTCTCCCACAAACAGTCAGGCAAGCAGCGCTGGAAAAGAAAACAGGCCTCTCTCTCTCTCTGTCT
>NW_023340206.1:6503956-6509242 GCF_004916995.1 Morone saxatilis
AAAAAAAAAAAAAAAAAAGATCCCTGAGAGAAGAGAGGGGGAAAAAAAACAACCCCCGACTGCCCCACATGTGTACGTGCTAGAGTCCACATGTATGTGCTTGGAGTCTTTTCCCCTCCCTCTCCCTGGTCAGTTACATTCAACAAGCTTTATTAGGGCCATAAAAATACATGCGCTCGATCAAAACAGGAGTACAGAACACGTGCAAACAAACACACCTCGGGGAAGAAAACAAACAACACGTTGCTAATAGTCCTGACGCTGCTAATCAAGTTTCTGAAAGGATGCAGCAGACCATCGTTAACTCACTTTACCACCTGTTTAACAGAAAAACGCAAGTACATGCAGAAGGTCCTTCTGAGAAAATAATTGACTTTCCATCCTGAGGGGGCTTGTGCTGTGTTGGTACATTCCTCTTTATTCACCACAATGTCACCGACTGTGCAAATAATCAGTTTCAGTGTTAAAAATGAAACGTAATAGAACTTCTCTCTCCTCTCTGTACACAGGGGCCTTGTGGTGAAATAAAAGCCACTTTCTATTCAAAATGGACTGGAGCCGGGACAAAAACAGGCCCCTCTCACAGCAACTTTTTCAAAACCCGCTCTGCCAGGAATGCGGACCGTGACATCCAGTTACCTGATGGTGGCATAGCAACTCGCCCACTTTGTTGTTTTCCACCTCCACTGCCTACAAGGACACACACACACACACACACACACAAAAACACATATCCACTTGTGCTGGGCCTCACATGTCAAGCGTACAAACCCCCCCCTCCTCACCCCAGGCCGCTGCACACCCCTTCTACGTGCTCGCAAACACATGTGAGCTCTCTGGGTCCAGTGGGGGACAGAGAGTCAAATGTGGCTTTAATGTCAACATTCTGCTGTCCCTGCGCTCTTCGCTTACACCGTCTGCTGTCCCACGACCACAGCTTTATTTTGTTCGCCGGGGATATTCTGGGACACCGTATTGATCACGGATGGTGGGAGTAAGGGGTCTATAGAGGTCACATTGATGTGCAACACATCCTAAAGCCTACCCAACTGAAAAAAAACAGCCGGAACTGCCCGCGGCTCAGTGTGACATTACAACTGAGAGGAAGCCTTACTTATCAGCATTGTGGCATTCCTTTGGCATTACTGCTAATAACAAGCCATAGTAAACCAATTTTATAGACTTGATAAGGACCTATTTAATACCCCTGCCTCTGTGTTTACTGTATTCTTGTGTCTGATGCTTTAAAATGAATCTCTGCTCTCCTTTCTGTTTTTCCATTCACAATAAGCGTTGGTGGAATTCCGAAATGTGTTTGTGTATTTTTAGTGTCTGCAGCCCACAACAGTAGCAGCGAGGCAGCGTCCTGCTCAGTCATGGTGCTTGTTTACTTCAGAGCCCTCGGCTTGGTCACGTTTCATAGCAGCCTTGTGCTGCGTTCACGTGTTGTGGGAAATGTCAGGGTTACAGAATGGGAATGGTTTCAAAAGCAGTAAAAAAAAAAAAAAGAAAAAAAAGCGTGATTTACTGCAAAAAAAACCTGAGAAGCCACTTCTTTTTGACGCTCCCGCCACCCGAACAAAAAATGCTACTCGTGTTTACAGGATTTGTGAGTACTCCAAAGCAGAAGCTTAAGAGGAGCACCTGAAGGCCACATCAGCACCACCTACTTATGTACTTTAATCCACAGAGACAGTTTGAATTTGAATTTAGAGGAAATGCAAGTTTGGATTCATCCTTGTTTTCTTTTTTTCCCCTCTTCCAACTGCACATCGCAGCTCTTTCACACAGTAAAACCATCTGCTTTGCTCTTTTGTTTGGTTTAAAAAGAGCTACCTTTCACATTCCTGAAACAATTCACTCCCTCCTTTAAAACAAAAACACCTGCAGCACTTTAAGCTGAAAGGTTGGATACATTATTTAGCAGTAACACATCTGACATCGGCCTTGCTCACCTTTGGCAGTGGTTGCAGCCTCCTTGAATCCCAAACAGACATATGGTGTGCTGTGTAATCCATTGATACCCCCTTTGCAGCTGCTGGTGGGTTTGAAGCCAGCCAGGTCCTCGCATTTCTCCATGTCCCTGTTGTCCAGCAGGTTCAAGGCAATGTAGTTCAGTCCGTTCGGGTAGCCGGCCGCGCTCTGCCGGTTCACCGGGCTGCCGTACTCCTCGTCGGAGCCCTCGCTGCTCCGGGACGAGATGTTCTCCACCGAGCTGTGCCTCTTCACCATCTCGCCGCGGGCGAAGGAGGGGAAGACCGGCGTCACCGTGGCGGTAGAGGAGAAGGTCTCGGAGCTGTGGCGCCGGCGTCCCTGCGGATTGGCCCGGATCACCTTGGCGGAGCAGTCAGGGTCAACTGTGGAGGAAGAGGTGGCCCCGAGCAGGAAGACCCCAATGCCTTCTGGGACTCCCTGATCCTCCAGTGGTAGCCTCCTCTCCATGCTGCTCTGGCTGCTGGAGAACAATGTTTATAATATTACAGAAGCTATTAACTAAAGATTTAAAATACAATCCAATTACTAAAATATTAAAAGATATTTACTGGATGTTGAGTTACAGCCACATTCCAGTTACTGTATATTGAAGCTAATACATCCTGTTTGTGATCTCCTTTGTGATCACTGGTCAGTATAAATATATTAAAGGAAATCAACCAAGAATAATGTTTCCTATCTGGATTCATTCATTCAATATTGATTATCAAACGTTTACTTTTACACATTTTTACAAATTAAATTTACACATTTATTCATTGAGTAAAAAAATGTAACAATTAACATGCATGTTCTTTAATATTTCAACTACATATTTGCCTCCGCCTGGGATCAATCACACAGCCAGACTGTTGGAATAAATGAGAATAAATGACAGATATTCCCTCCCTCCCCACACAGATACACATACCTTGCTGTGTTCTGAGGAACAAGCTGTGGAGGCGAGCTGGTCATCCCGAATGTCATCTCAGTGTAGTCGTTTTTCACCTCATCGCCGAGGCCCTGAGACCTTTTCTCACTATCCAGATGGTACACGGCATCCTCCTCTGAGCAGGGGCACATTGATGACTCTGGGAGTGTGTCCAAGCGCTCAGCTGGAGTGTCAGCCCCCTTGGGTGAGTGTGAGCCCAGCTCCAGGTTTATGTAGTCTGTCAGAGACGACCTCCCCGGGCCCCCGCTGCTGGAACCCAGCGACGAAGACCGGCTCTCTGCGGATACAATGGAGGGCGGGGAGAATCTGGCGCCGCTGAAGTCAATGTTGATGTACTCCCCAGGGCTTCGGGGTTCTCCAGGGAGGGGGTGCTCATTCATGCTGGGCAGGGTCCTCAGGGTGTCTAGGGATAGCCTGTTAGGTCTGCCCAGCCTCCCTCTGTAGGGCAGCGTGTCCGCCCGGCCGTGTCTGACTGGGGAGGGTACAGAGGGGCTCAGGGGTGAGGTCTGAGCTGCACTGGGCTGCATCACTGAATAATAGTCTGACTCACCCGCCCTCTGCCTCAAACTCTGAGGGCTCATCAACACATACTGGCTGCTTTCCTCATTCTTAGAGGCCTGAAGTTTAGCAGGGAGCGTGAGGGAGCCGGCCTGGTAAGCCGGCCTCACTGATGTGGGTTCGCCAGCCATCAGGCCCAAGTAGTAATCAGGGGGGGTCTGGAGTGGAGGTGGGTTTCCAGGTGACATGTTCATGTATTCACCATTCCTGTCTGGGCTCTCCATGGACGATTTGGAGCTACACCACATTCTCATGTAGCCGCTGTCTTCCAGGGAGCTGCTGCAGGGGGAGTTGGTCTTGTAGCCGCCGCTGGCAGCCGCCTGAGGGTGCACCCTAGGGTTCACAATCTGCTTTGGCGCTGAGACGCACATGGGGCTCATGGGTACGTAGTTGTCTGCTCTGCCAGACTGGGACACTACACCTGGCGTCATTGGCATGTAGCCATCGTCGGCAAGGTTACTGCTGGAGCTCCTGGATGAACCGATTTCAATGTCTCCATAATCCTCAGGGTAGCACACTTTGGGCGAGGCGGAGTGAGAGTTCTGTCCGTGGGCCATCCTCATGAGCGTGTACTCATCCAGGGAGGCCGAGGACAGCGGCGCCACCACCCTCTGTTGACGTGGTGTGGTGAGGGAGTGCGTCCGCTTCCTGTAAGCCTTGTCAAACGCCAGACCCTCGCCGTAAGCCCCAGACCTGCTGCCATTCGCCCCCTCCATTATCATGTAGCCACAAGGGTCGCTGATGTCACGGGATGGAGGCGTGCTGGACAGAGAGTCAGGGGTGTCGCTGCGGGTCAGGGGGAGGAATTTGGGTTCGCCCGGGCTGGAGCTGTAATCGTCACACAGCATGAAGCCAGTGTCACTGAGGGAGCCAGAGATGGAGGCGCTGCAGCTGAAAGGTCGCCTGGCTTTGTCAGGAGTGTAGATACTGGCCCCCCCTCTGGGAGACATGCTGATGGGGCTGGAGGCGGCTGGAGGGGAGTTGGACACCGGCATGGACCGGCTGTGATGCAGGTTGGAGGAGGACTCTAGCATCCTGCAGGTGCGCCCACTGCTGAGGGTATGGGACCTGCTGAGGTGGTTCCCAGAGTTTGGACTGGTGGGACTTCCAGTCACAGATATGGACATGGACACTGGCCGGGTCACGCTTCCGTCTCCCTCACTGGCCGTTCTTATCCGGCAGGATGTGAACTTTCTCCCCGGGGACGTTGCTGCCATGCTATCTGTCCTGGATCTCCTCACCAGGCCCGTCTGACTGGGGGGGAGGTTGTTGAGGTTGCGTCGTGTGGGCACAGAGATGGGGTTGGTGCTGGCTGACTGGCTTTTGCTCCGCGGCCTGAACTCTGACAGCTCCTTCATGGCCTTCATGGCCTCAAGGATGGTCTCGTGGATGTTCTGCGCCACCACTGAGTCCTCCGCCTGCATCCAGAACTCCCCAGGCCCGGTGACCGCTGACCGGCCCACCTCTATGAAGAAGAAGCTGTCTGAGTGGCCGCATCTGCGGATGTTCATGAGCTGTAAACTGACAGCAGCTGTTTCTGAGTTCAGTTTGACAAAGCTGATGGTCCGACTGGACAAACACAGCCGGTACACTCCAGTGAGGTTCTTGATCTGACCCAAGCCTTTGGATTTCAAGTTGACCTGCCATACCTCCTTATAAGCAGCTGTTGCAGGAGCAATGAGTCCGTAGCTGGTCTCCTCAAAGCCCACTAAAGAGGAGGTGGAAGCGGGGCTGTCGTACACCTTCCCCTCGGCTATTAGATCCGTCAGAACCGTGTACCAGCTCTCCTGCTCCTGCTCGTT
>NW_023340206.1:6509342-6509717 GCF_004916995.1 Morone saxatilis
CCAGCTCTCCTGCTCCTGCTCGTTGTCAGCAGCCACGGCGAAGTACTCGTCCTTGGTGTAGAGGGCGATGAGGTGCTTGTGTTTGGCGTCGGCGCGTTTGTTTACGCACAGACAGGAGTCCAGAGTTATGACCCGTTTCGCGGCGGACTTGTTTCTCCATTTCTTCTCGCTCTCGTAATACTCCAGCCGGGCCGGGCAGCGCTCCGTCGGCTCCCGTAGGACGAAGAAGCGCCTGTGTCCGTGCTTCTGCTTCCTCAGGTACCCGTACTTCTTCACGCCGTTCGTCCCATTAGATAACAGGTGTCCTCCCGTCGCCGGAGGACTTGCCATTATCTCTCCACTTCTCTTTTCAAGTTCCAGATAAGCAGAGTCTTT
>NW_023340206.1:6509731-6512614 GCF_004916995.1 Morone saxatilis
AAAAAAAAAAAAAGCAGAATAAACTTTAAAGATAACCCGTTTTTTAATTTGTTATTTGATCTAATCCATAGCAGACACCGATAGCTGTGTCCGCTGTCCTCCGCGGTAGAAGCAACAGTGCGGTGGGACCAGACCAGGGACTGATCTGATCCTGGAGAAAAACAACATGTGACGCTGCTGCTCTAAAAACAGAATAAAACACGGAGTCATAGGGGGGCGGTGCGTCCTGCAGGGGCCGTGCCTGTCCATCACCCGGCTCCGACGCCCATTGGCTCATTAAATAATTCAAGTCAGGCAAAACCCCGCCCCCTGTTTTCCCAAACAGCTCTCTCATATAGAAACAGAAATCAGAAAGCCCCTGTTATTATGTGAAATGCTGTGTTGTGCACTGTGAAATGAAAGTGTTGTGCAAAAAAAACAAACACCCAAGGCTTGCTTTATCTGTTTAAAACCATCTGTATATCTCCGTTAAAATTATATTTTAAATGTGTCTAATATATATATTTTTATGTGCAGTGTGATTGACAGGCCGTTTGAGCCCGTTGGGATGAATGAGGATTTGAAATGTGCAACATAATGCTGGATTGTAACCATTCATTTCTCAGGCAGAAACACTGTAAACAACCCTGACGTCCCACTCGTTATATAAGAAGTGTTGTGGCCTATTTTTAAACCTGTGGGTATTCCTCTCCAACTGGAACTTTGTGTTTCCTATTTCAGTACCTCACCATTTATCCTCACATCCAGCACAGCAGTGCACTGTCCACATTTGGTAATAATTATGGTCATAATGGTTTGAAAATGTAGCTTTTGCTGTGTCAAATAAAACAAAAACACAAACAGCAGCAGGGGGGAAGCAGTTTGTGATTTGATGTATTTGCTTATGCTGCACTTTGCTGCATATTTACTAAATGTTCATGTTGAATGAAAAACAGCCACCTCACAGAGGGGGGACTGACTAAAGCAAATGCGTCAGAGGCTTCAGAGGCTTCAGAGCAACAACAAGCTGCAGGAATGCTGCCATCATCTGGCTGCTCGGGCTCACTCTGCACGTCTGCAGCCATCAGCACACACACACACACACACACAACTCTTCCCACACATGATTCTGCCTAATAAAAACCCTTTTTTTCCTGCATCACAATCAGTCACAAACAGAAAGCACCAAAGGTAAAGTATTGCTCAACAGCAAAGCACTTGGGTTGGCTGCATTAGGCTGTGAAGGGCCTGTCAGCAGGAGGAAGCTCGCAGACATCTGTTCATCAGATCATCTCGGTAATTATGTTAGTAATTCTCCGTGTGATCTTCATGATCATTAGTCATGTCCACGTGGGGCGACCCCGGCCATCAGACCCCCCCTCCCACCCCCGCCCCAAAACACACACTTGGATTGCTTTATATAATCTCCCAACAAGCAGATTACACCTCTGTCAATGAGGTGTCAGTGTGAACAAATGAATGGAAGGTATCCTCCTTAATGAGCATATCTACCCCCTTAAACAAACACATAGATACTGCAGATTAAGGGTAATCCCTGCCTTCTCTAATCACTATTGTTCTCATCATTTGGCCGCTGCCTATTTTTCTGTTTTTCCACAAGTGTTAATTTCTCGGGGGGGGGTGGGGGTTAAGCTCAGCCGCAGCATGTGTTTTCAGCATTAGCCGTCACCTATAATCTGAGATATGAGCAAAAACATAAACACCTCCACCAGGATTTAGTAACACATAGTATTTTAACCGCAAACATGAACAGCCTGGGGCAAAAACAAAGGGACAAAGAGGTTATTGTTGACATTTAACTGGCAGAGCCGTACAATAACTTGGCAACAATACAGAGGGAATAAATCCTGAATGCTGAATATTGTTGTTTTGCTGCTCTATGTTTTGCAGACAGTTCATGGGATGTGGTGTACTGACATGTTCCCACAGCGATTGTTTCAACACTAATCTAGGTGTTTTCTGACTGAATCTTTTATTTGTGCTAATGTCCAGGTGTGCCACAACCAGTCTTCTGCTTTCTTCTTTCAAACCTTTACTCCACATAACATAAGATATATTTTCCTTTCATGCAAGCAGATTTCGATGCCAGTAAAGCGAAACATCAGCATTTATTTAAGGGGTCCTCTACCTCAGTGGGATATTTTGGGATTCTTTCCACCACTGGTTAATTTTCAACTCCATGAAGCCGCCACGTTATTCTACACCGGTGCAAATAAGCCCGAGGACTCTTGTACTCTTATTCCCAGAAAATCTCTCACTTTTTGCGTTTCCATACGGTTCCCTGGAGCAGCTCCAGTTTGAGTGTCAGTTCACTGTCTGAAGGAAAGACTTCTGACAACGGAGTTACTCATGGGCCACTTACTAGCTGTTTCTGGAGCTTTCAACTACACCAACAGCCTTTCTTGTGCTAATCTTATTTATGTTACATTTTTTTATACAACATTAACATGATGGGGAAGAACATAACTTCTTTTGGACTCAACACTAGTTAAAGACACTACCTAATAGCAGTAGTCGGCCTAGATCTATTGCAGTAATAGTGGGGAGCAGTTAGCCACCAGAGTCTAATACTAAATATCTAAATCTTCAAACAAAATGTTTTCTGCTTTCCTGTTCATTCGAGCTAGTTAATAAACTAATCTATCATTTAATACATTTAAATATTTGATTCAAAGTTCGTTTAACTACATCACATTATATGAATTCCACCCGAGTCAGAGGTTAAGATGGCAGAGCGGGGTGAGGGTGAGGGTGTGGGTTTTCTTTTAGCATGAATAGTTTAGTTGGTGCTACTTGAAAAGTCATTGTTGAATTTAACTGCTGACTCTTTCACATGTGACAACTATTCTTGAATTTCCTTCGGGGTAAATAAAGTATCTATCT
>NW_023340206.1:6512694-6512954 GCF_004916995.1 Morone saxatilis
GCGGATTTAGCTATAGCCAAGGCTAAGTACTATTTTACAATGTAATTTTACATTGTGTTTATTATATTTAATAAAGTATATCAAATAAATCATACCATAAATAATTTTATTGTAATATCTGCACTGTTACCCAATTTGTAAATAATAATAAAACAAAAAATAGTTACTATCTTACTCCCTACATAATTGTCCTGGTAAGTATTTTATTCATAACCTGTAATTACATACCATATGTGATTTGCAGGCTGTAGTCTAAAACC
>NW_023340206.1:6513054-6515916 GCF_004916995.1 Morone saxatilis
CTTTTTTAGTAAGTGTGTGCGTTTGAAAAGTTCACCGGTACCTCTGCCTTCCACCTGACACTCCTTGTTCCTGTCTTCTGAAATCGAGGACTTTGTAATCTTCACAAACTCATTTAGGGGGCAGTCGAGGGAGCAGCCTGGTAGCTGCAGAGGGTACGGCTCCACTGTGCTGTCATTCCGGTAAAACAGCGACACCGAAGCAGAGCTGGATGGACACAGAAAGAGAGAGAGTCAGTTAAATGTCACATTTAACACTCAGTGTACTGGATTATTTAGAGCCTTATAGTATCATAAAAGCATTATTAACTGAGTTGAATCTGGTCATATAATAAAAGTCTCCATTTGTTATTTAGCAGATCTCTTTCCTTTCTTTCAGGTATGAGCTCCTCAGTATCACATGGAGACTGTGTGTCAGTATAATGTTTGAGTGAGTGTCTACAGTGTGTGTGTGTGTGTGTGTGTGTATGTGTGTGTGATTTACCCGTTTTCATCCTGGTACAGTTCAAATATTTGGCAGGAGGCATACGGCGGCTGTTTTCCATTGAACACATTCATACTGGCCTGGAGAGCAGCTACGGTGGTGTCATGCTGTGAAACAGACACACATACACACATTAAAGGAATACTTTTAGAAGAAGTAATTGTTGTAGTGTGAGTATTGTTAACTAGCTCACCGATGACAGCATCATCAATTTCAGTCTCTGTTTCGGGCCTGGGAGCGGCCATCTTGGAAGATTCTTTACTATTTTCACCCAAAAGGATTCCTGAAACACAGACAGCAGTTTATTATTTCCCCATTTCATCCTGTATTTAAAGCAGAAGTGTGAATGTTGTCTAAGCATTGTATGCATCTTATTCCTCTGTGCCACAGAGCGCCTTTATTGTTCCTTCATTACCACACACAGGTTTATTTTTACACACCGTCCTTCCGCCACAAATACTCGCTGGAGCACCAAATGTGGATTAATCCGCTGCTGAAAATAGTCCCCTGCAAATGCACTATTTCCTCCTGTTTGAGTAACGTTTGTTCCAGTGTCCAGCTGTTTTATTAATTTATTCAGCCTCTCTTTAAGAATGAAATTATATTTGTCTGCAATGATGATTTTGTAAAGCAGTTGGATTTCACTGATCTGCACACATACCTCCCTGCAGCCGGCTCTTTTCTTGCTGTTTGTAGACCCCGAATGTGACCTGTGAGAATCAAACAGAATCACTACATTTAGCACTGAATCCATCACGAGACAATCTGAAGAGACTTCTGAATGTAAGCACAGATGTTGCTACTACTTTTTACCTGAAATCCAAAGTCTTTGAGAACTCGGAGCTTCTCCATAACATCAGGAGTCACCCAGTCAGGAGCTGACATGTTGTGGCGGGACTGAATTCACACACACAGACACACACACACACACACACAGTGGGAATTATGAAAACCATGAAGAAAACCATCTAAATAAGGCATTAATTAAGTACTTTTAAAACTGACAAACTGTCCTCTTGATAGCACTTTGTCAGCAGTCCTCTGCCTGAACCTCTCTCACTGCAACCATCTCTCACATTATTGCTGAATGTCTCTCATTTCATATTTGGCTTACACTTGAAATCTCACACTTTTGTGTGTATTTGTCCGCAGAATAATAAGGACATTATCCCAGAAAATGACAGACACTGACGGCGGAACCTGAGATATGTATTGACTATTGATAATTGTTATATACTGTTTGAAGTTCAAAATAAGGCCAGATTGTGGATGCATTAATGATGTTGAATGATCTAATTTATTTCTTAGTAGTTGTGTTTGTTTGTAATTATACAGATTATTCTTTAATATTCTAATCCACATCCACATCTACCAAGAACCTGCGCAAACCATAACCTACCCACCGACTGAAATAAACTGTTAAACCACAAAGGATGTTCAGTGAGCCAACGCCACCAATGCAATAGCTTTCACAAGGTATGTATGTGTGTGTGTGTGCTCACCTCACAGAAGAGTATGTCGTACACGCTCCAGGCTGAGTCCACATTGGTCTCATTCAGGCCTGTTTTAATCCTCAGCAGCTCTATGGTGTCCTAAAGAGAGGAACACAGTGAGCTCCACATACACACATCTGTAGCCCATCATCCTCAATAATCTTTAAAAATGTACTTCAACTTTTAACACTTTTTAATAGATTTTTTGAATTTTTTGACTAGAAAATATAAGAATTAGGCTTCTGAAATTCAGGGAATCAATGTAATCATAGATTTTATTCTCCTTTTGATGACACTTAACCCCCCAAAATTCCAGTAAATATTGTACATTTGACTTCAGTGTCTTCAGTGGTCGCTATGTCCCTGAACTTGGCACTGTTACACTGTATGTGTATCATTTAGTGGAGAAAAGAAAAGAAGAGTGTACCTGGTATTTGGCCTTGACTTTAAGATATTCCTCTGTATGTTTAGATTCATTCATCAGCTGTTTGTAGCGAGGACAGTCACCCAGAGGATAAGAGAGGAGCTAAAAGAAGAGAAGGAAAGTTCAGACAATGAAGCACTTATATCGAGGAAGGAAACTATTTAAACTTAAAACTATTTAAATCATATAGGTACCCTCTCTTCACTTTGCGGAACGGTGTGCACAGGTATCGGCTGCCACTTTAAGATTGGTTCAAAGATCTGCTGGCCAGTGGGGGGGTAGAGACCTAGATGTTGGCAAGAGCCAGAATAATACAGACTGTTAATGTGAGGAAGGAAACTACTAGAAATAGAAGAATTACTCTTAGAAGAGAAGTAGGAAGGAAGAGGAGTTAGCTGGTGTTCAGACCTGCGAGGTTGGCCTCAGCACTCATCAGGGTGCGATCGTAGTCTGTACTGCGAACT
>NW_023340206.1:6516029-6529078 GCF_004916995.1 Morone saxatilis
ACTTTTAAAGGAACTAAAATGTTCCCTCAGCCTGTCATTTGCCTTGTTGCCTAGCACTGCTGTCTGCGTTCCCACCGCAGACTACAGACTTCCATCATATTCCAGTAATTCCAGCACCAGTGGGAACCCTGTATAACACCAACATGGCAAGGCGCCCTTTCTCCTAAATAGTAATATGAATCATCGTCTGTCTGCGAGCGTTCAACTGAGGCGTCATGTGATCTGACAGCGAAGAGGAGAGTCCATCTACCTCGTGTCTGTCATAGGATTCGTTGAGGAATCCTTTGTATCGACTCCTCAGAAATTGTCCCAGCTCAAAGTGCTGCTTCATCCCCACCTGAAAACACACACAGACATCGACATCATACTCCTGCTGCATCACTGGATGTCACATTTCTACAGGTACACGTTTAAAGTGGGTCAATAACATCAAAACAGCAGGTTAGATGTGATAAACTAGAGAATATTGTGATTGCTGTGCACACAGATACTAATTGGCCTGATTTTACCCTTTACCTCAACAGTGGACATTTCTGACCTACAAGGCAGGTCTAAATGTTTGATTCTTCTCATATTTGTCAAGAAATGACCAAAAGGAGGAGTTGTGCTGACACATTTGTGTTGTGTTTGTTTCACTGGACGTGCTCCAATGTGCATGCTTCTATTCATCCGTCATCGGCTTCCTGAGAGGATGTCCCACCCAAGGAGAGGTTTTTTTCCTCCACTTTCAGAAGTATTTGTTCATGTGTTTGGACCACAGGCAAACATCAGTCTGTGTTGTACTGATCCCTTTATAAATGTTTAATCAATAAGTACAAATAATCGGTTTAAGTCCAATCTCTTTATTTCATATCTCCCATGACATCAGGTCCTTATATTTCTGTGTTACATTAAAATAGGGCTAATTGGGCCTCCATAGCCTTTAATGCTGTATGTAACTTTGTGCATATCATTATAATAAGCCTACATACAGTTAAATGCTGAGTATTTTGAAATTCATATAGAGTTCATAATGTATACAGGTCTTCAGTTATAAATATAATGGGAATGAATGAGTCTTCATAGGTTAGAATGCTATTCTACCTATTTTGATATTAACAGTAAATGGATACATAAATTCTGACGCACTGTGATTACTCCAATTAAAAAAAAAAAAAGTTCATTATACCTGTGATAGCTGTCCAAAACCTTGTGGCCAGGCGCTCTCTTGGTACGGATCGGTAGGATAGGCTTTGACTGGGGACCTGTCACCATGCCGAAACAACTGGAGGGGAGAGAGAAGAGACGTCAGGTAACACCCAAACTAACAACACACTATTTCCTCTTAACTGGGAGAAAAGAAAAACGTCCACTATGGCAAAAGAAAATGTCACACACAGTCACTTTCAGTATTTTCTATTAACCCAGACAGTTTCTCTTCTCCCAGCACTGCTGCACAGACACTAAAGAAGGAACATACTGTAATTCTGTGATAAAATGAGCAGCAGAATCACTCACTATACAATTTTACATTGAAAGATATTTTAAACCTGATGAACACTCAACTAAACATGTGACACATAAACATGCAAGAGGCTTAACATTGAGATTTCAGAAAGTAAAATATGCTGAAGTTAAAAGCGTATATGATGGAAAAATGTGACTGTAGCAAACTTGACTTGATCGAACTGATTAACAGACTGTCAGCAGCTTTTACTCTTCCATCATGTGACTTGTGTTTGACTTTATAAGCCTACTTAGATTGAAGTCCTGTTTCCCACTGCTCGAGTGAGAAGAGTTTAGATATCTGTATTATTCTGAAACACACTTATCTCCTCTAAAACAGAAGCAAGCCAAAACCTTCGTCCTCTTTTTATCTGTGTCCACACTGCTGGCTGTTATAAAAAACAGTCAGCTGATAGTAATGATCCTGTTTGTCAGACTCTGTAATGTCAGTAAAAACGTGTCAACTGAAAGCACCAGAGGCCTTAAAATGAGTAATAACCACAGTATAAGCACATCCAGAAACCAGAAACAGGAAGAACTAACATAAAGTGTGTCAAAGCCATTAAATAAGTGAGTATTAGGAAACATAAATCATATTGTGCAGGATAAACAACTAACTACAGGGACATGTTCAGGAAGTAATAACTTATATTTGAAACTGCTCCTTTAGAGAGGAGAACTACTAATGTGGCAGGTTTAAATTAACATCTGCATCCAGTCAATTAGCTCTTGTTCCTGTGCCGGCTATTCAAGTAGAACAGTTTCAAGTTTCAATCTTCGAGCACACTACAAAGAAATGTGGGTTTCCGTTCTCTGGTGTGAAGAGCATGCATGACTGAGCTGCTCAAAATAGCTGAAAAAGTGTGTAAACCCCATTTGAAAGGGCGGATTATCCCTTTAAAACTCCTAATCTTATCTGCCCCACGATCCATTAATGGCCATCTAGCACCGTTTCCACGAAAGAGTGCGAGAATAAGAACACGTTAACATTAAGCTCCCTCCCTGTTGGAACGACAATCAACGAAACTCTCACATGACAGTCTTGACCTGACCGAGCTCTCAGTGTCGTACTTTACATGCAAGATGATCGATGTCATGGCTTTAAGACGGGAAAACACGAGTGTGTCCGATGCTATTTCAATTTTCACAACCATGACAGATTCCATGAAGAGGGTTAAAGGGTGGGAAACACTAAATCTATATAGAATATATGTTAATTAATGTGTTTTGTGATTCTTTATATTCAAAATGTGCAGGATGCTTTTAAAAAGTATTGTTTTTTTACCCATGAGCAGTCACAATGTTTGTGTTCACAGCTTCAGTGTCTATTACCATGCTACATGTGTCTCTGCACTGTGCATAGGAAGTTACTGGACATATGAAATTCACTGGCCTTTATTAACAGTTAGTAAAGTGCAATTAAAGGACAACATGAAAATACACTAATGTGTGCAATTAAAGTGGGAGTGATGCTTTAAAAGATGGCTTTTGCTCCGTAAGGATGATGTTTAATGACTCTGTGAGGATTAGACAACATTTAAACCATCCACAAAGCCACAAACGACCATTTCAAATCCTCTCACTAAATATCTAGAATGAGATTTACAAAAAGAATAAGAAGTTACACAAATATCATAGTTCAATCTGTATATTCTTACAGCAAACAAAGCCTTGGGAAAGCCATGACACAAGTTGACATTGTATTCTTTAAATTTACATTTCATGTAAATAAACAGCCCTGTTTAAGCATGGGACAAGACGTTCTTACAACAGTTTCAATTTTGCTTGTTTGCGTCCTCTTGCATTGATCGTCTTTGTGCAGCTTACTGCTTCTCTGTTAAGACAATAACTTGTGTATCCTTGACTACACTGCGTTTCTTCCCTGGGGCAAGCAGGCATTCCCGGTGAGCTGCTGAACAGGTCCGGGGCAGCTGTACCTGTGAATACTTTGGCAATTTGGAATCAGGGAAACATCCACACAGAGACATTGGAGGGTTTCTACATGACCTAAAATCATTATCTGAGCAGAAATACCTCAGATTAGATATCACCCAAAGAACATCAGCATTTACTAGGACACATCAATGTTTCCCAAGTGTTGTTTGGTGTTGGTAGAGCTGACTAGTCACCTGATCAGTTCCTGACAATGAAAACACAATGTTGACTATTGCTGTAGCTCATTCCAAATCATTCGTTCAGGCTGACAGGTCAGACAGGTCAGGTTTTGACTCCTCGTTTGCCAGGAACAACATTAACATGAGAGTTCAAAAACCTCAAATGTGCCAGTTTGTTAATGAAGAGCTGTCTCTGCGCGTTTAGCTCTGAATTCAAAACCATTCATACCATATATACATTTTTTTAAATGTTGAATGTTACAATCATTTAAATAAAATGTCCACTTTTACAACGGGTTGAAGTATCAGCTTTCTAATGCAATGTTGCACAAGCGGTGTGAACCATTACAGAAAATGCACTTCTTAAAAAATCACGTTGCTGGGTGGATTATTAGCCGAATTCACTACAACACCCAAATGAAGCGGACAGACTTAATTTGCGTTCAGATACAACAACATGTTTACAGACAGGCAACGATAACGCAAAATCGCCTACATTTTGAATGCAGTTCCGTGAGCGTCGAACTACACCGAAGACAAACGAGGCGAATCGTCGCAGAGCTCAACACAGCTCCCAAGCGGCTGTACAGGTATTATTATTAAACGTTACTACTCACCACAGTCACATATACTAGTTTTCTTTCTGCAGCGTTTCCACAACACAGCTCCCACCGTTTTAGAAGAAAAACAGGCAACCGCGGCGACACCATGTTTTTTCAGTTCTGTGCAGCCGGAGGGCGATCCTCTGTTTGCTAACCACTGATAGCGGATTGTTTCCTGTGTCTCCTCTCCGAGCCGCAACTACACCGGAAGTTCAAGCGTAAAATACGGCGTGTAATTTTAACAAGAAATGATGTGGGAGACTGAGAGAACACAAAGCGTTAAAAATTTATATATGTCATGTTCTGTTACTTTTTAAGCTTTCATTTGAATTACGCACGTATTAGGCCTTTTTATTCGTGAAAAAGTTGACATGTTGTTAAGCACGTATTTTGTTTTGAAATCAACAAGAAAGAAAAAACGGATGTGACGTTACATCCCATCTGGACTGTGCTTGTCTCGATGCTGCTGTAATGTACAGTTAAATATATAATATATATATAGATTAATAAGATTAATGAGATTAATAAAATGGTAGGCCGAAGCCAAAATTACATGTATCATTGAAAATCTTGATTTACTTAATTTTGGGGGTCAAAATGTCATAACTTTGACTTAGTAGACATATTGAATTACTAATTCAGAATTATTAGATAATAACTACATCAAAATTATGAGATAGCTAAGCAGCACTTGAAGGGAAGGATGTCAATAGTAATACAGTAAAAATAACACTTAAGACACAGTGATTCTGTGTCTGCGGCAATTTAGGACAGTGGAGAAATGTATTATTACAAATTAAATTATTATGTTTATGTGTCATGGAATATAGATTTTAATAGTTAGGTCTCTCCCTCTCCTCTTGTGGCAGACAGGCAGTGGGTGTGGTGGGTGGGGCACATTTAAGCGTCTCTCTCACTCTATCTCTCTGGATTAGGGAGTTTCTATATCTTATATGTAAATAGTTTGTTTGAGCTTGTAAATATTTAAATAATGGTTTGATCTTCTGCCTCCACTGTACATTTCCCTTTTGTGAGTGTGTGTATGTAAATTACCATCACAGTGTATCAGAAACAGGTTTGCCAGTGTACTGCTGTTTGCAGTGATGCATTTATTGATCCACCTGTTAGAAATAAAAGAGAAACAGTAACTAAAAGAAGAATAAAAACCAATTAAAATTGTTATTCAGAGATAAGTGCACAACTACAACTAGCTGAACTTCCATTGTGGACCAGAGTGAGTCAATTAAGTGAAGTAACTTACTGAAACAAAGTTATTAAAGTATAGTCATTATGTAGAAAGTTGGGCACAGTAGTGGAAGTTGTTGTTACTATATCAAACTTTAGAAAATAAAAGTATAATTTTTACTAAGAATATTGAGTATTTTTGTTTATCATGTCTGACTTTTCTTTTGTTCCTTTTTCATTGGCATGGCAGAAATGAGCTGCAGTAACACACCGATCAGTCAGCTGAGTTGCAGTGTTTCTCCTCAGACACTAGAGGTCAGTGTTGTCTCAATCAATCAATGATCGACGCCTGAGAGCTTCCTTTTCCAGTTTTCTTGCTTTTTGCCTTGAATTTTTCTCAGAAATTATTTTTAAAAAATGTTTTAAGAGTCATCCTCCTTCCTCTTTCTACTCTTTCTTCTCTCACACACAGTTGGTCTGCAGCATAAACATCCAGAATTTTAATTAGTTGTTGTTTATGAATAAAGTCACTTTTTTTTAAGGGGGGGGCATCTTCTTACTGTCTGTCTGTCTCTCTCTCTCTCTCTCTCTCTCTCTCTCTCCAGGGTTCCTCTGCGTTTGTTCTTCCTGTGCCTCAGCATATTTTTCCTGGTGGTGAATTTAACATGTGCATTGTTGGTGCAAGGAGCTCTGGAGCGCTCTGAATCACCGAGGTAAACAAAAAAAATACCATCAATGGTTCATTTTATCTTTGCATAATAATGCCACATTTAGCCACACAGAGTGTACTTGATTGTCTGAAGTTAATAACCTCTGTGTCTGCAGTGATGGGGGTATCAGACATGCAGTCCTGGCCCGGGTCTTGATCAACGACACTCTGTTTGTCCTGTGTGCTGTCTCTCTGGCTGTCTGCATCTTCAAGATCGTCAAGATGTCCTCTGCCAACGTTTACCTTGAATCCAAAGTACACATAAAACCATGCATGTGTCAAAAACATGTCTAGTATTCAGCAAAGTTAGATAAACTATGAAAATGTTGTACATTTCGGTGACTCCTGAAACTGAGGTATTGCAGGTAGTACACAGGTTGACAATGTCATGATAGCATGGACATACAGTATTTAGCTAGAAATAAAAAAAAATAATTTAGATCCCAAAATATAATAATATAATAATAATAACACGGGTTAAAAAGCACAGAAGCCCTCCTCACACACAAAAAAAGCATTATAATAAAAGTAATGTTAGCTAATAATTCCTGCTGTTTTCCTTCTGCACAACAGCTCATTTTGGATATTAGTAACATTAGCGTACATTTTCTGTGATTTAATATCAATGTACAGAACACTAGCTGTGTCTAGTCTGCTCTCACAAAGTCGCACAACTCTAAGTTGTTGTTGTTAAACTGCTAAAGTGTTGATCATAAAGCCAGATACAACAGCCATAAATACACAGTTACAATGTGAGTTGTTTTACTTTAAAAAAGGTGTTATTTCTCATCGGTTTCCTTCCAAAACTATCCACCACCTCTGAGCTCATAGTGGGGGTTCCTTCTTGGTGGATATTGAGCAGTTCTCACTCATTACTTTTGTAGTTTGTACAGTTTATGGCACAAAAATACATTGTGGTTGGTTTTCTCTCCTGCATCTCATAATGACAGTGCTTGGAAATCCGCCTGTTTACACTGGTACAGATAATATACGATACCCAGCACTGCTGGCAGTAACGGTGACTCATGATTGTCACCATAACACTTTAATTTATGTCCCTTAAAACTCAATCCCTGCCCCGTAGTCTGTCATTGTGGTCTCAGAGAGGCCTCAGTCATGTTCGCAGATCAAATCTGTGGTGGACATTCAGTTACAGGCAAATGGCTGAGTGATACATGAGCGTGTAATAAGCAGGGTGACTCTTCCTCCAGGGTACATCAGTGTGCCAAGCGACAGCCATCGGAGCCGTGGTGATTCTGCTCTACACATCCAGAGCCTGCTACAACCTGGTGGTGGTGGCCCTGTCGCCACAGGACAGACCCAGTCCCTTCAACTACGGCTGGTACAGCGTCTCTGATCAGGTACTGTCGCCGAGTGTGTTCAGTTATTGATTTTATTTAGCCAGAAACCCAATGCATGTGTGTGTGTGTGTGTGTGGACAATCCATTTTAGGAGATTTGGGAAAGCAATGCTTAGTGGGGTAAAGGGCTTTGTTTGGCTATAAATAACCCTCTGTGTGTGTGTGTGTCCTGACCTACATCAGGGTTCAGGCCATGAGCCCACTTTCAAGGGTTTCATCGTGTTTGTGTGTCTTTGTGTGGACATAATCTGACATTACACATCAATTCTTTAATCTGTCTGTCTACCAGCTGTCAACCCAACATCTCATTATTCTGTCCCTTCCCTGAGCATGTCTGTACAAAGCTTTTTACACTTTACATGTAGTACCTTCTCATCTTATGTCACATTGAGAAGTACACATTTTATTACATGTTTGCATCATTAAATAGATGTAATGGTATTCAATAAAACTGCAGCTTTAGCTTGTGCGCTCAAACCAGAGAGTGCCAGACCAAAATTAGCTTAGTGTTCAATAATGAATAACTCAAGGTTAGGCTATTGTTAGCAGAGTTACAGGAATAGTTTGACAATTTGGGGAATATGCTTATTCATTTTCTAACTGAGAACTAAATGAGAAGATCAAAATCATTCTCATGTCTGTGTGTGAGCTACAGACACGCTCCATCTTGTTGTGTGTGTATTGTGCTCAATGATCAGGTAATGAATACGTCATACAGCGTGTGTGTTTGTGTGTGTCACAGGCCGATGTGCAAGAGATCAGCGGTGAAGCCTACATCGTGTTTGGGATCATTCTGTTCTTCTGGGAGCTGCTACCTACAACCTTAGTGGTGGTTTTCTTCCGGGTCCATAAACCCAACCAGAACCTGGTAAAAACGACGCTCAAAGTACAAATGCCATCAATGATCTGTTCAGAGCTGTAAACTGTAACAAAGCTTGAACGTCTCTCTACCTCTCAGGCTCCAGGAGGGATGATCAACAGCCACAGTTTCAGCTCCAGAGCTTATTTCTTTGACAACCCTCGGCGGTACGATAGTGACGACGACCTGTCCAGAAGCATTAATAGTAGGACTGATCGGGCCAGGTGGGCGCGCACCCACACACACACACACACACACACACACACACACAAATACAACCTTTCAGTATGTTATCAATAAAGTCCAATACTGAACTAAAGTTAATGACTTTTAAGTGATTTTTCTTCAACACCTCCTCTCAATCCCTTCTCAGTCTCCTCTCCACCACCCCCCAGCTGGGTACGTCTAGTTGGTACGGGTCCATCCAACGCAACGGGACTCTGACAGCCGGCGTCGCGCCTGCCCAGCAGCCGCCATCTTCCACGGCCCCCCTCCTCTTCGCCTACGGAAACATCCAGAGTCACAATCACCACCATCACAACTACTACTCCACCCCGCAGAACAACAACTACCACCATCATCATCACAGTAACTTCTATTCCACGCCACAGAATTACTACTGCGGGTCGCAAACGTATTTTTGCACGCCACAGAATTAAGCGCCGTCCATCGTAAAAAAAGATTGGAGAAGAAGATTGAGTAATAACTAACATTTTCCTGCGTTTTTGTCACCATTTCGCTTCCCCAGATGCATCAAAGTAGATACGTCTGAGGCACTGCTCCGAATCAGGTTGGGCCTAAAAACTGGTCCGCCGAATTATTTCAAGAGAAATGTGGCGGCATCAGCAACTGGGAAGTTGTTGTGTCACGACAAAACTGCTTTTTAGGACACCAACGTCTTTAAGTGAGATGTATGGACCAGAATGAAAGCAAGCGCAGACCACAAAGAAAAGGTTTAGCACTAATATGGCTAATACATATAAAACTGCAAAGACCAAACCTTTTCTGTTAACTATTTTGTTCAGAATAGTTTTCATTTCCTAAGACTGGAATCAGGGACCAGATAATCATCGCTCTTGTCATCCTTTACCCCCGTTTTCCTTGTAAATTTCATCCAATCGTGCTTCTATGGAACGTGCCATTCTGCTCAGACAGGAGCCACGAAGCTAACGTGGCTAATAATGCAGAAGCTGGTCTGTCAGTCAACACTTCTGGACGCAAAGACGTTATATTCACTCATCATTTGTCAAACTATTATTTGGGTTTGTCAAAAGTGGGTTGTGTGACTGTTTTCAACAGACATGCATAGGATACTTAGCATAAAAAAGGGTCATTTAGGCTGGAAAAGGACGGTGGCGGATTCTGGCCTGCTAGCTGAAAGACTCTTTCTGACAATGAAAACCAAATGATATGCGTCTATAAAGGGCATTTCATGGTGTTTCTCACTTTTAGGTCTGGTTACGTATGACAGGAATTAGCTGTTGCTAATTTGCCATCGGCCGTTGTAGCAGTGGGAGCTAGCTTATAGCCAATGCTAACTGTTATCTTAAACGCATAATCTGTTTAACCAAGAAAATTCTCACAAACCAAAAAACAACAAGCTCATCAAACTTCCATCCATCACAGACTTTTGTGACGTTTGTGTTCATTTTTGGTGCCACAAAACTAGAAAGCTAGCAAGCTTAAGACTTCCGCCTGCGTACTCGGTCCTACTTTACTGGATTATTGTTTAGTCAACATGTAAAATAAGCTTTTCATAACTCTCATAACTGACTGTAATCAACAGACTGGTCTATTCATCTCAGTGTTCACAAATATCATCCATATAAACTGCTTACAGCCGCAAATTAAATGTGAAATTTATATGTAGCTGCCATATGGGTGTTATTGTCAATCTGAATAGCACTAGCTTGGTCAATATGTAAGTGTGTACAAAAACAATGTAACATCAAAACAAACGCATTATAAAAACAAATAGGGGGAGGAACAGTCAACAGAGGACTTTAACATCTGCTCCCTCAACACGCTGCTGTTGGATGAAATAAGTTTCCTTACCCACAGTTATACCATGGAAACTACGTGAAAACCTAAGACAGGAGGGCCGTACACTGTCAAGTTGTTAAAAACATATCAAAGATTTACTCGGCAGTAGCATGATCAACATAATTTGGACAATAGACAAAGGAAAACGAATTTCATTGTCCATCAACAGGGTGGAAGTGTCTCTATGATGTATTTTTGACCAAAAACCTTTTAATGTAATTTGATCCTTTGTGAGCTGCGAGGCAACAATTTGCACTTATTAAAAGTTCACCTTCGGAGGAAAAAGGCTTCGGGCCCCGAATGTAGGATTTCATCTCCTACTGGTTTTATGTATTTTCTTCGATACTCGTCTGTATTCTACATTTTACTATTTATCCTTTGAGAAAGGAAATATCAATGTGCCATCACATTTTGTCATATCTAATAGTTTCATTCCTTGAGGAGAATATTTTTGCACAAGAAATGGTTGGATGATGTGTTTGATTGTTTGTGAGTTAATCGATTTCTAATCCATGTGTGACATTTTTGAGTCGGGATGTGTGTGTGTGTGATCTTAGATTTTTGTTGAAGTATGCTTTTATAATATTATTTTTATTGTTTAACAGATTTTATATTTTATTTTGTATCACTTTCCCCTCTCTCTCTCTTATCGTTATTCATAATCTCACGAACCTCATGGCCGACAACAGTTCACTTTGAAGGAACATTTTCATATATAACCAGGTTCTCAGACCAAAATCAGTGTATCTGTGCTTAACTTAAGTTTGTTCGGACTGAATGGAGAAAAAAAAAAACGCTGCCCATGTGTTCTTGAACAACTCGGTACTTTTAACTTCAGCTGTCAATCTGTAAATGACCATGTAAACTTAGACTTCATACAAAGAAAAGAAAAAAAAAACCATCACTTGTATCAATGAAATACAGGGATGGAAATGAAGTTGCCGGTGTCGGGGTCCAGCTGGTCACCTATTTCAGAAAACATCTGCAGTGCATGCTTCTGCATCAGAGCGTAAGAACTCAGTGTCATATTTTATTTCCAGGGTGATATTATAAGTTGTGTGAAATTGTTATTTTGCTCTATCTGCTATAAAAAAGAAAAGGCAGTGATAATTGTTTAATGTTATGGATTGTTTTATCCGTGGCCATACTGAATGTAACCTATTGTGTGACAGATCACTAATGATGTATGCAAGAAAAGCACTACCATGTTTAAATAAAGGCCTGCACTGTTTTTAAGACAAGCTTGAACCAGAACTTGTTAATGGATTTGCCTTAATGGTTACAGAGAATATTTTCCCATGTTAAACTGAACATAAAATACTATATATAAAAGTCTTATACAAAATATTAACTAGTTTCCTACCCAGAACCGGTGTACAGTGTACAGTGTGTGATCAGTGCATCACCACTACATTAGAAAGCTCAAACCACCAGGCACAGAAATGAACTCCTGCAGCTGATCATGCGGCTGAATTTACCAGTTAACAAGTTTAGGAACATCCGATTTAAGTCAAGACAGCAGCTGGCTCACTGAAAACACGGCCAAGTTCTGTATCAGTTCTCTGAGACATAAACATACTGTAGAGAGCTATTAGTGAAAGCCCTGCACTGAGAAAATACATCAGCCAACGTGAAGACATTGCATCCCAGACACATAAATGGAAGTGAAATCACTTTTTAATGTTTATTTTTTCTTCATAAACAGTTCATGAATGCTGTTGAAGACCTGCAGATATACCGCAGCCCACTGTCTTTGTGTATGAGAGTGAGAGCAGCTTCTGAGCTGAGCGCTAATTGGACTGATTTGATTGGTGCTGCCACACTAATAGCTCTGCATTCCTGAGGGGGATTTTTATCTGAACCAAGATAACACTGTTCCAGGTTGACAAGTATACAAACTGAATGTTTACATCTGTCAAAAGGACCGGTGTGTAGGATTTAGTGACATCTAGGGGTTAAATTGCAGATTGCATTCAAATTAATACTGCTCCCAGTTTACAGGAGGAACTGTGGTGGCTGCAAAGCTCAGAAAAAAACACGAAAGGCCCCAATCGAGATCCAGTGTTTGATTCTGTAGATAAAAACAGCTCATTTTAAGTTAATAAAAACATGATTCCTATTTTCAGGTGATCATACACTAATGAAAACATACCTATGAATATTATATTTAACTTCTGCCAATAGATCCTCCTAAATGTTACACACTGAACCTTTAAGTAAAATAATCCAGAAAGCATCTTTGTTTTTTCCATATTGTACATCTACAAACAACACTTTTGATTCGATTGATCATTTATTTTTTCAAACAAAACATTTACAACCAACAAATTCTCAGTCTGATTGATCAATTCATACAGCATGAAAGAAAAATGGAAATGATCATTTAGAGCAGAGCCACACAGTACTTTTAAATAACCTTAACTGTGACAAATGAGTTTAACAACTAGCAACTTAATTAAAACCACAGAATCTCAATATGATAAGGTCCTGACTTGAAGAAAAACAACATCCTGTTCATGTATTAGGAGTTATAGTTATTTGTAAGATATTAGATTTCTTTGTGTTTGTATCCAAAGACCCAAGGCGAACAAAGAAATGTTCATCTACTCATATATAAAACCATGTTTTTTTCTAAAACTACATGAGTTTTAGGTCCATATTTTAATATTTCTTAATGACATTGCTGATGGAA
>NW_023340206.1:6529103-6531684 GCF_004916995.1 Morone saxatilis
AAGTGTAAAGATTTCCAGTTCCCAGACATCCACAGTAAACTGATCTGATTCTTGTGACACACCAAACAAAGAAAGTCATCTATTTCACTTGTTTTCCCTCTACAAGAGGTGAAAAGGTCAAAGGTCAGCTGGTGCTTAAGTGTCTTGCTAGAGGATATTAGGTGCTGGATGCTCGCGGTCCGGCTCAACCCCATCCTGCTGCTGATAAATCAAACGCACATGCTTGAAGAAGTTAAAATCAAAAGAATTTTGAATCCTACAAAAATACATGTTACGGGTTACGTCAGAACAAAAAATCTCATTATTATATAAATATTTAAGGCATCTCGGTCATTAGGCCTCAGAGTCGACACACACACACACGAGAACACAGATGAGCCGACACACACATACTGTACACAAACTGATCTTGTTACATGAAGGAAACAGAAACAGTTTGCGCTGAGATTTAGAACCGAAACATTCTTAGATAATTAAGATAAAGTTTTTTTTGTGCTACATGTTTTTAAGAAAAGTCCAAGGGGGAAAGACATTATGCAAAACACTAAAAAATAAGAATTTGTCTGTTAAAGAATTTGAAATGAGATAACCAACAACTCATCATTTCCCCATCATGTTTCCAGACCATAATTATATTATTTAAAATCACAACTATGTTTGTCTTTCCAAACTTTTCTGCAGCCGTTCAAGTCACAAAACGCAGCGTTAAACAAACCCAGACTGAACAACAAACACAGTGTCTTTCCGAGCAGAGATCTGGGTCATATTTGTTGAAATTATAAACTCATTTGGCTGATTAGAGATCAGCTAATGTAGAAATCAGTCCTGGTCCCTTTAACAATGTCTCACTCATCACTACTCATGTAAATGATGATGAAACTGGTTTTAAAAGAGTCTTAAAAATCTTAACTTTTTCCCTCTGACCCGACAGGAACGGGTCATTTTGGATAAAAACTCGCTGTTTGAAAATAAAAAATAAAATCTACTCATTGTGGGTCCAGAACTGAACATCAAACAGGTCTCTCAGGAGTTTTACAGTTCATCGTCATCGCTGCTGTCCCAAGACTCAGCGAGGTTTGTAGATCTCCGCAGCAGGAGTTGGTGCTTCTGTCAGGATTCCTCTCCGACTTCCTGGTTAATCACGTGGTGGTATCCCCGGTTGCTCATTGGCTCCTTCTGCCAGCAAATAACGCCGAGGAGGAGGGCGATGAGGAGAAGGAGCAGACAGCCGGACACCGCCAGGCTGATGATCACTTCTGAAGACGGAAAGACAAAATAAAGGATCAGTGGTGGAACAATTAATTTTATCAGTCTTTTTTAGTGAGTGTGTGTTTGAAAAGTTCACCTGTATCTCTCCCTTCTGAAGGAACCTGACACTCCTTCTTCCTGTCTTCTGAAATCGAGGACTTTGTAATCTTCACAAACTCATTTAGGGGGCAGTCGAGGGAGCAGCCTGGTAGCTGCAGAGGGTACGGCTCCACTGTGCTGTCATTCCGGTAAAACAGCGACACCGAAGCAGAGCTGGATGGACACAGAAAGAGAGAGAGTCAGTTAAATGTCACAACTTTAACAATATTATTAACACATTATCTGGAGCCTTATAGTATACATTTTAAACAAACTGCTTTATACATGTTTGTATTTCTGACTCAGCTGAATCTTATTTTGAAATTCAACACAACCGAGGTCTCGTCCATTTATTATATTTAGCAGATCTCTTTCCTTTCTTTCAGGTTTGAGCTCCTCAATATCACATGGAGACTGTGTGTCAGTATAATGTTTGAGTGAGTGTCTACAGTGTGTGTGTGTGTGTGTGTATGTGTGTGTGTGTTACCCGTTTTCATCCCGGTACAGTTCAAATATTTGGCAGGAGGCATACGGCGGCTGTTTTCCATTGAACACATTCAAGCTGGCCTGGAGAGCAGCTACAGTAGTGTCATGCTGTTAAACAGACACACATACACACTTTAAAAGAAATAATCTTACTTCCTTTCTTGTCGAGATTTGCATGAGAAGACAGATACCACTCTCGTGTCTGTGTGTTAAATATAGAGTTACAGCCAGGAGATGAGCTCAGCTTAACATAAAGACTAGAAACAGGGGCAACAGCTAGCCTGGCTCTGTAAAAAAAATAAAAAAAAATAACAGTAATTGTATTGTTAACTAGCTCACCGCTGACAGCATCATAAATTTCAGTCTCTGTTTCGGGTCTGGGACGGCCATCTTGGAAAGATTCTTCACTATTTCACCCAAAAGGGAATTTCCTGGAAAACCACAGGGACAAAGTTTATATTCCTTCATTAATTATTTCCCCATTTCATCCTGTATTTAAAGCAGAAGTCTTGTTTTTGAGTTTTCCTGTTGTCAACAAATCCCATGAAAAGACCAAAACCAACACTGAATGTATCCTTCTAACAAGCATTGTGTGCATCTTATTCCTCTGTGCCACAGAGCGCCTTTATTGTTCCTTCATTACCACACACACAGGTTTATTTTTACACACCGTCCTTCCGCCACAAATACTCGCTGGAGCACCAAATGTGGTTTATTCCGCTGTTGAAAATAGTCCCCTGCAAATGCA
>NW_023340206.1:6531784-6546800 GCF_004916995.1 Morone saxatilis
AAAAAAAGTGACTTTATTCATAAACAACAACTAATTAAAATTCTGGGTGTTTAAGCTGCAAACCAACTGTGTGTGAGAGAAGAAAGAGTAGAAAGAGGAAGGAGGATGATTTTTTGAGATAAATTCAAGGCAAAAAGCAAGAAAACTGGAAAAGGAAAGACTTACTTGTATTTGCTGAGCTCTGGGGAATACTTGGCTTTAGCCTTAAACATCACCTGAACAAAGAAAAGCATAAAAATATCATCACACACACACACACACACACAGCGGTGGACATATAACACATATTTTCATGATACTTTAATGAGATATATTATCGGAGATTTAATACATCCACGAAAAACATGAAGATAAGATAGAATAAAATGGAAGAGCAAAGGGGGTTAGGGTTTCTTTTAGGATAAAGGTGTGAACTTGACAGAGCCAGAGGAGATTCCTGTGTGACATTGAAGTGCACAAACAGACATGCAGACACGAGGGCTGCACAATTAATTGAATATTATTGAAATCTAAATATGGCCAAGTGCAATAATGTGTGACAAAAAAACAATAAAAATGAAGTACTGTAGATGTCCTGGTCTACAAATCTTGTATCTTCAGATGTAATAAAACATGTTTGTTTGGTACAGACCCCCAAAAGATTTCATGATTTAAATTTTTTAATTAGTTTTATTCAGTAGAAATTCAAATTGTGATGCAAAAATTACCATTCCCTTTAATTGTGAATCATATCACATGTTTTTACCATATTGTGCAACCCTAGCAGACACACTTCATACTTAAAATTATACATAAAATTGACACAAACAATGCTCTATGCTTTGCAATTAGTAGCTCTAAATGGCTAATAATACACTTGTATCAAGTAAGAATAGAATTAGCCTCCATCACAATGTAGGTTCACCTTCCTATACGAGGTGTTTTATTCAATATGCTGTTGGCTCCTTAGATAAAATGTAAATTGGCCTGTTACAGGCTGTGGATGTGACCACTGATGGTTTTTAGTAACAAATGACAAAATCTCTATCATCTAATGTTCTGCATTGTCATTGTGCCAATCCTTATACGAGATAAGGAGGAGACATTAGCCAGAAGCTAATGAATGCTGCACTCAGACTTACATTATGCAAATGATACGGCAGTAAGAGCACATACTTTATGCTAATTCAAATGAAATGTTTTGGCTCTATGTAAATCAGGAATGCACCAATAACCACTTTATTCAGACCAAATATAAGTACAAATACCGGGTACCAATGTAAGTACGTAATAATAACATTACAGTTCTAATAATGAAGTTTTATTCTCATTAGATGTTCCTCAGTTTGACTGTAACAAATTAAATGTAGTAGTAGTTGTATGATTACAATTACAAGCACAGTATCAGAGCTGATACCTGATACTGGTAAGAGGTACATCCTTAATGCAAATGGACAAACAAACAACCAACAGCTGTATTTTTTGACTTGTTTCAGCCTCGTTTCATCAGAAAGGAGTGAAACATAAAGATTTCCATCAACAGAAAATCCACAAAGAACCTCTCTTGTACTTGTGTTGCCTGTTTGGTATTAAATAGCTCCAATAAACACAACAAACAAACCAAACAAAACTACATATTAGCTGTTTTGCTGCCAACATGTTATCAGTAGCGACCTTAACAAATATAATATTAAACTGTACACAAGTCCAGTTTACAAAAGCTGGAACACTGGCCTCCATTGATCCAATTCACTCCCTTCCTGGAATGACTTTTTGCTTTTGAAAAATGTTTATCAAAATCTAATTCACTCAGTTACCAAGAAACACGCAGACATAAACAATACTATCACCGATCGGCCCGGTCAGATTCTCCTATCTGATTCACGGTGAATCGTTTGATATTAATACGAAAAGGGCCGCGGCCACAGAGGTCTTGGAAATTGCTCAACAGTGAATTTAAACACACAAACCCACAGTCACACACATAAACACTCAGCATTTTGTGTGAGAATGTAGGCCAGTAGGAGGTAATTTGTAACCTAGAAATGAAGCAACCAGCTAACAGACCACTGCCAGATTACATGTACACTATAAATATGTGTGTGTGCCTCAGAAATCTGTAAGAAAATGCAGCAAAATCGACATTTTCTCATCTAATAGCAGATTTACCAGTAATAACCCTGTTTTTTTATCTGATTATAACCATCATCATTGTCCCTAGTAGGAAAGAGCTCAGATGTAATAAGGGGGAAGTAAATCACAGGTCAGCACTAACGCCTGACTCATCAGAAAACTACACACAAGTATTTCCACACATGTATGTGTGTGTCAGGTGACAGCGCCGTGTCACAGTGGCATGATGTTATATCAGCGCTCTGCTCACGTACTCTCAGTGAGTTCAGCATTAAACAGTTCGCTAGTACGGCGAGAAAAGCAGGTACTGTGTTGTGACACCGGCTGAACAGATTATTGATCACACTGAGACGCGACTTTGCTAAAAGACAGATTGTATGTGCTCGTGTTCAGGCAGACTCGCAAACTCTGGGGTTTTATATGTGTATATGAAGCTACTGGTCATATTTGTCATTAAATCAATTAGCTGACCTACAGACAATTAATCAGCAACTACTGTAATATTCTTCAAGGAAAATGCAGAATATTCTCTTGTTCTGGCTTCATAAATATGAAGATTTGATGCATTGCTTTCTCATATATGGTCGTAAACTATTAATATCCTTATTGTTTAGGCTGCTGGTCACATTCAATCAATGATAAAAATATCATATATTAGCCTAAGTATAGTTAAGACAGTGGTTCCAAACCTTTTTGGCTTGTGTCCCCTTTAAACTGATCAACGTTGTGACATCCACAGGTTTAATAGTCATGAACAACTCAACCTAAGTGATATTCCCTTCTCAATGTGTTTTATTTTGGAGTTTTTGGAGATATCTTTTTATAGAATAAATCTTCTAGATCTTCTATCTCGTTCAGCAGCTTATGAACCCCCAGATTGGGAATCATAGGAGAGTGGATTCGTTCAGTTACAGGAGCACAAATGGTACGAATGTTTTATATAACTGTCACATGAACACAAACAATAACCACAATTTTGCAATAAGCTGACCAGCGAAATCTTGTTTACAAACATCCCACAATTGATTTTGCAGGGTTATAGTCTGTTTTAGATTAAAAAAAAGAATTATGGTGTGAATTTGTTAGCAAATAAAGGCTCCTTTCCACATCCAGCAGATACAGAGGAACTCAAAGGTTCATTTTGAGTCCTGTTTGTGTTCACGTGATGCATACAAATCCAATATTCTCTCTTCTTTTAGCTCTATTTTTGCTTTCTACCAACTCCTGAGAAAAATATGTTTCCACCATGTTCACCAGCTGGCAGCTAACTTTGCCTGTCGTCTGCTGGAACCAAAACAGTAAAGTTGTGGGCCCAAAAACTAAAAACATTGAGCTAAAAGATGCCCAGGATGTCATTTATTTTTATTTCTAAGACTTTAAAAGCAGTTTGTAACACTCCTCATGATTAAGAAAGCAACAGGCGACATTGTGTAACGCATTAGACCCTGCACTGTTTACCAGACAGGGCCCAGTCAGGAACAACAGCACTGCAGCAGGAAGTTTCTACTGTGGGAAGAAAATATGAATCTGATACATTATTCACGTCTGACCCGGCTAGACGTGAAACCACAAGCAGGAAAAGTTTGTTCACTGAGCCGACCAGTCACATGGTTTCCCCACACACAGATAGAGATACATATTTTTAAACCTATAATGACAGGTTTAGCAGATATAGAGGAACACCATTTTGCAACCCTCAAACACGTGATGGCAGTTTTTTTTTTGCTGCTTTAATGCAAAGAGAAAAAGAAGATGTTTATTTTATTGAAAGGGAGTGAAGTTTGTGTGCTTTGACTGGCCACAGATCAGCTAATGGGCTTCAATGTTTATTCAGCAGTCATATGACTCCACTGGCTTCATTACCTAATCTCCACTCAGCCAGTTGGACGAGCTTCCTTTCTCCTCACACCCCCACATGAGGTTGAGATACCTTGTTTTCCTTTGAAGGCAGTGATTGAACTGTGCTGGTGTTTCCAACTAAAAGTCACTAAAAGTGTGTAGGTGTTTTTTTTTCTTCTGAGAGAGAAACAAGCAGGTCTTTGACATTTGGAGTGGGCAGGTGTTGAACAACTGTGACTGACCAACTGTGTCCCTCTCCTGATAACACGCCGCTTGACGGGAACATTTCCCTGTTGGGCAGAGTCTCGTCTACTTATTGAATAAAACACATCAATGGAGGCTGGGCAACACAGGCTTTTAGTGGGAGATCTTAACATCTGTCACCCCGGGACACGAGCCGAGTCAATTTGCAGAGCTTTCAAACCTAAAAAGAAAAACCAGCTTGAAGTCGGTCACCCTCCCTACTATGGAACATGTAGGCTGATGGTGACCACATTTGCAGAGGAAGAAACGCCGGCTATTACAGAACCCTACAAGCAAAAACTGGAGTTTTAAGTTACTTTGCAAGGGACACAGACGAGTATTGACAGTGACACACTGGCCACCCACAGTGCTGCATTTTGACTGTCTTAAAACTTGGTTAACATAAAGGCTGCAACTCCTGATTATCTCCATTATTGATTAATCTTTTAGACAGATAATTTGCTCACCACAATATCCCAAAGCCAAAAGTGATGTCTTCACATTGCTTCTCTTTTCCAAAACCCCCAATGTGTCTTTATTAACGTATCATAAATGACAAAGAAAAGCAGAGAATCCTCCCATTTTAGAAGCTGGAACCAGAAAAATGTTTGACATTTATGCTTAAAAGAAATGACTGAAACGATGACTCAGTTCTAACAATGGTTGGCAATGACTTTGCTCTCAATCCACTAATAGTTGCAGCTCTCCTTAACATTTTAGGAAATGTGCCTATTTGGCTTCTCACTGAGGGTTAGATAAGAAGATTGAAACCACTCTAATGTCTGCCCATTTAGTATGAAGCTAGAGCCAGGAGATTCAAGACTGCAAACAGGGAGAATATTCATTTGATATTTAATATTAACCAGCTAATCAGTTCAGCTCTAATTTTATCCAACATATCTGGCAAATAGAAGCACAGTCAAAGCCTCATGGGAGATGTAGTTTCTGCTCCTTTATCTTTGCTAAAATGACAACTGACGTGTGTTTACTGCAAATTTGATGTGACAAAGACGAATCGTGCACTTTTAACTGGAGATGGGTGATCAGCCTGGTACCAGGAACTGAGGACCTTTGGGTTAATAGGAAGTCCTCCAAAGGGCCTCAGTAGAACACAATAGGTTGGAATAACAGCACCATTTGCTCGCATGGGAGTTGAACTGAGTGTTAAGTGTGAAATCAGACGAATACAATGAAGAGAAAAATGCAAAGTCAGCTGTTTTGTGAAATCAGGTCACACACAAAAACACTGCACACCCCCCTCTTTCTCTCTCACTCACACAGAGAGACAGACAGTGCAGTCCTACCTGTGTGAAGTAGAGGTTCAGTAGGCAGAGTGTGAAGAACTGCAGGCAGACGGGGCAGCAGTAGAGCAGCCAGTAGGCCAGAGGCTGCAGCTGGTTGGCCTGCACCACATTTTTAAAGTAGAAAGAGAAGAGGGTCGTCCTCAGCGCTGCCCACAGCAGACACAGAAACAAAAACACGCTCTGGTAGCTGAAGCGCTTGTGTCCGTAGTGCAAAATGAGCCAGAGCTGCAGGTACACGAAAACAAACAGGAAAGAGTAGAGGACGGTGTAGATGGTAGTTAGACTGAGCTCCAGTGTTGGGGAGATTGCAGCTCCGTGGGACTCCTTCAGTGAGGTAAACAAATGGGAATTAACCTCCTCTCCTGCCGAAAACATCTCCACTGACGTCTTGCACTAACACATGGGATGATGTGAAAGGCAAAACCACCAAAAGTGGGTCAGACCTGGGCTAAATTCTGCGTGGATGACAAAAAGACGAGGGGGATTCGGGTGAAAAATTGCGATAAAAGCAGTTTATTTTGAAAAGAAGTGGCATAATGAAGCTGCGCTAAGGGGGGTTTTAAATCCGATACTGGGTGGAAGAAGAAAGACTGTCTAGTTTAAATAAAGCGCTAGGTCCGAAATAAGAAGAAACAGAGAAAGAAAACAAGAGAGAGGTCCCCCCCTTGTATCTCTGCAAAGCTCTTCTCTGCAAAAAACAACTTAAGGGGGGAAAAACCTCCAGATCAGCTGTGATGCAGTTTTAGACCCGCCCCCTTGCTCTCAATCAAAACGGAAACTGACTCAGCGTGGGCCGCCATCTTGGCTCAAAACCAGGCCAATTCTCTCAGGAAACAGCTGACTCCGGAGCCACAGACTGGAGCCAGTTTCCTAACTGAATCTCCCAACTGAAAGACGACGCCACGCCCACTCCCGCAGGGCGCCGCTCCATTGGCTGATGCCGCCGCCCAACCTCCACAGCTCTGCCACCCCATTGGTTCATGATGATGTCAGCTGTGGCAGAGCCCGCCCCCTGCGCGCTTGTGATTGGTCGTTTGTTCAAGTCGAAGCTGCTCCCTGATCCTATTGGCTCAAAGAAGCACGTGGGCGTCTCTCGCAGGAAAAAAACGGACACCAAAACAAATTTTGTCGTCATTTACGTCAAGTTAATGAGCGGAAACCGACGTGTGCGGAAACGTGGTGTCGCCTTCAAAATAAAAGTGTAAAATGATGACTAAACGGAACCGCAACTTCTGGGTTCAGAACAACTGTAAAACTGTATTATCACAAACTACAATCTCTTACAGTATCATCTTTGTGTTTTATCGCATTGTGGTGTGGACTACTCAAAAACACGGCAACAAATGTGTCAAATTAGGATTTTATTTTAAAACGATAACCGGAAGTACTGTTTTAACTCGTCTAGCTTGACACGGTTTCGCGAAAATGATGTAGCTTCACTTCTATTAAGACATTTTTCATATTTCACTGTGCAGCTCGGCGGAAAATAACCTTATAAGCTTGCTTTATCTCCAAAGGACATATGCCGACATGTATCTCTTAAATGTACAGCTGTTGGCCATTTAAAGCCGCATCCTTCAGCAGGCAGCTAACAAGCCTAGCCGATGAACCAGCTTTATTTACATTACTTACTACATTTCTGGACTTTCTTCGGGACTTTACAGTCTTGGGGACAAGCTGCTGCTTACAATTAGCGACACAATGTCTTTTTCTGCCCTCACCACGGTTGTAACTGTGGTTTCTAACGTTTGTGCCACTTGGAAAGACAAAAGTTGAACTTTAACCTCACCTCGACTTTCTCAGGTAACAGTCTGCCAGCATCTTTGTTGTCACTGTCTGCTCCTTTCATCACAGCTGTTTACTAGGTCAACAAATAAGATCTGATTATATGTAATACAGTGCAGGTGATATAAAATAGTAGTGATTGTACATATTAACCATTCTTTCATCCAGAAAGCATCATTTTCATCATGTTTGTCTTTTAAACATGAGTTCTGCTGTTTATTCCTCTATCCTGATACACATTCTGCATCTCCTGGCTTTACAATAATAGTTTGTTCTCCCACAGAGAGCGCAGCAGCCTGTCCTCCACCATGTGGATGTGTATGGCTGTTCTCCTGCTGTGGATGAGGTCAGGAGGATGCACAGAGAAGGCCAACACATCAGACCTGATTGAATACACCGCTGCAGACTTCTATGAGAAATTGCATTCTGGGAAGATGATGTTTGTCTATTTCGAGCATCAAGGTAGGCTGCTCACTCTGTCGTACAAGTTTGAAAAAAAAGCTATTTCTTTCCTACATATTCTCTATTAGATTAGATTCAACCTTATTGTCATAGCACAGATTACAAATACTGAGACAACGAAGTATGTGAGAGCATAAATAGCGCACATAAGTGTGCAGTAGTGACTGGGAGCCAGCAGCCGGTGAGGCAGACCTAGTGCAAGAGACAGTCATTAGGGAAAATAAAAGTATATTTGTGACAATGCAGGACATTTGGATTTGCGTCTCAGGTGTATCAAGTAGTTTTTAAACACATGAAGAGGCAACCTTTAACAACAGCAGCACATAGCATATAAAACATAGAACGTACTAAATCATTGACTGTAGTATTAAAATAGATAAAATATGAAGAGAATAATCAAATATCAAACAGATGTGATCAGAAGAATGATGTAATATCACCTCGCTAACATATTAATAGTTGGGATGGTAGTTTTCTTCCAATATGCCTGAGCTCAAGGTCCACCTGTAGTTTGACGATTGATGAGCCGAGGATGATTAGTAAAGGTTATAGATAAGAACTAATAACTAAAATGACTGGCATCCTCACGCAGGAGGATCTGGATAGATTTAGTGTCGTTTTATTTAGGAATAGTGGGGTCTGTGTGGTATCTTGAATAGAATTTAAAAGTCTATAACGTGATTTGAGGTTGTGTGTATGCTCACTCTCTTATATCAGGAATCAGAGGCACGACTGAAGGTACCTCTTGATAGAGACAGCCTCCAGCTGACAACAGTAGATAGTATAATAACATACCATGCAAAGTTCCAGTTTCAAATCAATTTGTCCTTCATCCTCTCCGCATCAGTCTTTTGCTGTCATGTCAGCAATGATCCAGCCACTTGTCAAGGTGCAACCCAGCAGATAGCAGCGAACTTCATGGAGTATTTTAAAGCCTTTTAACACACTAATCGAGGATGACAGTATTTCTCTCTCTCTCTCTCTGTGTGTGTTCAGTCTCTCCAACCATCTCTCTCTTCTTGGTGGAGTTGGAGAAGTCTGCTGACGCTCTGCAGGATTATGGGGTTCTGGTTGGCAAGGTAACTATAGCCTCCTCAGTGTTATGTGCTCCATCTTAGAAGTTGACATTAAAGCTGAATTTTTTATGAACTTGAAGATGTGGACACGGACACCAGGAAGTGAATTGATGGTAGTTCAGTACCTTTTTTTTTTTTATTGTTTCTGTTCAGGTCAACTGCAATAAAGAGCTGGTTCGCACATACTGCGCAGAAGAAAGGGTGCTGCACACAGCTTTTCTGTTCAGGTACGTTGTGTGGACTACAAAGTACAGTAGTAATGTGAGCTGTTGATTGTATTTGTCACAATAAACAAAGAGGACATACAAGTATTTGGTGTTTTATTTAATCTCTCTCTGACTCTGCCTGTGTCTGTCTGTTAGAGGTGGTAAAGAGTTCTTGGGTTTTGATTTGGACACCGTGTTTGACGTCAACTCCATAGTCTCTGAAGTCCTGTTGTAAGTAAACAACACTCCCTCAGTTATAAGGCAGCAGAGCCGTGTGAGGCTTTAACCTTCAGTCCTAATTGGTCTCTAAAGCACACAATACACACAATCAATTCCCTAGTATGGACACAAACACTCTGGTCCTATTTCAGAGTACATTTGTTACATAAGCTTATTTGTGGAATAAATAACCACAAACTGACCAGACAAACAGTTTATTTAGTCTCTCTGTCTTTGTCTTCCAGTGCCATTCTGCGTGAAGAGGTCAAGTACGTCCACACAGATGCCGACCTGCTGGCCATGGAGAAGGCAGCCAGAGGGAAGAAGGATATTGTGCTGGGTTACGTCCGCAGTCTGGGAACACAAGGTCTGTAAAAGGAGGAGAGGATGGATGTACGGAGGCAGCACAAGATGAAGAAAGTGAGAGTAAAACTGATTGTTTGCTGGTGCAGCGATGGAGATGATCTGGCTGATGAATTGAAAGACTGAGTGACTGACTCATGGATTATACTGTTAGGTGTCTCCTGATGGAGACACAGATTGTCTGATTGATTGATTGACTTGAATAATCCAATTAATTGTGTTGTTTCTGCTGATTGTATTACTCAAGAGCACAGATCGATGATGGAGACGGCGTATGTGTATGGATCCAAATACCAGTTCATCCTCATAACTGGAGGCCCAGTCCTGAAGCACTTAGGGTAGGTTCTTCATCTTTGTACCTTCATATCATCAGATCAGAGAGATATTTCTGGGTGTCTGTCTCTCAGGTTTAAATTAAGTAATACTTAAAGAATACATGGGGAGAATTAGTAGGGGGCTAAAGTCATGGGTCAGAGTTGTTTATAAAGATATGAGCTCAAATTGTGATAAACATCTTCTGAGAACTTTTTACTTGGAAAGTTGTATTTACTGTCTCTCCCTGTCCGTCTGTCTTTCAGTGTTAGCGAGTTGTCTCACTCGTCTCAGGTGTGGTTCCTCCACTGTAGAGTTCACAGTGGGTTCATGACCGCGATTACCTCTGAGCGCTGCCCTTTGACCCGCATGAGGAAACCCCTGTCCACCCTCAGCCTGCACTCCTTCCTGCAGCTCATGGAGGCTCCACTAGTGGTCAGTAAGACGGAAATATAGAGCCGCTGTGGAAGACTGTATACTTGTGCAAAGATTTCTTTATCTATTGTCGCCACTTGCACATGTCTACAAGTTATGATCAGTTCAAATAATGATTTTTTTAAATGTTCCATTAATTAATTCCATTGAAACTTTAGACACTTTAAATCCAAATTGAACACATTTTTGTCTAATTTTGAAGTCATAAAAATGATCTCAAAGGCAAAAGTGAATATGATGTATTGATTTCTACATAATGTTATGTGTCTCTCCACTGCTAGACTGAAGTTTATGACGACCCCTCCTCAGTCCAGTCCCCCCAGTTCCCCTACCAGCAGACCCCCCAGGTCTTCCTGTTTTCTCGTCCAGCAACCGAACACCTGGACCTGGACACGGCCATCACTCTGGCCTGGAGGCTGCGGGGCCTCGCCCTGCTGCTGCTCGTACACAGGTACACTGTGGTGGGGAATTGTTTTTGTTTTTAATTTACCCGCTTTATTGAGACGTAACACATATGCTGTATTTTTCCTGTAACATAGAATTCCTAATTAATAATCTTGTTATCGCTTTTTAATTTTATTATGTTCTGCATGTGTTGTATTTGTATTTAGTCCTATTTCATCCTAAACATTTCGTCCTGTGTTTTCTGGTTTTGTATTCTCTTTTTTCCCAGCTTTCAATTTATCAAAATACATTATTATTGTCTCACAGATGTGTGTGTGTGTGTGTGTGTGTGTGTGTGTGTTGTCAGGCAGAGTCCTGCAGTGAAAACCCCCGATGAATATAACGCTGCGTACAGGCTGCCTGAGAAGGTATGATGGTCACATACAAAATAAGATTACTCGCCTTTTTTTACCCATGTGTGTTTTACCTTATTTGTGTGTGTGTGTGTGTCCTTTGAGAGTTCAGAGGTGAAGTATTTGACCTTACATGACCTTGATGAGGTGTTGGAGCTCTTCACAAATCAAGAGAAAGAGGAGGAGGGCGACGAAGAGGAGGAGGAGGATGAGGACGAGGGGCTGGAGGACGAAGAAGAGGATTCACATTTTGGTAAGTGATGTAAAATGAAGAGGGAGGGAGAAAGTAAGAGTATATCTGTGTGTGTTTATACGTTTGTGTGTTTGCCTCCAGGGAATTTGGACGATGAAATTTCAATGTCTGTCTACGAAAACAGAGGCAACCTGCTGGACATGGACTTAATTACCCAGCTAACCTCTGACAACTTCCACGCCACAGTGGCTCAAAGCAGCCTGACAGCGGCGCTCTTCTACCTCAAATGTAAGACACACTCTCCCTACTGTCCTGTTAAGGATGGGAAGCAAATGAATATGAATGAAAAGTTAAAACAAGTGTGGATGGAATTAATTGTAGTTTCTGTTTTCACCACCAGGGGATGCTGTTTCTATGGCTTTTCTCAGCTCCTTCATTGAAGTTGCAGAGAGACTTGAAGGTGAGAGCACAACATGAACAGTCCTTAAGGCAGCGGGGTTCAAAGTCTGACACTGTGGGCCCCCCCCAGACAACATGGAGACACATGCAACCCCCCCTCAAGCACATTTTTAAATTGTTGACCTTTTTATCTTTATATTAGGGAAAATATCTGTTTATGAATGGATAGAGGAGAATGCTTAAAGTTTTGGAACTACAATTCCCATAGTTTTGGGGGATGTAAACAGGAAGTATAGTGTTTCCATGCAGTCAGTTAGTTCTATTAATAAATGTCTTCAGATTCGAAGGTCCAGATGAGTGCGGTCGACTGTGGAGAGTGGACCGACCTCTGTGCGGCTCTACCTGGCAGCTCCGTCCCGATCCCGTTCGAGCCAATCACGGCCTTCCCCAGCGTCTTGCTGCTCCGCCCCCAGGAGTCGGCCCAGCACTACAGAGGCATGCTGGGTACTGAGGCGCTGCATCGCTTTATTATACTGTGAGAAGTTTTTTAAGAATCCACAGACATGATTGTGTGAAATTATATTATATAACATTGGTATATATTAGATCATCAGGGGCCCTGGGCAAACAAAAGTAACAAACTAGGATGTTGAGTTGGAAAGATGTGAGCATCTACGAAGACAGGAAGGGGTCTAATGAAAGATGCTATCAAGTTGCATCATGGGAAAAGTGGGATCCAGTGTTGTAATACATGTAATACATATTCAGGTCCTTCTTAAATCTCTATATATGATAAAGAAGGTCAAGGAAAGACAAAATAAACTCAAATGAGAAATATAATGGTTCCTGAGAACTGCAATCAATGTCAGTGTTCCTGAGAACTGCAATCAATGTCAGTGTTTTACAGGAAAAGCTTCAACAAATAAAAAACCATGACTGTATCAGAATGATGCAAAGAAAATAAGATGAGACAGATGAGATTCGTCAGAAAACAGTGTTTGCATTACTTGCTTGAGGGCGGTCTACTCATGTCTATTCATTTTAACCATTAGATCTGACCGTAACCTTTGATAGGCCGCTATTTATCTTCACTACCTCAAATAAACACAGAGGAAACACACTCGTATATGAGCTCGACCACATGTTATCAGCCAGTCATAATAATGTCGGGGAGGTTTTACAAATATATTTCCTCTCTGTAGGAGTCTTGGAGTCATTGCTTGTACTGATGTGCAGTCATGTTTTCTTTCACTCAGGAGATTTTCCACAGGAAAGGTTTTGATGTCCTGTAATCAGCCGGACACTTCGATCCATGCTTTTATTTCATCATGACGTGATTGAAGAGCATCTCCTGGGAGCAGAATAAGACCAATCAGACCAAAATGTTTCTTTCTCTTGCAGTAACTATAGTCCTGAGCTTTTAACCTCCACTAGGTCTTCCACACAGTACAGGCCTAACACTGTATTTCTTTATTGTTAAATGAGTATGAATAAAGCTCATTATTGACCTGTTAAATTAAGGAGAAGTCTTAAAGAGCAGAGTGATCACAAAGCATTTCCATCGCGTTCATGGAAAGTATGCCGTCTATCTGTCTATGTCCACCTGTAAATGCTCATTTGACGGTTGTTGTTGTTGTTGTTGTTGTTGTTGTTGTTTTTAACCAGGAGCCTCCCAGCTTCTCCTGTGCTCCTGTCCACCGAAGAGGAAGTGACATCTTTTCTTCAGAAAGTGCCTCAACCCGAGCTAGCCAGCTACAAACCTGACAGAGTGCTGGGACTGTTTAAGACACAAACACACGCAGGTAGGAGGCTGTAAATGTGTTTGTTGCTGTTGTTTTGTTTATGTTGATGGTGATGCCTCAGTAGCTGAAATAAAAAATAGGACTTTATTCACTTTTAATTAGCCAAAAGGTTGAGATAAATTATGTCCCTAAAACTAAGCTGGTGTTATTGTGTATTTTCCTTATTGTCAGGTAAACAGGTCACAAATATGTACTTTTATGTTTTAAAAGGCTCATTCATTTCCTCAAACAGCTGGGCTCTGTAGTTGTCAACCAATGCTACTCAAATAGGAGTTAACAGTGTGTTTGTTGGAGACTATTTTCAGCTGCGGATTAATACACATTTGGAGTGTTAACAGGAGTTCAGGCTAAAAAAAAATCCCTACCTTAAAACAACATAACAATGTGTTGTGTTTGTGGAGTCACAGATGTGAGTCTGCACAGCAGTTTTCTACACTGGCAGCTATTTACTATCAGAGGGTAAACATGGAAATGTGGCATTCAGGTTATGAAGAAATCTACCAAAAATGCATGTTTGTACACATTTGATTTACCCCCGCTGTGCCTCGCTGAATAACGGCGGTTGTGCTCCAGCAGAAGATGACCCAGGTTCAACTTTTTGTTTTCCCTTCTGTGTTGGCACCCCCACTGTGTCGACCATCTGTCTCTATTCACACGGCGCTAAATACGATCTGAACTCAGTCTTAGTGAGGATCTGTGGCAGGGGTACGATGTTTGCGTCAAAATAAACTACAGTGCGTGTGTGTTCATGGTAATGAAGGAACATGTCCGCCAGTGCATCAGTGTGACTCATGGATGTGTTTTTAAAGTGGAGGAATAAGAACAATGGAATAAGAACAGAGGAATAAGATAGATCCACACGCAATACTCTCTGTACAAACCATTGATATCACATGATGAAGTGCTGTTTCTCTGTGTTGCCAGGTGTATCACTGTTTACTGAAGCAGCAAAGTCACTGAGAGGAGAGGTGCTGACTGGGCTGCTGACAGATGGGCTGGCAGAGCAATGGTAACGGCTTTAAATTCAGTCTCGTCATTCTTGTTTTAAGGTCGTTTGTTCCTTTGTTTGTTTGTCTTTAAATATTTATTTTAAGTTTCATGTTTGCTGTGCAGGGCATCAGGACACACTGTGGATCTTCCTGCAGTGTTTGTGTTTCCATCTTGGAGGACGCACACTCATCCCTCCACCCTGTCTGTATCCACTTCTGCTGAAGAGCTGCTCTCACACATCAACACTGCACTGCTGCATCCACTGGTAAAGCCCAACCATGTTCTGTGTTATAAAGTCATGTTTACATTGAGAAATACAAAACCAGATGATGAAAATGATTTTACTACACTATAGGAATTCAAACTAAATGAATGCTGCCAAAAGTCTCTCAGCCCACATTGTGAGCCTACAGTGGGGCAAAAAAGTATTTAGTCAGCCACCAATTGTGCAAGTTCTCCCACTTAAAAAGATGAGAGAG
>NW_023340206.1:6546900-6552231 GCF_004916995.1 Morone saxatilis
GAGAACTTGCACAATTGGTGGCTGACTAAATACTTTTTTGCCCCACTGTATTTCCATTTAAATCTCACGTAAATAAATGATAGGCGTAACTCCTTGGAAATTTGTGAAAGCCAAGATGGAACCGATCACAGTATGTCACAGATAACAAGCACCATATGTGGGCATGCAGAGTTTGGACGTGGTTTCCTCAACGCATCCAAGGTCAGAGTCATGCGTGAGTTTACATTTGCTCATTTAAACAAATACAACGAGCTGATGTGGACACAGCGGTCTTTAATGTAGATGTTGCAAGACAAGACAAGTTCCTGCCTCTCTTAGAGTGTTATTGTGCTGTGAGGGTGAGTAGTTGAAGTTTAATAGCCAGTGTTTAGGGTCTGAAAACTCCTTTTTTAATTGTATTTTAGGCCGCTGTGGATGAAAAGTCCAAGCAATAACAACATCTCCCTTTTGGTGGCGCTGTTGTCTTCATCTTTATCTACACTGGAATGAATGACAGGTCTAATATGTGCTTTCAGGTCTATCCAGTTAAAAGCAAAACTTCTTTCATAAACAAAGACTTATTCTGCCTCATAAAATGTTGCCAGTCGTTCCACAAATCTGTGTAGTGAGATGAAACATGTTGACTGTTACTGATAGTAGTTTGGGTCATTGCTAACATGATCTGTTCTGATTGTGTGTTTTCAGTCTATTGATGATTTGAACTCGCACACTTAAAGTTCTTTCACAGTTACACAACTGCACCCAAGACACTTAAAACAGGAGCTTGTATTGTCGTGTTATTATTCCTCATTGTACAAAATACATTTTCTAATAAGATATAAAATGTCTAAATAGTGGTACATCATCTTAAGTTCTTTATATTTTGCCTCTTTGAGTTATTAAAGGTTATACCAACTTAATACTGTTATTAACGTACTGTTAGTAATATCTTAAGATATTGTGGGGGAAAAGTGTTGCAGCAGTCAAACGGAAACGTCAAATTCAGCCCTTCCTCCCAGCGATAACAATTTGCACATGGTCCCTTAAATAATTCCTAACACTGCTCATATTATTTAGCTTCCTTCAGTTAAATAATTGCTGCCTCTAACACACTTTGTGCTGACACCCACAAGCAGGTTTGATACCATTACAGCTGGGTGTAGCAGCTGCAGCAAACAGCAGAAATCACTGATGTGTGATTCTTAGATATGTAGCAGAAACTGGACTGTGTGCTGATTTTGTATAATTTCCAAACTGTCAGTATCCAAGGTGCTTATTTCTGCCTTCTTTGCAGCCGCTTCCTGTTGGCTCTGATCGCATAAAGTCACACTTTGAAATCCGTGGACTGAGGTGCCCATTTTTGATTTTATCTGTTTTATCTCCAGCCTGAGCTGACGGTGGAAAACCTGCCGTCCTTCCTCTCCCTGGGTAAAGCCCTCCTGCTCCTCTTTGTGGGAGAGGAGGAGGACGAGATCGGGCGGAGACAGAACCAGGCGCTGGTGGAGGAGATGAGAGGACTGGTAGAGTCGGGAGGGGGGAGGATGGAGCGATACCTGGCCTGCTGGATCCATCTGTACGTACATCAATCAACACCATGATATCAGTCATCCATCAAAATATATGGCATTGGATTTGCTGCTCCATCCATCCATCATGTACACATTTTGTTTGTCTGTGTTCCAGTGGTCGTACTCCAGCTGGTATGTCTGTCCTGGGGTCATACCTGGGCTCTTTGCCCCCCCTTCCTGCACTGGTCCTCACACATTTGCCCTCTGGAGGTGAAATCTATCAATACCCCCCCAACACCCCCATAGTGGCCCCATCTGTCCTACAGTGGCTGCAGAGGGTCGAGGACGGGGCTGAGTCACCAGCAGGTAAAGAGGAGGAAGTAGTGGACAGCAATGAGTTAAGAAAATAAAAGGCAGCAGTATTTAGGAAAGTGGAAAATATGATAATATGACAGAAGGATATTTAAACTCTGTTATTTTAATAATAGAAATAGGATCATGGGAGACCTGAGCCAGATGTTTTTCATTCAAGTAATTGTAGTAGTTAATTAAAAAAAAAAAAAGGGGGCAATAAAACAGCCAATGTCAACATCCAGGTTTCTGGATCTGCTTCAAAACCTATTCACTTGATTCGTGGCCCATGGTGGCAAACACAATCAAAGGAAGGAGTGTGGGGCTCCAGAAGCTTTCCAAATAAACCTCAACTTTCAATCCTTTGATTCACTTGTCTGAATGAAATGAAAGTAAACACAGAAATTCGCCCTCTGAATTGGTTTTGTTAACTGCAATAGGGATCTACTTACAGGGCAAAGAGCCAGCTAACCAAGCCAGCTGTTTGATTAGTTAACTAGTAAATTACCCATTCATCTGCAGTAATAACAAACATTACTTAACTTACTTAAACATACTTATCATTTATTACTTGTTTTTCCTCCTTTATTTCATTTAACTTCTTATCTGGACTAAATTGGAAACAATACTTAATAAATGTTATTTAACAATTAACAACACCAGTGTTCAAGCAAAGATGTAATAAATCAAACAACACAAGTATAACAATAACTCCATACCATACTTGTATTTAAGGAAAGCTTAGAAACATGAAACCAATAGTTTGATACAGTGAGACTGTGATCTTCACATGGCCTCACTTTATAGTAGGTGAAGTGTTACTCAAATAACAAGTGTTTCCACACACATGACATGACTTTGAACTTACAGAAAGTATCTTTGCAATGAAGAAATCCCTGTAGTCTGTGTCGCAACATTACACTATTTACCAGAACTTTCACCTTAAATGGCACAAGGGGCGGGGGGGGGGGGGTTATCCAGGCTGCAAATATATTTTAATGATGACCATTTAAAAGTGAGAGTCGCTGTGCCACAATGTAATGGCATTTAAACCTGACCTACACATTTTATAGTTTAGCTAAATGCCTAAAATGTAAATGTGAAATAGTATGTGAGACATTGGAAGAGATACAGACTGATCAGGATGATATGACTACCCTTATTTAATTATCCAAAGGAGAAGAATACAATACAGAAATGCCATCATATATTATAACATATGGAGCAGGGTGTCTGTTAAAAGCATAGAAATATGTGGATGACTTCACATGGAAAAAGTCAAAAAACAAAACAGCATAAAAGAAATGATTAAAATAGATGTGACAGTTATGTGGAAATGCTTTGTCACGGAGAAAAGGAGCTTGCTGATAATGTCTGCCATCTGCTCCCAGATCTAAAGAGGTTAAAGGAATATGTCACAAGTTTAAAATGATCGTTCCATTCTTCTCATGCCCGTTAATGAAACAGCGACAGGATGGAGCTTGTGCCCGTCCTGTCTGAGGAATGTGAAATGTGCACCAGGCTTCAGGTTAAGCAGCTAATGCGTGTAATGAACATAAAAGGGTCTTTAAATCAAGGTGATGATTTAAAACTCAACTGCCTGGAGCCATTAACCCTTGATCTTTCAAACCCTGTCGTTTGTATAGGTGTAGGCTGAGATAAGACGGCGGTCTTGTTGTGACTTGTCTCTGTTTATCTGAACAGATGGATTGTCATCCAGCACATCTGTTCTCCGCAGAGAAACCAGAGACCTGAAGCCTCTAGAGATGCACACAGTGGCTTTAAACCTCCAGTCTGAACTTCCTGGACTGTGTTTTCTTGTGGGAAACTAGTGTATTACCTTGTTAAATTGCTGTCATTTTCAAAAGCAGATTTTTATTTCACAATAGTATTTTTTCCAACAACTGCTGAAAAGCCAGAGCACCACATTTCACAAATGATTGATTCATTCATTTAAATATTTTACACAACTTATTCATGTTATTATTGATTATAATGACATTATTTCAACACTTTGGGGCTCTATAGAAAACTACCTTCACTTCCACATTTTAACCTTTGAATGAACAAATCTTAATCTATAAGAAATCAATGCGTCGCCTTCAAGATAAAATAAAATAGGTCTCAATTATAATAATGCTAATAATGCAAATAAAAACTCTTTATCCCCACACTAGTAATGCTATTAATAAGTCCAGTGTCACCATTAATGCTGTATCAAATTGCACATTGTAATTAAAGCTCTCTGTCTCGGTCCATCTCTGCAGGGATGTTGGGTGAGGACAACTGGCCTCCTGCTTTCGATTTCTATGACTTCCTGAAAATCATGGACACGCAGGAACCCGACTCCGCCCAGCAGCAAACTCCTGAAGAGGAAGAGGGAGTGGACGAGGAAGAGGTGAATGTGGAAGAGCATGTGGTGGCAGAAGAAGCGACGGATTCCTCTTCCAGCTCTCCCACTCCTGACAATAACCCTAACACTCACTCTGAACTGTAACAGATCACGATAGGAGGGAAATGACACAAAGACACGGATTAAACATGTTTCTATCCTGATTCTAGGCTTCATTTGTGTTTTTAACTTATATTATTATATTGTATTTATCATAGAATTATTGAACGTATCATTTAAAATCATTGTGTCCTGAACTTTTTGTAGTTTTTTTGCAACAAACGTATTTAAGTATCTACTGCCAGAAAGCCTAGCTATCTTCCTGATCAGACCAGCTGTTACCTGTTCTGTTTTTTATTATATCGTTAATATGTTAATGTTTTTTTCCTCATTCCCGCTTATTACATGACACCATTCCGTAGAAATCGGAGTGACTTAAGGTGAAGGATATCTACGTCTCGGAACTATCATGGGAATTATCCTGACGTTATGTTTCCTATCGTTACCCCTCTGGGTCCTGTAATGACGGTGGTATCGTGGCATGGCTGTAATTTTTCACCGAATTTGACATGCAGAACAAAAGGAGGTGGAGTAGGTTAGCTGGATTAGTTGTAAATTGTACGGTGGTTTCAGATGTGGTTTCTGGGACCTTGAGTTGTTTGAATCAATTAGTCTCACTTGAAAGGGAACATCCATCCTGAACTATATACTGAAGGGCTCTTGGATTTTCTTTTGAAGCCTAATGAGAATCTTCAGCTTAAATTTTTGTCCAATTACCTAATTGTTCTAATTGAGTTGAGGGACTGAGCATTTAATCCAAGGACTGACAGTTCAGTTTCTAAGTTGGTGTAAGGTTATTATATTTGAAATACTGGGCACAGTACAGAGAACATTAAACAGCTGAGTTGCTATAATGAAATTCCATATTCGTTCAACAATCCCATGTTTTTAGACCACCAACTTTAAACATATTCCTTATATGTGTTTCTTTTTGTAGATTCATAAATAGATTAAATAAAAGACAAATGGTGTAACTTGGATTTGATCTCTGCCACAGTGTGGACCTCATACTGTTGAAATGAATGGTCTGGTCTAGGAGTG
>NW_023340206.1:6552270-6555216 GCF_004916995.1 Morone saxatilis
TGATCATAACAGACACTTTATTCTGTTGTCTGGGTCATGAATTCCCCATTCCCCAGTTTTCATAGAGTTTTCTTAAATGTGTGAAACAGCGCCCCTATTGGTTGTAGTAAATATTAACCTATCCGTGTGGTCAAAGACGGTATTGCACCCTTACTGGAGTTAATGGAGAAGTCAGGTAACAGGTGAAGCTAATTAAGTATATATATTTTAAAAGTATAAGAGACGACGCAGGTCATACCACTATAAACTGTGAATGGACAGTTGAAGTGTGAACCCTGTCACTGTCGGGCCCCATAACAAACAACTAAATGTTGAATGTATTATTTAAATGTAATGTTAGGCTAAGCTGATGTCAGCTAGCAGCCATGGAGGGAGGAGAAGAGAAGTCTTGTCAACAAACAAAATGTCTCTCAACGTGGATACTGCGTTTAAATGAAGTTTAAATGAAAGGAAGGTGAGTGAGAGTCACCCTCTGTCTGTGTCTTGCCAGCTGTGTTTATTAAACTCTTAGTTCATGTTGATATTATGTTTATTTACTGTACTGAAGCTGCTGTGTTGTTGTCTACATGAACACAGTTGTATTTAGCTCACCTGCTGACTGTGTGTGTGATATGTTATATTAATCTATTTATCTATATCTATATATTTGTGTATGACAGGCATATAGATAAGAGTGTCATGTATCTTTGACATGTGCAATGTCTCTTTTTTATGTAAATTTAAATCTGTCTAGCAGGCACTGACCCCATCTGGCTCCTCAGATTGATGCTGTGTGTGATGTAGAGAAGCAAAAATCAAATTATTAATGGTTAAAATGCTGAAAAGTCATTAAATAAAGACTTGAGAGGCTTTTTTAGGCCAATTTATTGATTGTTTTAAGAGTAACTTGTGATCAGAAAGGCCAAAACAACAGCCTGCAAGCAGTCCTCAAATAGCAAATGATGCCTGTCTTGGGGTGGATTTCTCCTTCATGAAGTCAGTCTTCGTTTTACTGTGTGCTGCTCCAGTCGATCAGTGTCAAAGCCGTAGTGAGCAGAGCAGGATACACCATTTGGAAGCCAAGGCCAAGATAATCGGTGTGTTTATACATTGTAAATGGCTGGATTTCACTCTACTGTATGTGTTTGGGTTTTCCCAGTGGAGCCGGTCATCAGAACAGGATTAAACCCCGAGGTGCTGCCTCAGTTATCCTGTCTGGAAGAAACCCTTTTTAAATAAAATAACATTTAGTCAGAGTTCTGGGATTAAAGGGGTTTATCTGATCTCGACTCATGTGTCGGCTATGTGAGTTATGACAGCGCCAGTGTTTGCTTGTGAAAGTGCTGTCGCTTACTTTTGACAGCTCTCCTGCTGCATTGGCAGCTGAGGAGAGAGTCAAACACATGAGATAATGGTGTGGCTGTGTGTTTAGGCAGGTAACTGTGGAAATATTCTGTGTGTCTGCACACAGTTTGATTTATGATGACAAATTAATTTCACGGCCTGCTTAAGGACCCAAATGGCAGCGCCAGCTACCCAGAGAACGTGTATGTGTGTGAGTCTGTAGGGGATCAGCAGTAAGGTTGGTTTTGATACCACGTGTTTAAAACCATACCATCTGTTAATTATACATTTGATAGTGTCAAAGCTATTTAAAAAAACAGATCTACAATCAGATTTTCAACCCAAAAGATTCATGTGTTCAGTGACTTTCTCTGTACAAGCACTAGTATTGTTTTTTTTATGTATAAGTATTGTATTGAAATTTAAAATTCTGGTATTGTGACATAACATTAACATAAGCACAGACAGACTAGCACACAAAGATAATTTGATTTGCTTCTGCCTGGAACAACCTGAGTCAGCACAATCAATCAGTAGGGAAATGATCCTGCGTAGATCAAGTATGTAACTAGATTGTAGACCGACCACCCGCTATGTGTTACATGTGAGTTATAACATTAGCGTAAGCAGAGCATGTATATCATTCAATTTCTGGGGGACATAATACACACACACACACACACAGAGCAGGTCTGATGCACATCACGTTTTTTGGTTCTCTGTTGTTTGTTACATTGCCTTACGCTGAGTGAAAGCAGACTGTGGTAGTTGAGCAAAAAGCCAACTTCACATAAACAATTCCTTCGCAATGGTTTCAGCAGTTGCGTAAGGGCGACCGCAACGACTGGTTTCAACTGTATGTAGCTGTACGGGAGTTTTAATCAATAGCAACAGCAAGTCAGCACACATGCAGGCACATGGAGATGGATTCATTATTACAAGGTCAGTGTGCAATCACAGGAAATTGATTGCATAATATCACACAGATGCTGGGATGTGTGTAAGAAGATGTGATGATAGGGAGGCGGAAACACAGCAGAGCAATAAGAGGATCGTACATGTCTTAAAAATGTCCGACTGCAGGACTTATTATGAGCTTGTTTGTTGGTAAAATGAGGTCTTACCTGTGCCTCCATGTGTGTGTATGTCCATGTAATGCAAGGCAAGCTTTGCATCTGCATGACTGATCCCATCCTGGGAGCATGCTTATGTGCGTGTGTGTGTGTGACACAGACAAATGATCCCACTCATCCGGGAGCAGGGTTACAGAGATATAGATTTGTGTTGGAAATACTTTAAGACCATGGCTTTGTGTACTGTGTGTGTGTGTGTGTGTGTGTGTTTGTGTTTGTGAACTTGATCTGGCTGTGTGTGGGAATATATGCTCCAAGATTGTGATAATCAAATTCTCTACCATAATTATACTAAAACTCCTACGGGATGCTCCTTAATCTCTGTTCTCACAGACGCACACACACACACACACATAAATTATCTTACTGCTAGAGCCGGGCTGCATTTCTACATGTAGACACAAAATTAAATACTTACAGCTCAAGTAACAGTGAGTTATGGCTGCCCGATGTGGGGAAAGAAATTATATTGCAATTATTTTGCCAGATA
>NW_023340206.1:6555316-6565463 GCF_004916995.1 Morone saxatilis
GGCTGCCGATGGCTGATATATAATGCCATTTTCAAAACAAAGAAAAGTCACGTATAATAATAATAATAATAATATAGCTGCACTGAGCACAGACATCAGCAGATTATCTCAAAACGCTACATTGCTCTGTCTATCACCATCGGATATCAGTGGACCATATTGTGATTTTGATAACATTTTGATGAATTGCGCAGCCCGGACATGATTTGTTGTTGGCATGTGCACATAAGGGATAATCAATGAGCCCTGCAGTTATTGAAAATAACACTCAACAGAGGCCATTAAGCTCTGTGGAGCATTATTTTCATAACCACACAGGTCGTCAGAGTGGATTATTCCACTTTATCATGCAAACATACGATTAAGGAATATTTTGGGTCAGTACATTCTAGGAGAAGCCTGAGCCGTCAGCTACGAGCGTTTAAAGAGGTGATACTGTATGGGATGCTACGTCAGAGCTGTGGTTATCTGAAAATAATGCACACCCTTTAGCCTGCTGGTTCATGACCTTTTTGGATCGTGACTTGTGCAGGAAAGGTCTGTTTCTTCGTTATACTCAAAACAATTCTCAACACTAACAGTCACTACAAGTACAGTAGTCTAACAATCAACCAAACAGGCAGCAGGAATAATATCCACAACAGGATAACAAGCACTGAGTCTACTGTCAGTCAGTGCTGAACTTTGTCACACAGTACTGGGTGAGTTTGTAACACTGTTTATGATTGTAATGTTTTGCATCATTGCTGGCAGTTCTCATATAAAGGCTGAGTGGGTGGGAGAAGAGGAGAACCTTTAGTAGCGTTGGAGAGTGAGGCTTTGTTCTCCTCTGTTCTGTTTCGGATTTGTTTGCAATAAATAGAAGAGCGCCTGAATACCTGGATGCCAGATTGAGGGTCCTTAGGGGCCGTGGAGCATGCCAGGGATTGTAGATATATTTTTGTATCACAGCTGTCTTCCCTGCACCAGCAGCATAGTTCAGGGTGTGACTCAATTCAAACCAAGTTTTGTAATCTTCTTTTGCTGTTCCAACTTCTTTATTAGTCTGTCCTTTCTTGTGAGTCCTCACCACAACAATTTCCTACCATTTGAAACTGATAGATGAAAGCAATACAGTCTTGGTCTTGGACTCGAAAGCCTTGAACCAACAGTCTCTCCGTCTTTTATTTTTCCATCCTGCCTCACAGTCCGACACACTGGTACAGAGTGCCATAAAAATAGGAATGCTGTCTGTAAAAAATAAAAAGCGTGTGCTATCTGCAGTGGAAAAATGAGCTGGCGTTAAGGGGATTTGAAGATGGTATCAACTGAATGTCTAAAAAAATGATTCTTTTTTCTATATTGTGGGAAAATCAGTATTGTCAGAGGTCATCAGGAAGAGAATGAGTAATTATGACTGATATATGAGAATGTGAGAACATAGGCTATTTTTATTAATATGTTTCATTTATCAGCTCCAGAGGTCAATGCTAATATTTGGCCTGCTGCCATTGATGACACAGCGTGTTACCATGGGAACCGCTCAGCACCATTTCCTGTCTCTGTCTTAGGAGAAAAAGAGGAACGCGAATTAAGCCACGAAGGGCGCGGGGACACTGATGAGTCAAAGTGAGTCCTCACGGTCACTTTTAACATCATGTCTTTGGAAACTTAGTCACTTTTGAATCTGGTATTGACAGCTCAATGAATGACACACATACTGTACAGTAACTCAAGTAACAAGTCCTGCATCATTTTAAGTGCCAAAATCATCTCTGTGTATCACAAACAAGTCATAATCTCAAACGGTTTCATCAGAGTGCTCAATAACACTGTCTGAAATTACTTCTTTGTTCTCTAATTCTCTACTCCCTTTATAACAAACACAATAAATTGAGATTTATTGTCATTCTTTTTGTCATCACTAACAGCCGTAGAGTCGTACAACGTAAGTTTAGCACCTATAAAAGGACACTTCTTTGTTTGTCCCATTGTGGGAGTTTTCGAGAGCACTATATAGAGCATATGTTTCATTTTCAGAATTCGGACACATGAATAAAATGGTGGACAGGAAAAATGCACCACATAGTAATAGGGAGTGATTTTAGACAGAGGCATTTATTTGATTGTTTTGAGCATACTTTTTTTGTGACTTTTCCACAATATACTCACTATATACTCAAAACTTACTTACTTAATTAGTGTAGTGTGTATTTGGGACACAAATAATGTTTTCATCTGAAATAAAGAGCGTTCAGCTAACATCAGAAGAAATTATTACATTTTTATGAAATATGATTGTATTCATTGTGGTAGTGAAGTCATACTCAGGACTTTCCTGACTACATGTGCATCTTATAGTTGCCCAGCACCTCAGAGCAGCATGATGCAAAAATAACCCTTTAAGTTTGTTAAAAATTGTGAGATGTTGAGACAAACAGTCCAATCAGTCACAATCAAGTGCTGATGTATGTGAGGTGGAAAACCTGCAGATCAGACACCAGGCTGGGGTTAATTAGATCATCAGTTTCAGGAAGGAAATATATTAGCTATCATCTCTATCACCTCTCTGTCCCTGTTTAAGCAGAACCATTTATGACTCTCAATAGTACATGAAAGAGTCCAATTAATTAAGAATAAGTGAAACCACCTGTGTGAATGAGACAGGTGTTTTAGAGATTCTGAGGCTTTTTTTAAAAATATATTTACACAAAGCACCCACTGACTACAGCATCTACTGTATGCAGGCTGCCAATAGGGGGAGCCAACAACATTATTAAGTTATCCCATGGTGCAGTATACCCATAAATTATGAAAATTACAAGTATGGGTGCATTTGTTTGTGTTATAAAGAGCACACAAACTCCCATTATTGCTATTCTTTTAGTAATATATTGTTACAGAAACTAACAGTATGCAGACTGAACCATTTCATTTCAATCATTTGTGCTTCTGCAGCACCTCTGACTCAATATGTGGATGTGTCGAAATATCAAAGACTGCAGAGCATGCAGGTTGTGTGTTTTTTATGTGCATCTCAACACGTGTTGTTGAGAAAAGCTGAGACGGAAGTATAAAATGAATGTGTTCATGGTCATTTTAGCTGCTTGTTGGTACAGGTTAATATTCTGTGTGTGTTTGTGTGTGTGATGGAGAGAAAACCATCTAGGAGAGAGACATCCGAGAGGCTTTTATTGGGTTTGTTACACAATTCTGGGAAGAGAAACACAATAGCCTGCCATGGAGGAGTAGATGTCAGGAAATTTGGTGTTTTTGTATTGAGTGTGTGGTGAGAAAGAGAGAGAATATGGCAGATGGTAAAACGGCTCTGGACAAATCCTCTCGCACTTTTCCTGGATTTGATGCTTTTTCTTCTCGTAATACCTCAAACAAAAAATGACGGGTCATAAAGCACTGTTGCCAGTTTTGGAGCCAGTGCCAACTGGGACCAGCAAGTTACAGACAGTCTTTTTATAAGAAGAGTAAAACAATATTTGAATGATGTGTAATAGGTTTAACGCTTTCAGCTGAGCTGTGACTTGAAGGATACTGAGTTGCATTACGTTCCAGCCTCTCCAGCCTGGCTACTCTGGGGTGCTTCTCTTCTTAAAAAAACAATTACTGAAATGACGGTAAAATAAGGTTGGATTGTAAATAGCACAGTGTTTCCTTATTGCGGTTATTGCAACACGGCAGGACTTTTTTAACAATTTCACTGATATTTTATAGAGCAAACAATGAATCAGTTAGTCAGGAATATGGTCTGCAGATTAATAGATGAAGAAAATAATGGTCAGTTGCAGTCATAGACCATAAAAGGATACACATTGCTTTATAAGAACTAACTACGATGTGCAGTGATTGTACAGAATACTGATGAACACTTGAGTTGTATGAAATCATGAATCAAAGCGAGTCTATGTCGCCTCCTGTGTGCCACAATACAAAGAAACCCTACCTCCAGCTCCTGGGACCCTTACGATACAATACCTTTTAGCACTTATTCGAATGGTAAACAAAAGCTGTGTGTGTGTGTGTGTGTGTGTGTGTGCAGACTTCGGACAGGCGAACAAAGGCCGTGTGTGTGTCAGTGACACAGAGAGGAAGATAAAGTCTGGCTGACAGCTACTCTTTATTAATTCACAGAGATTGTCTTCCAGGTTCCAAGTTCTAGGTTTAGTCTCCTGTCTGTTTAAACAAGGAAAAAAATCAGGATCCATGTACAGTATTTTCTTTAGCCTCTCATTGATCCTGCCAGGGCATAAAATCAACCAGACATGCCTGAAACCAGTAATAAGGGCTAACTTTAGAGCAATGTGGGAGCTGTTTAATTTGATTAGGAGTTCCCAGCTAAATGATTATAGTCATCATCATCAATCAAAAGCAGCTGATGCATGTTTAAAGGTAATTATTATTAGGATTGGACGAATATATCGGCTATCTGCAATCAGTCCATCACTGGTATGTTTTTTTTATTGTCATTCTATTTTGCTAATTTAATGGTCTGCCTCTGAAAAACCGCAGTACATCAGAGTTGATTGTGGGAGCAGTGGAAAGACTAAAAAAGATGGGTTGGTCAGTTTGAATAAGTGTGTTTTAAGTTGAGTAAACAAAGTAATTAAGCTGGTCTTAGATCAGTAAAAGAGAGAGTGATTGGGTTAGAGGGTGGGGGGCGCTGGCACACCACGCCACACAGAGGTCAGTTAAGATCGTTAGATTTGTCTGAATCAATATCTTTTTGGTCAACCTACTGGTATCGATAATATCCACAATATTATTAACACCAAGACCCCATTGAGCATTTTTATGATTGAAAATGTAGATGATCATCTAAAATATCTGCCTCTCAATGTTGGGAATTAGATGAACTTGTATCTCATGACCAATCTCTCTTTCATTTTCTCAGTTATTCACTGTAAACTCTTTCCCACAGTCAGTTATTGGCTCCTAATCCACAATCCTTTAAATCAGTTGGACTAGACAAAGGCAGTGTGTGCGTGTGTGTGTGTGTGTGTGTGTGTGTGAGTGTGTGCGCGCATTTTGCATTTCACCTGGGACTTTCTGTCTTTGGCTATTTTTGGGGGTCTTTCTCTCTCAAACCACCGATTTCCAGCGTAAGAAACAGATGTGGAACAAAGAAACAGGAAGTTGTCATTGCATTGCCATGACGACGCACTGAGGGAGAGACCGCCGCAGGACATGCTGCGTGAACACATGCACGCACATGCATGTTTATTTGTGTGTCTGTGTTTGTGTGTGTGGTAACGGAGCCACTTCAGGGTCAACCATCACTAATAAAGGAGGTGTGGGCGATGATTTTTATAGATAGATATTATATTTTATGATGTATTCTACCCTCTAAAGGATGAGCGAGTGTAGCTAATGGATGGATGTTATATCATTTATGAATACGATGTGCAACAAGTACAAATATGTTTACCAACTGTAGTTTAAAGATGATATAACCAATATTTATATACTAATAATGGATCAAATTACTACGTTTACTGTCCCACAACCCTTTGATTCGCTCTCACAGCTCTCACCAGCGTCGTTTCCAGCCCCAACAGGCAGAGAAAATTCTCTAGAAACCCACTGTACGCTACCTGCTCAGCACAATACAGCAGACAGACACAGTCAGTGACTAGCTGGTGGACATAGTGAAGCATTTACCAGCTGAGTCACTCCCTGTCTGTTAAAAGGGAACTCTTTGCTAACAAATTTTCTTACTTAAAAGCTGATAATATGTCAGTATTGTCTGCCTCTGCCCCCAGATTGCCAAATAATCATTTATTGCCGGTTTAAAGAATGTTAAATTAGTTTGTGACACCACATGAAACAAGTTTCAAATAAAAAACTATTTGCTATTTTATTGTATTTCGTGTCCCACATGTTGGTTATTTGTCAACCCCAGAAATTAGGTTTACATAATACTAATTTGTTTTTTCTAGCATGATATAATGGGAACAAAGATGCTGCCTGGACATATCTCCCAGTGACCATCTTTCTCTAACCATAGCCAAATACTTTGAGGGTCCCAAGATACCCTTAAAAAATAATCGTGCTTGGATACGACTGGATATTATACTGCAAGAGCGGATATTGTTGGGAAAACAAATGAAAGACATTGTCAGTGAAGGCTATTCTAAAACTTTCTGCATGAACGTTATTGTGACTCGGCAGATACCTTCATTAAAAAAGTTTCTTCATTATGTTGATTTTATATATATAAACAGGGACTGGGTATATTTAACTTACAGCGTTTCTACTCGCGGCTGAATCTACAGTATGGGAAGCTCTCAGACCTGAATGATGGATGACCGACTTTTATTGGAGTTCCTTTGGGTTCCTCCTTTCATCTCACGTCTTGTTTATTGTTCTTTTGTAAATGACTCCTTCATTAAAGTGGTTTCAAGAAGGCTTTTTTTATTGCTATACATTGAGTTTGAAGAAATGGGAAAAGCTGCTATAAATCTCTGTGATAACGTTTCAAAAGTAAGAAATAAACCTTTTAAATTCCCCAAACGCGGGTCTTCAGGAACAGAGACGTCTGATTTCACATGGCTGAGCTGTTACTGCTGCCCCAGAGTCGAAGGGAGGTGAAGTGAGTCCAAACTAAAGCCTCTGTGATGAGTCCGTGAAAGTCCTTGGCTTTCTGACCTTGCAGAGAGAAAAATGAAGCAGGAGAATTGGGGATAAAAGGTCAAAGTGATTGTGATTGATTATTTTGGTGTATTCGTTCTCCTTCGTGTTTTTCAAGTTTATTTCTGCATGACTGATTGCTGACAGATTAAGATCTCTCCTACTTGGAGCTTTCCAAATTCAGCTTGGATTAAAAGCCACATGTTTTTATTGGAGACTAATTGCCAAGTAGGGAGGGAGAGACCCAGAAAGAGGAAGAGCAGAGGTCAGCATTCCTGCCTCGTCCTCAGAGACTCAGAAACCCACTGCAGACAGAACAGAGGCATCATGAAGCAGCAGAAAGCACAGGCCGTCCCGCTCAAAACAAGACACTGTCTGCCAGAGGTCAACTGTACCTCTCACAATCATTCAAGCTGCTCACTTTCTAACATGGTTTTACAAAACGGGGTTTTTAAAGATTTTGGAGGTCAATACAAAGAGCAAAGTCGTTATGTATGAAAACTAAAAGTGCACTTTGTATAAATGTTGGTCGGCGCTGGAGACAGAGGATTGTAAATGGAGTCTAAGCAAGTTTTGATTATGTTACAGTTGAGTGTTGTGAAGCAAAATTCAAGATAACGTTCAGGCTGAGATAGAAGTCTCCAACCTGTCCTGTATCATCGGTAGCCATGGCAACAGTTAGACTGTAGACTAATTTGGCATCTGATTTTAGTGACGGTGCCTTTAATGTAGTGGCAGAGTCAAACTGAAGGCACCTGTTTAGGCTTATGTTTTTTTTAACAGAGAGAGAGAGAGAACAACACACCGCAAAGGGACCACAGGCTGGAACTGAACCTGGGCCACTGCTGCAAGGACCCAGACCACAGGGGGGCATGAGCTCCACCAGGTGAGCCACTGTGGGGGCCACTCGGATGACAGTAGGTTATGTGAAGTAGTTATTCAGTCTCAGAATTAGCTTTGTTATAACAGTTATGATTATTTTTATGAAATACATAAAGGCATCTAGCTGTTTTTGAGATGATCACCCTTTATTTCAGTGGCATTTATAATATTTTCAACATGTAACAACTTCAACATGATTTCCTGGTCATAGTTCGTGGTTGAATAGTGATATTTCATTTTCAAGTTTGCAGTTGAGATACCATTTAAGTAATGGCCTGTTTATTTTTGCCTGCAACCCAGATTAGTCTAGAGCTATGAAATAAAAATATAGTGCTTCCAAATGGACCTAGGGCCAGTTGTATAAACAGTGTGTATGCAGAAGAAACATGCATAGGCCTGTTTTCCATACATGGTTTTCTAATGCGAGTGGAGATGGAAAAAATATGATGAGAGTCAGAATGTAATAATAAAACATTGTTGCTGTAGGTTGGATTGTCTGTATAGGCCCCCACTGCTAATGGTAATGGGCCACACAACATAGATGCTAAGGAGACTGGCGAACATGCCTGTTGTTCCATGAGAGACCAGTTTGGACCTTCCCCTTTCACAAAAGTATTGTACCAGACAGTCACTTTATGAATATTGGCTGCCCAATAATAATATAAAAAGTTTGGCAGCGCTAGACCGCCATTTGTTTTACGTTTCTCCAGGACAGACTTGTGTACACGTGGTATAGTCTTATTCCAAATGAATGTGCTAATATATTTATATAGTTCTTTAAAATAAGACTTCGGCAAGAAAATGGGAACTGTCTGGAATAAGTATAGAAATTTTGGTAGAATAACCATCTTAACTGAGTTAATGCGACCGGCCAGAGATGCCGTTCAAGAATTGATAAGTAAACAGTTGATTAAGGGCGTGTCTACATTGATTTGTGTGTACCTAATTCTACCTCCAAGATGTTAATATTTGTCTTTAAGCATAAACTGAGATTTAGTCGTGAATGTACACAGTTTTATACATCTGGCCTCAGATGTTTCTGGTACTATGGGATTGCTGCACTACGCTGTTATATATTAACCTTATTAGATCTGTCTAGAGCTCATCGAAATCTTTGATCCTCATCCAAAATAAGTTTTACTGAGCAAGATGTTGAATCGTCCAAACAAAGGCTGTTTCCATATAAATGATCATGATAAACACTGGGATACAGATTTAGTGTGAGAGCTTGACATCTCTGTTGACCTTCCTCATATGTTTTTATAAGGAGTTGCTTTCGCTTGAAGCGTTTCAATCAGAGGGTTTGTGAGAGGGCGTATTTGTTTTTTGAGAACTGAGTGTTTCCCCTTTAATTGTACTGATTTCCAAATTTGTATATTGTGAAATTTGTGTTGAAAAGTGCATCAACGAACCGCACTTACTGTTCATCACATGCTTGTGTTTTGTCAAAGGTCATATGTGTTCTTCTTCTTATAATCCTCTCCTCGTGATCACTTTATTTTAAGTCTTAACGATTATACTGATCGAACAGACTGGCGGCTGCACTGCGTCAAAATTACAAATTACTTACTGAAAGTATCAAAGATTAAAATGAGGGAATATGGTTTGAAAGGAATATACAGGATGAACAAAATGGTTATTTATAAATATTATATATAACTGTAGTGAAGAACTGAAAACATGCAGCTCATTTTTTAAGTATAAAAAGGATTCAATGAGGAAATATTTTTATAAAAGGATCTCAGTGACATGTTGGCATTGTAGGGGTTGTGTTTGGTTTGATGTCACCTTGGTTGTACAGTGTAAAAAGAGTAGCCAGTAACTTCAGCCTTTAGTCTGTCATTCTTTTTCTTTTAGCACATGTTCTTTGTGGAGTTATTTCTGTTTATTGCAACAAAATGAATTTTATTTACCAAATAGAAATATGCATTTCAATTTACTCTTATTTTGAAGTCGGAGCAAGAGTGAAAAGCATCTGGATAAAACGCATTGTACCTTCTTTGGCAGTTTGCGATGTGCAGAGTGTAAATAAAAGCTGAACTGATATATAACTGCACTCTAATGCAACACGGTAGGTTTTAGTTACGTGCTGTTTATTGAAGGATGTGTGTTAGTTTTAAAATACCTGAAAACCACCACCATCAACAGTATTTCTGTTTATTGCAACAAAAAAAAAATGGATCGTTTTTGGTTTTCCAGCTTGGATGTTAATGTTGGTTATGATGTAATGCCAGCGTAATTTCAGGCTAATGCCAAAGCCAAGTCTGATCTGCACTGTGGCTCTTAAAACGTATAGTTTTAGCTTTGAAATTATGCTTTATAGCTAAAAGTCTAATCATCTGAGATTGCTGAGGTTTCCATCAAATCGAGACAGAAACGTGAGACCAACATGGGAATTTTCTGAGTGGTTGAATTAGATTTATTCACAAGCGCTTGTTTCTAAATATCATCTTCTATTATTGCAATGCAGCATTACTATAATGCATCTAATGCACACACACACACACACACACACACACATCTCTGTATTAAGCATCTGTCAGCATTTAATAACATCTGCTGCCATTAAGAGGTTGGTACTGTTATAATTATTTTAGGCACAAAAACGGTCAATACAGAGAGCTCGCTGTGTGTGTGTGTGTGT
>NW_023340206.1:6565563-6614123 GCF_004916995.1 Morone saxatilis
GATACTTACGAGAACTGATTTATAGAGGGTCATGTAATAAAGTGTATGATATTCTACCAGTCAGTATACAAGAAATCAACATCTTCACTATTTATACAAAACAGATAAATGGTACAGTAATGTTTGTGACGTCAAGTCCAACTTTTAACCATAAACAGATAAGTCAAATATTTAATACTTTTTCTTTCCAAGATCTTTCTGAAGGCTGTTTGCACGCGGCCTTTCAGCAAATTTACTTACTTTCTTTTTCCTCATGTCAGGAGCTCCTTCTTTATCAATTGTGGGAAATAGTTTTTTTTTATTGTGACCACACTCCCTAAATCTTTTCCTAAAATTTTGTGGGCTAGTAGTGGGGGGGGGGGGGTTTTTTTTTGAAACCCGAAAAAAATATGTTTTTTTTTTTTGTTTTTTTTTATGGCTGATCCGATGGCTGATGATACAGTGGAGGCAAAAAAGTATTTAGTCAGACACCCAATTGTGCAAGTTCTCCACCTAAAAAGATGAGAGAGTCGCTGTAATTTTTATGCATAAGGTACAACTACAACTAATGAGAGACAAAATTAGAAAAAAAAAAATCCAGAAAATCACAATTGTCTAATTTTTAAAAAGAGTTTTTTTTGCAAATTAATGTTGGAAAATAAAGTATTTGGTCAAAAATAACCGAAAGAAGTTCATCTCAATACTTTGTTTATATAACCCTTTGTTTGGGCAAATGACAGAGGTCAAAGACCGGTTTCTTGTAAAGTCCTTCAACAAGGTTTTCGGGGCACCCACTGTTGGCTTGGTATTTTGGCCGCAGTTCCTCAATGCGATCCTCTCCCTAGAGCAGTGATGTTTTGGGCTGTCACCTGGCAACACGAGGAACTTTTCAACCTCCCTCCAAAAGATTTTCCTAAATGGGTTGAGAAATCTGAGACTTGGCTAAAGGCCACTCGCAAGGAACCTTGAAATGCTTCTTACGAAGCCATTCCTTCGTTGCCCGGGCGGTGTGTTTTGGAGATCATTGTCATAGCTGAAAAGACCAGCCCGCACGTTTCCATCTTTCAATAGCCCTTAGCTGATGGAAAAGGAGGTTTTCACCCTCAAATTGATGATAAGAGGGGCGCCCAATTCATTCTTTCCTTTACCCCGGATCGTCGTCCTGGTCCCTTTTGCAGAAAAGAGCGCCCAAAGTCCATGATGCTTCCCAACCCCCTATGCTTTCACAGTAGGTTATTGTGTTCTTTGGATGCAACTTAGCATTCTTTCTCCTCCACAAACACGACGAGTTTGAGTTTTTTTACCAAAAGTATCTATTTTTAGTTTCATCTGACCCATATAAGCATTCGTCAACCAATCCTCTTCTGGATCATCCAAGGAATGCTCTCCCTAGCAAACTTCAGACGGGCCTGGACATGTACTGGCTTAAGCAGGGGGACACGTCTGGCAATGCAGGATTTGAGAGCTCGCTGGCGGCGTAGTGTGTTACTGATGGTATCCTTTGTTACTTTGGTCCATGCTCTCTGCAGGTCATTAAACTAGGTCCCCCCGTGTGGTTCTGGGAAAATTTTTGCTCCCCCCCACTGATCTATTTTGACCCCGACGCGGGTGAGATCTTGCGTGGAGCCCCAGAATCAGAGGGAGAGATTAATCAGTGATCTGTTGTATTCCATTTTCTAATAAATTGCTCAAACCACAGTTGATTTCTTCACACCAAGCTGCTACCCTAATTGCCAGATTCAGTCTTCCCAGCCTGGTGCAAGGGTCTACAATTTTGTTCTGGTGTTCTTTTGACAGCCTCCTTTGGTCTTGGCCCAATAGTGGAGTTTTGGAGTGTGATTGTTTGAGGTTGTGGATCGGGTGTCTTTTATAGCTGATAAACGAGTTCAAAACCCAGGTTGCCATTAAATACAGGTAAACGAGTGGAGGAACAGAGGAGGGCACTCTTAAAGAGAGAAGTTAAAAGGTCTGTGAAAGCCAAGAATCTTGCTTGTTTGTAGTGAACAATAACTTATTTTATTTTATTTTATTTTTGCATTAAAAAATCCTAACAATGTGATTTTCCTGGATTTTTTTTTTCTCATTTTGTCTCTAATAGTTGAAGTGTACCTATTGAATGAAAATTACAGGCCTCTCCCCATAAAATTTTTAAGTGGGGGGGGAGAACTTGCACATTGGTGGCTGAACCTAAATATACTTTTTTGCCCCACTGTATAATGCTGATAGCAAAACAAATAAAAGTCATGTATAATTCTTTTATATTCTACAGGACATTCAGGCATACGTTTACAGCAGGGTGCATTACAGTTATAGTACAGGGGTCCGAAACTAACTTTTTCACCACCCCGAAACTCACAAGGAGGTGTTTTTTGCCAAACCACAAAGATCAATAAGTAGGTGAGTCGCGTGTGTCACACCTAGATTTTTTTCCATTGCAATATGGTGGCGCGGTACAAGGTGATGCATTGATGTTGTGACTCTACTGTGGGAACATTTGTATTTTCATTTTAGACATGCACTAGTAATCGTTCTGCAGCTGACAAAATCTTGTGTGGGTTTTCACACTAAATACAAATTTACTGCTTGTTCTGTGACCTTTTAGATCCACAGTGTGTTTCTACTTGATTAGTTCAACTGAGTCTGAAACCAGTGTGAGAATGTCTCAACCTGCAGGTCCTCTAAAGCACAGATTCACAACTAGGGGTACTAGTACACACACACACACACACACCACACACAAAGGTTATTTCTGCAATTGCAAAGGGATACATGGAAGGACTGGAGTGACTACACTAGTTTATAAAAAACTGAAATGATCCAAAAATCCAGTCAAAGGCTTTCTAAAGTAAAATCTTAATCACTCATCACTTAACACATCAAAGCTGTGGAAAATTTAGAAGTTTCACATGGAAAGCGATCAGAGGAAGATGTAGATTGACGTAGAAATCTATTAGGAGTGGCCTGGCAAGCTGATTGACTTTAACTGAACGTTCAGTCAGTGCATGGAGTGTGTATGGCTGAGCAGTGTGTCAGAGAGAGTACAGGAGAAAGTAAAGGTAGAACTGAGAGTGAGAGAAGCGTGCCGCTAAATGCTGTAAAATTACAGATTTCTTCAAAAGCGAGTTGGTTTTTAGAAAAGAAAACACAAACCAGCATGGCCAACCTCAGCACATCATATCACAACTACCTTTACAGAGTTGATTCTGAGTTTTAAAAAAAATTGATCATTTTCCAAGGTGGGAATAGGATTTGAACATGGTAATTTCGGAAAATGAATGGGATGTAACTGCTTTCCGGACATTAACTAACAAATAGCCCAAATTGGAAAGAATTTGTTGGAGGGGTTGTGTTGCCCAAGGAGACCTCACACATACTACGGAGCTGTCCAAATTTGCTGGGATACTAGGAGGCTCGACCCAAAGTTATTTATCTTAGGCATCCCCTTAGGAAAAGCAAAATATACTTTTTCCTTTTATATATATATAATTATTATATAAAATACATAACTATTACAACCCTATGGTTGCAGCCACAACCCCCAAACACAAAACAATGCCAACAAAAGGTGAATGAGCTTATGGAAGCTTTATGGAAAATGGACAGGTTTATGGATATATGGGCACCATGGATAATAGCCATGTCAAAAAATTCATTCATTTATTTATTTGTTGTTTCTGTGGTCTGTTGCTGGTTCTTGTTTCTTATTCATATGTCTACTTTATGAAATTCACATATGATGCCATAAAAGAAAATGATAAGTGAAATGATAAATGGAGAGAAAATAAAGACCAATACAGAAGTATCTCTAGTTATTCAGAACTACCAGAGCGTCACGATGACATAAATATATGTGGCAATGTAGAGATTGGCCTGGACTGACGTTAGGCTGCATTTTTGTCCCAGGCCTCCCTGGGGAGAGCAGAGGAAACAGAGGGAAGGGGGTGGATACACAGAGATAAATGGAGATATGACAATATTTAGGAAATGGTTTAGATAGTAAAAAATTATATTTTTAGTCCGGTGTACATGCAGTTTTAGTTTGAGCTCTTCCATCTTCAGTCTTGTATTTGTAGCAGGAGTTTTATGTTACTGTCACTACGGGACCACCTACTGTATTTGTTATTATCTAAACAATTCCCCTGCACACACACAAGCACAAAATACACTTTGCTTTAGCTTACAGCCAATTAAAACAGACTGGTTTATTAGCGGAGAGGCTGATTTATACTGAAGAATAAGAAAAACAAAATCTGAAAATCTGAATCTGATAACGTTCCCTTTCCTGTCCCCCTTTTACTCAGTGGGAAATATAATGATATACTGCATATTCCATCCAGCTGTCAAACGTTTATTCACTTTAGCAATTGACCAAAAATCTATAAATCTAAATCTAACATCAGAAAGGGCGCCCGGTTATCTCAGTCGGTAGAGCTGGCGACCCATGTACGCATTTGCTGCAGCGGCCTGGGTTTGAATCTGACTCTGCGATCCTATTTGCCTACGTGTGCATCCCCTCTCTCCATCTGCCGACTAACTTGATCCTGTCTATCTTTGGCTGGCACTATACAATAAAGGCAATAAAAGGCCAAAAAAAGAACTTAAAAAAAAAAAGAACATCAGAAATGTAATGGTTTTGGGTAGACTGACGCCACACATTATTTACTCGACAAATGTTTCTATGTGATATAGTTGTCTATTAATACGTTTTTTTTCACTTTTTCTGCATCATAATTTAACATCAAGTCAGTCCTATACTAAATACTACCTTGTTGAGATTATCTGTGGTCGTCTTTAGGCTGTAGTTTTTGGTGTTTTTGTTTTTGGTACTATTAATATTTTGTATCTAAATTACATGGACGCAGTATTAGAAACAGCTTTTGTAGTCCAGAGCAGTGTGAGCATATAGTACAGGCTAAAACACACAATGGATCAGTACAACATGTTCTGAATACTTGCAGTATAGGAAATAAATGAAACAAACAACCATAGTTTATGTGATAAATGGGTAGAATGTACCATAATACAGTAAAATATGAAGTGAGCATATATTAGGTCATTCTGAGGAGCAAAAGAATAAAATCAACCTTCACGGCCTGATCAGAAATATAAACTACCTGACAGAGGCTGCTGGAAATGACTTTCCCTTTTATAAAACACAGTAGATGCAATAAACAAAGTACTATGGTTATTATGGATAGATGAGACAAATAATGCATGTTTAAACCACTCAAGGATAATTTTTAATAACACTCACTGTATTTGAGGTCAGACATCCAATCCTCGGACCCAGATTTCATCATTGTTTTTGTGTTAGGAAAGGTTGCATGAAGGAGACCTGTTAGAAGCAGTGTGACATATTGAACCATAATAACCTTACAGTCAATCAGCTGCCTGAGTTTCCTAAGTGAATTAGCTGTTTGAACCACTGACACATAATCTTTTGCCTGATATATTATTACCCTTTTGGGAGAGTAACCTCCACATAATTCATGTCAACAAAATTTAATTTGTTTGAGAGAATCTAAAATAATTTTAGATTTAGCTCTTGTGTTAGATTTATTTGAAAATGCGGATCCTCGGTCTCTGCATTTAAGTAGAAAGTTGACAAATCCTAATTGAAACGGCTGAGGTCACAAGAAGAAATATTAATGCTTTTATGGTGGATTTTCCCTTTAGACCTGGAGCCTCTCAGGACTCATCGACCTTCACTGTATTGATCCTCAGGAAGGCACCGCCACAATGATTTCTGTTCTCTAGCATTTTCTCATAAAAACAATATGACAGTGCACTTAAGTATACGACCAAAAACAGAATCCATGAGGTGAAGTTTTGCAAAAGAAATGCATCACCGTAGAATATATCATTTAAATAACCACCTTAGCATTGATTACAACAACAAAGAGATGGATACAGAAAGCAAGACAAAGTAATCCAAAGAAAATCTATGGTAGCTTATTTCTGCCATAAAAGTAATGCAATGTAGCAATAAAAAATAATCCTGGTAAAATTGTCCAGTCCATCAGAATCAATCAATCAATCAATCAGTAATGGCATTGGTATCAATCGAATGATCCACAGTGTTCGACTGGGGATTTCTGGGAATTGCGTTATAAAACATGAACAAAAATATAAACCAGAGCTGCAGAGGAAGCCAAAGTACATTTGTATGCAATATTTAAACCAGACAATGGTTACTCCATCATTTGCTGACACATGATGCCAGGAAATGTCTTTACACACACACAAACACACACACACATATGGCACAGCAGCTAAAAGGCTGCGGTCTCATCCAATCAGAAAACATTTTAGTGTGTGGTAAGACATCACCTTGAAAACAGACTCCTGCTGCTCTAACGTCATTTTTTCAGCCAGGATGAACGGAGCGTGGGAATACTGAGCCACATTTCAGGCATGTAATAATGTTCTACTATCAGGAAGATTATGTATGAACATTTCCCAGCTCTTTGTGGTTCTTTTCAAATGAGTCAAGGTCTTTTGGTTTTTGGTTTTTGGTTTTTGGTTTTTTTAATAAAGACACTATTTCCTGTTTAAAAAACAAAAAACAAAAACAGCATACAAAGCCTGCTTATAAGCTGAAACATTAATTCCAATCCAGTATAGGTAAACTAAACTGCAAATCAAAGGTAAACATTTGTGATGAAACAAACTATTTTCTTTATTTATAATAACAAATGTTTTTGTTATCTTTCTGCGAATTTATTTTTCACAAAGTAAAACATAAAAGATACTGTAGATGAGACGTAGTTGTTTACAAAGAAAAGGTAGGAATTACAATACCTTTGTTTTCGGCAGTGAACATAATCAAATTACATTTATTGACATTTATAAGAAGTTTGCTCAAATGAAACTGTCAATTAGAATTTGAGTTGGAAAATTGTGGAACAAGTATAATATATAAATATGCAATGACTACGTCTTTAATGCAAAAAAAAAGGGGGTTGAAGAATGGACCCCTGTGGGACACCGAAGCTACTTATGCCAACTGAGATGTCCATCCATTTTGAAATATGCAGAGCATGTTCATTTTGTTCAAGGCAGTATTCATTTCATCAACCAGCTGAATACCAACTGTTGGTAGAAGTCTGCATTGGTATTCATACAGAAATATACCTAACATAAAGATCCTGTACATGAGAGCTAAAGCGTAAATGTGAAACTCAAGAGCTGCGAGTTCTGTGACTCCACTTATCTTTTTTTCTTTTTGTGGTTTGGTTTGGAAAGGAGAAATGACTTGCAATCAATAACATCCATTCGGCCCCAGCTTGGCCACAAAAACATCAACAGGAAGACCACAGCAGCATGTGCCTGCCATCAGTCCCTCAAGAACACAATTATTTTGTCTGTAGATCCTGGAATTTATTTCAGAAAACTGATGGGAGGACAAGCTCTTTGCTCTGCCTGTTTCCCAGGATTATTCAGACAACAGTTTTCTTGCAGCAAGTCCTGACAGGGCTCACAGTTGGCTCACATACAGAACTAACACGCTTCCACAAATACACACCCATATACACAGAACTGTGCACCCAGTGCAAAAAACACCTTGTAGCTTTTCCGTTGGCCTGACACAGAATCTCACATGGTTGGTTTATAGATGAAGTGTTTCTTAGAACTGAGAGTTTGCTTCCTCATAGAAAGAAGCTGGCTATGCTCCAGGTATTCGCTCATTTCTATTTTACAAAGGACAGGTGATACTTACTTGAGTTAACTAGCCATTTTGAAACAAATGAATGACTCAGCACCAGGAAATGGGATGTCATCGCTTTTTAATTTGACCTTGTTCTCTTGAGTAGTAAGGAAACTACTTTTATGAGCTCACGTTTTATAAATTCACAAAAGGGGTATGTAATAAAATGACTTCACAGTGAGAAGGATTCAGCAGAAGATTTATTTAGTTAGTTGCTTTTATTTGATTGTGCGGCCAAAGATAGACTGGAAAGGGCCACAAATATATGGTATGACATGCATCAAAGGGCCAGGGGCGGGACTCAAACCCGGGCCAGTAAGGACTCTTGTTCTACCAGGTGAGCCACTGAGGTGGCCTCTTCAGCAGGACATTTAAGATAATGCCCGATGCACAGGCAGACAGACAAAGAGGAAATCTATATTAGTGTATAGTGAAATATATGGAGTCCTGAAACTTAATGTATAAAATGTTATCAAACAAATCAAAACTATAACTGGGGTACCTTTGCATTGTCTGTAGATGTTAGATTATAAAAACACAGTATATGGGATAATTTATGAACCCTAAAAAGGATGATTTTTGTGCCTTAACCTGTCCTTAACCACGATGGTGTTATATCAGACACAGTTGTTGAATCTCAATTTATAAGCTGTTGAAATGTTACAAATACTCTATCTGTAGGCGGACTATCCAAATAAAGTGTTACCACAGTGGACCAAAATAATCAAATATGGCATTTATTTATTTTTGTAACAATATTGTTTATTATGTATTCAGTTATATTTCTGACTATTCTGATAATCTTTTAATACATTTTGTCAGTTTGGCCACTCCATTGACATAAAGGGAATCTGGATGCCACTGCAGACAGGGGCTGAACTGGCCTCTTAGTTCGTTATTACCATATTTGCAAGCAGAAGTAAACCTTAAAAACTAAAGCAAAAGGCTATGCTGGATAGAAGGACACAAGGTCAACACATTTTGTATGACATTTTAGTGACCATTACACAATTGTGTGTAATAAACTGAAACAGAGGATTTAGTGCCGGTCTAAGTCTACTAAACAAAATATAAAGGGCATTTGACATTTCCAACTGGCTGGAATAAACTCCTGAGAGACCTGTTAAGTGTGTAATAAGAGCAGCTCTCAGAGAGTCAAAGTGAAACTGAACGTGTTCGGATTTGAAACAGAGGAAAAATTGCTTTTTTACACATCTGTGAAATAATTATAATCATCTGCCCATCTTCAACTCTCGGGAAGATAATAAATCTCAGAGTCCGACATTCAGGCATTAATGTTGGATTAGTCAAGTTGTTATTTTCCCCATATTTTGTGCAAACTGCTTGTTGCTGTGGTTTTGAACTACACTCAGAAACCAACAGTGGTACTTTAGTTTTAGTTAGTTTTTCCCAAATGAACCATAACACAAATGTACATTACTTGTGCCAGACTATCTAGTGCTTAAAGGGCAAACAATAAATATTTTATTAAAGTTACATCCTTAAGAGTTCAGTCAGTGGTTACTGCTGCTAAAAGCAAGTGCAGTTTAATACCACAAGAAACAGTTGTTGAGCAACTACCATGTCAGAAATACAACAACTGGTATATGTTTACAACCAAACAAACTCACATTGTATAAATAAGCCAGTCTAAAGCCGTTTTTGTTTAAAACTGATCACTGTCTGCGCTAACCACAGTGACAAATGCATTGTGTCCTGTGACTGCTTCACAATAAAAGCCACCCATTGTTAATCGCTAATTGAATGCTTTTAATGTTAAAAGATTATTTCACAGTTTGAGTCACATGTGGCCTGATGACGATTTGATCTAATATTAAAATGCGGTGGGATCTCAACTAAATGATGTCATTGTCCCTTAATGCAAAACACTACAGAAATGATTACAGCACAGTACTCTGCTGGTAATAGTTTTATAAATTACAGTGAAGTTAAGTAGGAGTTACAGGGAAATGCTTCCTGACTAATTTATTTCTCTGCACACTTTCACTCTTACTATGGTTTAATAGACACACACACACACACACACACACACACACACATTAAACTTCTTCCCTAGTTAAGACATGTCTTTGCCACTGACTTCTCACCCGTTCAACTTTGAACACGGTTGTCTTTGCCAGTTTCTCTGGACTCACATGTCCGCGTTGATATTGTTCAGAGACTGTTTTTGTACTTTCCTCTCTCGACAGATGTATCCTGACGGGGTACACAGACCCATCTCTGTGTAACCTCAACGAACAGATAGCAACTGCAAACCACACTGCTGTCACTCAAGCTCATTTGGATAATGATTTGGTTATAACATATCAGCGGTTACATATTTTCAGCATTTTTAGGATAAATACCTGCCAGGGAAATGTCAAACTAATCAGTGTTATTCAAATATGAGTATAACCACATAACACACAGCTGTGTTTTTTTAAATAGAGTCAAAGGCTTCTCTGTAATGAGTTTGACAGTATTAAAATCAATGCTGTTTGTCAAAGTTGCCAGTAGACAGTTATAGTCAATATTTGCATTTTACTGAGGTTTAAGGCCACCAGTGTAAAAATACTAAAATGTCCATTGTATCCACTTAAACTGCTTTCATGTCATAATGGAAGATATCATATATTATATGTTTTGATCTTTAGAATAATTATTTTATCAAAACTGATGAGAAAAGATCTTTTTAAACATCAATGTTTAGAGTCGTTTCTAAGTTGTTTCATTTGTTCCTTGTGGATCCTTAACAGTTTTCCTTTCACATTACAAATAATTCCTGAAAACAAAAGGTAAATGAAAAAGAGAAAATGTCTCACTATTTTGCATCTCTGCTTTACAAGCCATGACTCCCATCCCATGCCCCATCTTAATAACCCGCTTATTTACACACAGAAAGCACCTCAAGGCTCGACTCTTTTTAAAGGATCATCTTTAAAACCCTTTACTCGTGCAGCATAAAATAAAATTAAGCAAACCATTGAATCCTAAAGTTTTGAAAAGGTTGAAAAACTAAGGTCAGGACACAATTTACTGAAAAGCACATATTTTTGTTCAAAGCAAAATCAAGATATTACCCACGAGTTACCGTTTAACACCAATTTAACGCTCTTTCGAAACACTCTTAATGGTAAACGTTTTAAAATCACTTGCAGTCAAATAAAGCTGATGCCTTTGACTTTGTTACCAAGCTTAACTGAGTGTTGGCAGCAAGAAAAGCCAAGAAAAGAAAACAAAAAAAAAGGTGTGTTTGCCAGCACATGTATTTACTCAGAATTCTACAGAAAGAAACTTAGTGCAAAAACATTTCTGAAGACTTGGATGGACCATTTTTAACAGTTTGTGTTTATTGTACCAACAGACGTTAGCTGTAAGCTGGCTGGCAACTGTGTCTGTGCGAGTGTGTGTGTGTGTGTGTGTTTGTGCTCAGCTCAGCCTCTGAATGAACTCAGAAGTCACCAGAAAGTCCACTTCTTTCTCTTCTTTTCCCCCAGTCTCTCTCCTTTTTCCTCTCGTCTCTGTGCGTTCATGAAACAGATAAATAAAGCCGTACGGATGCAAATTTGCATCTAATTAAATGATGATGTAAATGATTGATGTTGCGTGCAATAGTTCCGTGTCATATAGTAACTTGGACAAAACATACAGCACGCTGACTAAGACGAGGCTGGTGTGCTGTCTGGTACATGACACCACCCTGGAAACAAGTGGAATTACCTCATGTGTGCCCACACAGCTTCACCACTGGGCGAAATAATTAGCACAGACATCTGTTGTTACCCTGCTGACCTCTGAGCCTTTTTTCATTACAGACTCCTTGTTTTTAAGTCACAAAGTGCACTGTTGTTTCTCATACTCTGACTTCTAGTCCAGTGTACAGCGATAAAAATGCTTCAATATTTCATGAGCACGGGTGCCTCACTGTCTTACAGAGGAAGTTGAAGTTGTGATTGTAATGCTGCTCATACAGCTGCACGAGTTGTGGAAACCTTTTGGTGTGTGTAACTATATTTAACTATACTAGGTATCCAGAGACTGTTTGCCACTGCAGTGAGTAATAGTGGAAGTTTTAAGAGTTAGGCAATCCTCCTTCTGTTTTCTCTCTAATGTAAAACCCGTCTGTAGCTCTGTAGCTTTCTCAATGTCTCTTCACTCTCCAGCCCACTCTCTTTCTCTCTGTCAGTGTCAGTGTCTATGGTTTCTCCTTGTTAAAGAGTCATGAGATTGGTATCGATATCATAATGAAAGTGGAGCAGTTGTAATTTGAAGAGGAAGTGGGTTTCATGGTTGAAGGGGAAGACTAGATGCATCTGAATAAAAGTTTTTTCTCAGGAATTAACACACCTCCCCTGTCTGATTCATATGTTGAATCAACAACAACAGTTCGTTTGTCAAAAAAGCCTTCAGTGGGTGGATGGAAATATTCCATTTTCATATGTCATCATTCTCTAAATTCCTTTTAAGGCATCTTTAACTTTATTGTAAAGCATATTCTGAATCTACCAATCACACACTGTTCTGCTCCCTTGTGACAAATCAAGACTGTTAGTTTACAGCTGATTCAAAGAAATCACTTCCTGCTGCTCTTGTTTAATATTAAAAACTTTATAAGCTCAGCAAATTGAGACTTTTATTTTGAAGCAACTACTGGAAATGCGTTGTATTTGGTGCCAGCAGTGTAACTTCATGTACAAAACAAGCTTTTTCCCCCAACTGATCAGTTTTAAATATTGCTGGGAGGTATTATAAAAATGAGAGACAATGGGTTGGTTAGAGGGGCTGCAGGCAACAGGCCGTTACTAAGGTTACAGTTTGAGAGACCAAGCAAACCACAACCACATTATCTTAACGTTAAGGTAAACAATTCCTTTTACCATGCAATCTTGTTGGATGGGAAAATCACTCATGCCATCAGTGCATCACAAACTCTGATGGTCTATCTATTATCGGCCTGAGATCTGCTGAATTCTCTATTTGTCAGTGTTCCACGTTTGAGTGTTTACTCTCATCCTCTGTCTTCATCTCCCCATGACAATGTTAGCATGCTAACATTTGGTAAATAGCACCAAACACATAATACTTTGTACTACTAAATTGGTATTACACAGCTTCTAGGTCACTTGACAGCACTGGTACAGCTTGCCTTGTTATAAAACATTTTCTCTGAGAGAAGAAGATGAAGTAGATGAAATTGCGATAGTAAACCCGTCTGCCTTGTCTGATAGCAATTTCATCCCAAGGCTTTCTCTGCCTCTGTACAGCATTGTATCTTGTAGCATTCTGTCAAACCTCTGTCCCAAAGTCATCTAGTGAACTCGTGTATTTGTGCATAAATGTGTGTTTGTACATGCATGTGCATCTGCTGCATGTATAACAGGTAATTCCTGCAGCAGTATACTAAATTTGCATGTGTAGGTTTACTTCTATCTATTGTTAGGATGCATGCTGCATTGTTTGATCTTAGCGAAACATCTGTTTAATGTAGCTATAAAGGAAGTCATTCACCATAACTGCCACCGCCACATTTAATGTGTTGCAAGATGATGTGAGGAAAACCTTAAAAAACTTTAATAAACCCTGAAAAAGGATGCATGGTCAATCGAATTTTTTTTTATTAATTTCAGCTTTTTTTCTTTTGTATTCTCCCTAAATACATAATTCCAATAACCATTCACAGACAGGGAGACACAAAACAGATGCTAAACCCCTTTCCCACACAATATATTTAATCTAGATCATTTTTACGCTTGAGTAACATCTTGCACGCAAGCCTGTTATCTTGGAGAAACAGTAAAATTATGCTATTGACTGTTTGGTAAGCCCCATCCCCTTAGTTACTGTTACTATGCCTGTCAAGCTTTCCACTCTGGCAGTACACATGCAGTTCACAATAATAACAGTGGCAGATTCACAACTAAATATTTATATAATAACAATGAATCTTTAATTTTACACAGAAGTAAACTTCCATATAGTGACTGTAAGCTAGTTAGCTGGGCATGCTAGCATTTGCATCTTACACAAGAGCAGGTAAACATAGTGTTTAATTCAGTTCTTGCACTTTTGCTTTTTGAAAAGTTCGATGTGTGTTACAAAAATTATCCATAAATTAAAAAGAAATATGTGTTTCAATAATATAGAAATTTCCTCAGGTAAAGTTGCTGCATTATTTGTTATTGATGAAAAAAAAAATTTGTGGTTGTAGCTTTTGGATACATATAGCAAAATATACTAATAGAGCCTGTTTCAAGGATCTTCTTGATGGAGGACAAATGAGGTGGCTTCAATTATATTTAATCCACCCTTATTAACAGGCAGTTTTTTCATGTCTTTTGCTCAAAGAAGACATTTACGTTATGTCTGCTGTCTACTTAACTAGAAAGCTCCCTAGTTCGATATTATGTCTGATTGGCCTGATTCTTGGGCTCTCAAGTTTGTGGTTTCAAATATCCTAATAATGGGACTGGATGCGATTTCCTTGAGAAAAGCCTTGAGGACAAAATGAAGCAGTTGTTAAAAGCGACTTACCAAAAAGAATGTTAATTTTCAAATGGAAAGCTAAAGTCGGGATGGAAAAGCAGAGCAACAAAGGAGTTTTAACCCTTTTTGGCACAGACCTGACTTTCCCATGGGTTTTGTTGGCTTAACTTTGTTGTGACTGACAAAATTGCATTTTAAAGAGAATCATCCAATTGTTAAAAATGTGCTTTGGAGACCATAAAACCTTTTAAATAAGTTTTCCGAGCAAACACAGAGCAGACACATTACATCTGCCCCTGTCCTGGAAATGTGCTCTTGAACATTTGCAGTACTATAAAAACATAAAATAACCTTTTTTTTCCCAAAATGTCAAAAATTATAGCTTAATATTAGCACTCAGCAATTACTCATTAACACAGTTCTTTGCTTCTCAATCACAGTAATGGGTTATTAATAATAATGGGATTTCTATAAATAGAAATCTATATTTGCACCTAACCTTAACTGACAAAATTAACAAGTCTTACCCTTATTTACAGAAGCAGCTTACAGGATCACAAGCTTAAAACTGGGATTCTTCCCCCACAGTAAACTCAGTTAACCACTGTGCTTACATGCTCACTTCCTCAAAGGCTGTACTTTCCTGTGTGCATCATGATCTGGTGACCTTGCTCAAAAGTTGCTTTTCTAACCTTTGATATGCTGTTAACCTCCAGATCATCAGCTGATGGCTGCAGAGAGAAGATAAGCACAACTATTTTGTCATAGATGCTCAGTCCTGGTTGACCTAAAGTTACAAGCTTATACAAGAAACTATGGTACAACATTTATATTAATTTGCCGTATTTGATTTATTTGATGATAGCAGATTCAGATAGCAGGTCTTTCTCAGAACTAGAGAGGATTGAAGAGGGCGTATGTTACTGGAAAATATTCATCAACAACTTGTTTGTGTGTGTGTGAGCAGTTAACCAACACATTTCAGTTTGACTAATGCAGAAAAAGATTAGGCTTTAATGTTTTATGACTAATTGCACGTTGGCTTACATTTCACTTGCTCTGACCGCAACGTATTCAGTTCATTTACTTGAAAAGATCAGAAGAAAGCACATAAACATACGCTGCAATGCTGATGACACCATGCTTTATATCATGTTAAAATATAATGACAGTGGTTCTTTAAAGATTTTAGCATTGTCCTTTGATCCTTAAATGCAGGGTGGCAAGAAATCAAATGCAAAAGACTAATATAAGATAATTTGGCTTGATCATCTGGCTGGAGCTCCAAAACAAATCCTTAAAACATTAAAAACACAGCGTTATGATTTTGATTTTCACATTCAACAAATGCTCTGCTGTGCAAGCCAGCTCCCTTCTGCTGAAAGTCATAGCCACAATCAAGCCATTTCTCATATTCTCAGATGTGGAAAAAGTCTCATCTGGATTGTTGTAATTTCCTGTGTTAATTGCTCCTATTCAGCTTGCCTGCAGCTGGTTAATAATGATGCTGCTACACAGTGTTCAAAAGGGGGTCATCACATTTCTCCTGGTCTTCTTTTCACTGCAATGCTCCCACTTCACTGTAAAATTACAAATTATATTCTTCGTTTAAGCTTTGAATGGTTTTGTACCTTGATACATTTTAGTTTTACTCCTTAGAGTAATAGTGTATGACAAGTGGGACCAGAATCTAACGTTATTCTTGACTTTTTTCTCATAATATTTTGACGTTACTCTCTGAATATTTTGGCCCAGGGGTCAAAGGGGTCGTAAACATCCATTTTAATATTTCATAAATCATCAGGGTTAGCCAATAATGTGGTGCTGGAATCAGCAAAGTAATCTGCACACTCTCAAATACAAACTCAACACACACGTCAGCTTCTTCCTTCCTCTGACCTAATCAAAACACAAGAAGACAAGAGATTATCCAATTAAATAGACAGGGTTAATTAATCAACTAATCAATTATATTGCATAAATTCACTTAAGGCTGATGTGTTCCAGATGTCTGGTTGGTCAGTTTGATGTAATTGTTTATTGGCGGGACATTAATTGACACAAAGCAAGCATGATACAGAATTACGGGTAATTATAGGGGGAAATTTTTGTCTAAATGACTTGTGCTTTTTCTTTTGAGTCTGACTTTCAATACTTTGCACCTGTTATCCCACAATGGCCACAGTTTGTAGATGGTGTGAGCTTAATAAGGAGGTCACTGGATATTATTACCCAGAGTCTGATCAGCTAGTATCGCTGTTCAGTGTGAGACCAGCAGTCAGAACATGTCTGTGAAGTCATATCTCATGGCTCATTGTAAAAATGTAGGTTGTATTTGTTAATTCATAACTTTCTTGAAGACATATTACAGTTGAATTGTGGGATCTTTTCTACTTCCTAACTTTTCCTATGATTTGCTTCTCTTAGAAAATATATAGACCATTAATGTTAATTAATATATGGAGCATATAATGATTACTTTGTGTTAATGTGAATTGGTATACTTTACCTCCAATGTTCAGCTGTAGTGGTACTGTAAATAAGTAAATGTATCAGCACACAAAACTCTTCAAAGCATTTGTGTACCTCACTTTCTGACAGCGACAAATTACATGTTGCTAAAAGTTGATTAACATATGTTTAATCTGCTGACATTGCTTCTCCTCTACCTACCTGCTCAACTAACGAGAGGTTACGTAACATCAAAGTGCCATAAAGTGGTATCGGAGTAGTTTTTTGATAACAATTATCAGACCCAATACTGGTATTGGTGCATCCCTAATTATCGCCTGTTAAAGTTGTTTATTTACACAGTGGTCAGACATAGAGTCATGTTTATGTCCATTATGGCGAATTTAAGTCCAATATTCTCTCCCATTTTTGCTCTGTTGTTGGACTTCACCAACTTCTGAGTAAATATGTGTCTCTTCAGCTGCTAAATGATCCACTGTGGTCACCAGCTGGTCACTAACTGTAATCACTACGAATGACTGCTCTACACTCAGTATAGTTATTTGGTCTGTAGACTTTTTTTACTGCAGACACTTTGGCCTTTCCTAGCAGGACAAACACTGACACAATTGATTTGCACAGGAAATAATAGTGCAGCTTTCTATGCAACAACCCTCACAGCTTGTCCCTATCAATCAGTGGGAGGAGAGACAGGATGACTTTTACAGGGAAAGAGTGTGTGGGCTGAAGTAAATACTAATCTTCACTGTGGTAATCGTTGCTTATGTTTTTTCATCAAACTAGAAGACAGATGCTTTTCTAGAGAGTTTAATATCACATACATTCACGTGCTAATAACAGTTTTAATACGTTAGTTCATACTGCAGTACAATGATCAGGCACTGGGTGGTCCATCTCTAATAACTAATAAATATGCACATGCAGACACTCGCAGTTTCATGCACTAACACACACTCTCACTGATAGACTGTTCACACCAGTGCCTGATGCCAAGGGGCTCTTAGTTTGGAGAGACAGATGAAAAGAAAGAAGGGGCGAGCGAGATAGATTCATTTGCTGAATGGACTGAAAGAGAGATGGTCATATAAATGGGTTGTGGCATTTAACGTCTCCAATCCTGAATCATAACTCTTGATCCATTAGATTACCTCACATTCACTGGCTAATGGTGGGAGGAGAGGAGAGAAGGGAAATGTTACAAGAAGAGGAGAGGAAGGAACAGAGTGAGAACATGTCATGAAATTAGATGGTGAAAAGATTTTCTGGTGGTTGGTGTGGTCACCTCTCAGCCCACAGGATAAGATGACTTGATTGTGAAAACAAAACACAAGACCTCTTTCAAATAATCATCCCACCCAGACAAAGTAAGACTCATGTAGGGGTGTAAAGCAAAACTGCTACTTCTGTTAATTAATATCCCAAAAAATACAGGCTATGTATTTAGATTTATACCAGAAGGGTGTAGGGACTTCAAAATAGGTTTTTTCATTTTAGTGTTACACTGAGTTAGGAGATTAGTGGCTCATAAAATATACTAAATAATATTTAATTGAATAATAGAATATTTGAACCTCAGCTTAAAAAACAAACCAAAATAAATGTCAATATAAAGCTGTGTAACTAGCAGAAGTTAATAGTGGAAATGTTAACAACAGAAAAAAACAGTCAGAATTGCATTATTGTGTAATTTTCCTTTTAAAAGGAAGCTGTGCATGAAATGGGTGGAGGTGCAGATAAAAATAAAGTTGGTCTGAGATGTGAAAAGCTGAAAAGCCATTTTTTAAATGCACTTCTGAGACAATCCCTAAGTTTAGCCCACGTGTTTCCCATCCACTGTAATGCCGAGCAAGGTACAGGGCTTCAAAATCAGATCATCAGATAACAATAACACCTGTGCAACACTGGGCACAAATCTGATGAGGTTACGAGAATGAATCTCGCTGGATGTCTGCATATTGAACTTTAAATGTCTGCATATTGAACTACCTCTTAAAAACAGGCTGCAGGTTAAACACACACCCTGCAGCCTGTTTTTTAGTTAGTCCGTCTGATATCAGTTCCTGTTCTTATTGTACAGAGAGCAATCACCTGTCTGAATCACGCTGCTGATCGTAAGAGGACGTCATGTCTGTGGGCTCTGATTTGGTGAGTTATGACTCAGAAGAAGTCGTGCGACGTCTGTGGCAAGTTGCTTCAGTACTGCAGAAATTCAGATGTATTTGTCTGCTTAACCAATGGCAGTTTGCAAAACAGTTGACTTAATAGTGAAGTCCATCATTGTCAATCATTCACCTATTGTTTCTTATATCAATATCTATATTAAAGCTAACATTTAATGGGATCTATTGGCAGAAATGCAGTATAATATATCATAGGTGTGTTTTTTACTTGGTGTATAATCACGACCCCATGTAGAGCCAGTGTTGGATTTGTCCGTTCTGGGCTGCGGTAGAAACATGGCATAGTTTCTCCTTCACACTTGGAAGGGAAGGGTGAAGTGAGGGAGTTACAGAACAACAAAAACAAAACAAGTGAGCTGGCTCATTAAAATCATGAGACACTTCTTGACTTCCTGTTGATTTACTGTCAAAAGCCCACATGGGTTCATGTAGTTATTGCTGGCACCAAACACACTGGCCTGCTTGGGTTAAACCACAGAAACATTGCGCGACGCAAACACAACACAAACAAGAAGCATGTGTCCGAGTGATGTGTAGGGGAAATTCCTCAAGTCAAACATATAGCAACTGAAACACACACACACACGTCTAATTGAAAGATTCAACTATATTCTCCACATCTGAAACCCATCCACAAACTGTGTGTGTGTGTGTGTGTGTGTGTGTGTGCATTTGTGGAGGAAAAGGGTTAGAAAGCAGGTCGGACAGTATATGTAGTGGATGAGATGTTTATTTACACAAGACATAAAACACACACATACACACTTGTGTGCTCAGTGCATTGAGTTTCATCTACAGTACTTTATAATTACAGAGTACAAGACATCCAGGTAGGTAACATTCTTGTTCGACATCATTACATTTCAGTGCTGTCACTCTTTCACACACACATACACATACGCACAGACAGACACACACACACACACACTAGCATGCACATCACACACAAGCTTGAACCAATTGTAGGCACATGGACACAACCATGTAAGCCTTGCATATTTGCAATATGCAATAATACATACGCACTCTCACAAAAACGCAACAGAGAAAGACACTGGCACATACACACACACACAAACACACACACACACACACATACAGAAAAGTAAAACTCACACAACATCCACAGGAAGCAGTAAGTCAGTGTTGTAAACTTGATGCCAAGCTCAGAACCAACAACAGACCAGCAGAGGCAATAAACTGTAGTTCTCACAACACAATAGATAAACAACGTCAGTGCTCTGTCACACACACACACACAGGCTTACAGCCCAAAAGTTTACATTTTCTGGTATCCTCTTAAAATGACACATAGTTGAGAACTTGTAGTTTTGTTTACACACATTTTACACACTCAAGGGCCGAAATCTTCTCTCCTACTGTTGGATAACCCGAGTGACTACACAGTGTTTTCCTATTTCGAGAGCATTATTACCCGGAGACCCCACAAAATTCTGTGATAGCTTATTTTCTTGCCAGGAACGGGAAACCTGTGTTAGTTAATGTGATTCATTTTAAAGGAAGGGAAGCTGTAATAGTTGCAATTCCCCACGGTGTCGTATAATGTAACCCAGTATGAATCCAACTATGTGTAACTTTTACCAGTATGCAAATTAAAAAAAAACTAAGTGGGAAAAACTGCCCTGGTTTTTCCAGGAATCTGAAAAGGTCATCGGACTTCATCGGCACGCAAGTTAGAACTGACATTGTTGGGTGGCAGATCTCATAACACATGAACTGTATAGGCTAACTGCAGACTGACTAATGGAGTCTATTGCAGAGGGAGACTTTTTTATTGGTGGAGCTGAAAGCAAACCTGCATCTTCAGGGTTTGCTTTAGTTGGCAGCTGAACTTTCAGCATGAGGATCTCATTAGAGACTGTAATCATGACGTTTTCCACCTGGTCTATGAGTAATTAAGTGGATGTCCTCTGTCCCTTATGAATGGTGGTCCTCTGGAAAGACACACGTTGAATAAGAATAACATTTTAAAGATGTTCCCAAGTAAAACTAATACAGTACAAATGGCACTTTAGTCGTAAAATGAAGGGCTTTCATAGTTTCCAAATAACGTTCAGGCAATGCAAGGGCAATAGTTCTGTCCCAAAATGACTGCAGACTATGATACATTTTAGATTGTTTATTGTATAAATAATATTACATTTTTGAAAAATAGATTATTATTCTATTAAATAATTAAGACTTTTATTTTTAACAGCATTTTCCCCAAAATTTCTTCTAATGATTCCAATACAACCAAACAGTTAAAGGTACCCTGTGGACCTTCTGACAATGTTTTTTGCGTGGATCACTATTTTTGTTTGATCGTCCATGTAACAATCGTATGCTATCATTCATTTAGTATTTCATAAACCAGATTCTGCAAGAATATTTGCTCTCTGCTGTTATTTATATAAGAAGCGCAAATTTTCAAGTCAAAAAGTAACTGCAGTCTCATATAAAGAACGTTTTATAAAACATTATTATATAATATTATATGCAGAATACTGTGTCAGTATAAGTATATAAGTATAAATGGAATATTGTCACTACAATCAACATAACCTTTGGTTTGTGTTTATCATGCCACTCCCTAAGTGAAGTTTTGACTAGCTCGTCCACCAGAAAGTCTCTCCAGGCCTGTCGCCCTTTGACCTTTCCAGCAGGAATCTGGTAGGAGTGTGAGGGTGAAAGGTTACCAAAGCGGACCAGAGGTTAAGTTCAGGGGTTAGGAAGCTCAGAGGTGATAAGATACTATTCTCAATATAATGGCCTATAATTGTGTTCAAAAGCTGCAAATATCAAATACTTGAGGCCTCACTTACACTTGTAGAAACATGTCTGCTGTCTAGATTATATCTAGGTATGTTACAGTGACCTCATTCTAAAATGCATCACTTTACTGCTTTCATGTGGCAACGCTTCCTCTGGCAGTCTGAGACCTTCAACATGTATGTACCCCACCAAACTACCTTCTTACATCTACCCATTTGAATCTGAATGTGCGTACTTTTAGTAGGCGCACCATTCAGTTCATGAGTGATATGGGCACCATGTAGGATTTTCTTCGGCTGTGCTCTAAACAATTACATGTATATGCCATGTAATACATGCATGTATGTGACATCTCACCGTTTCCAGGCCAAGAAGCAACTGTTTGGAAAGCAGAATTTGAATCAGAGAAGGCTGTACAGCAAACGTTAGTTACCTCTTCCTTCACTGTTTATGAATCGAAAGCTAATCCCATTTTAGACACTTTGATAGATGAATGTCTTCAGTATGTCTCATGTCCTTTGTTCCAGACCATCACAGAACCTGCATGAAGTCTTTCTTTCTTTTGCCAGCTCCCATCAGCAGCCTTTTTTTATTTAATCGATTAATTGGCATAAAATATAAGCAGCGGAGGAGGCAAAATGTTGAGTTTTTACATTTAAAATATAAAGCTCAAAAGTCATTATGCATTTGGCATGGATGAAGTGGAGGGAAACTTCCTGCGAATGGTGAGTGGTGGCCATCAGCTGATAAAACTGGTGTGTTTATCAGTGAAACAGAAAGGGCCATTATCTACTGGAAACACCCATGAAATAGATAAGAAACTCCACCCACGGCACACAAAAGCTCTCCACTCTTGTGATCACTAACCGTGATCCAATCCTGTGTCCAACAAATATAAACATCAAAGAACAAAATACTGTTTTGGTCATAGAGTTTCCACGGAATGAAAATGCTCGATGTACTCCAGCGTTGGGCGAGACAGTTCGAGGTTAGCCGGAGGATTCTCTTTGGCCAGCGATGTCTTAAAAATTGAACCCCTGGAGATTTCCAGAGAGGCCCGGCAGACAGAGCCCCAGCAAAAGTGCAACACGCTGGGGGAGAGGAGGATGAAGACCCAGGGGTCGATGATGGAGTTAACAGAGATAAAGCGGAGGGCAATTAGGTCCAGATGGTGAGACTCCGTTTCATTCCATATAGAGTTGATGTAGACCCGGATCTGAGAGATGGAGAAGAGGCAGGGAGAGATAAAAAAGAGATTGTGTGTTGAATTAGCTGGCAAGGTATAATCACTCCATCACTTCCATCCATGACCGACACGCAGACAGCCGTGCCACATCCTAGATAACATCCTGGTTTAAATCCAATACTAACAGATCAACCTGGACCAGTTAATGAGAGTACTGGGACAGCCTCTCATGGGGAATGACAATAGAAATTAAAGCCATGTATCTGTTAAAATGCCAAGCTGATACTCATCGTATATGTTTAACTTCCTGCAAATTTTTAGCTCGATAGCTAACGAGCTAACGGCAGCTAACACTGCAGTAAGCAGTTTTTTGCAGCTACTTTAAGGACAAGTAAGGATATCTGTCCATTAGGAAAGACTGTAGCATTAGATCCCAGAGAGTTGAGGCAGAGACGACCACTTTACCAACATTACCAGAGTCCTGACTGCTAGTTTAAAGGCTCAGTTTCTACAATATGGGACCTTTTAAATTATTGGTTTGCTGACCGATGTTTTGTTATGACAACGTACTGTATGTAATTCCATTGTTGAGGACGGGCTGTCATCCAAATACATGAAAGAGGAAGAGGGACGTTTCAGAAACCAATGACCTTTTGTTTCTGATCCTGCCAGTTCAGCAATTTAGTAAGCCACCCCATACAGAAAACTGTTGTCAACTCTGAATGAGTACACACATTGGAATATAAAGATAGACACTGGGTCTGTTTTTTAGATCACACAATATTTAAGTTTTAGTTTAGCCATGATACCTCTCTCTGTTTGTCCCCCAAACACACAAATAAGCCGGGATGTTGAGTTAAAAATGTACAGAGAGGGAGGAAGAAAGAAAAGAGAGCACACCAGAGAGAGAGGGGGCGAGCATAAAAACAAAACTTAACAGAAAGCGTGACTTTATTTGGTCTGCATTTCATCGTCGGCACTTAATTAAAGCAAGTCTTTAGACACAGGAGCTGTTTCAGCTGCATTTTTTTGTTGTCCGTCTTGCGTCCGTCTGACAAGACAGATTCGCTCTAATTTAAAGCAGTGCAGCTGTTTACACAGGTGGTGCTGAAGTTTTACTCAGGCTATATGCACATACATGTATCCTGAAGCAGCATATTTTTACGCTTTAAGTCTAATTGATTTTATTTAACCAATGCATATTGCTATTGTATTATTGCCTACTGAAAAGCTGCTCTTTTTGTCAGATAGCAATGTTTTCTCTCTGCACCCTAGATTACCATCAATGTGCTGAATAGCGGGTAAAAATGGCGGGCAAAATGGCAAAAATTGTCTCCAAGGGAACATGCCAATTACAGCATCTCCAAACCAGAAAGACAGACATCACATCAGTGTGTACTTCAGTTATTAGTCTAAATGTGTGTTTTCTCACATTAACTAGAGACACTTCGGGATGCTGACCAAAAAAGCACACTCCCTATTTTCATCCTCTTCCATGCAGAAGCACCATCACCAATCCCAGCACACACAGGATGTTTGCAGAGAACAGAGTAATGTTCTAATTCAAAGAGGATATTGGAATTGACTCTGTAATTTTGTTTGCTTTTCAGAATGATTGTGGAGGCAAACACAAGCAGCCTATAAAATCACTGAGAATGTGAACATGTGTGTATTTTGTGGTTTTAGGAGAGGCTGAGAGACAGATGTTGAAATATAATGGCCAAGCCAAATGGAGATTCCCATGCTGAGATCCAGCTAATTGATTTACATACAAAGATACACAGATAATGAAAGAATTTTATGCCTTTATCTGACTGGACAGTGGGTGGAGAGGGGAAAGGGCCGCACGTTGGAATCGAACCTGGGCTGCTGCGATGAAGACTCCAGGCCTGCATGGGGCACCCCGCCTTATCTCAGTTTTGACCAAATAGGGTAACGTTTTAAATCTTGGCAATAAATCACCACCTCCCTTTACGCATATTCCTATGACTGGTAGTTTTCTGAATCTCTGATCAATAACTGCTGTATTAGGTATTAGGAAAAGGTCTTTGACCTTTTCAAATGAACACTGTTTTTATTAGCACCATTGAGGCCAAGAATAAGCAGCTGATTTCGCTTATTAGTTCCTCGTTTGTGGTTAAAGTGTGGCAAAGTAAAGCAGTAAACTCCCTGGGCTTATGGCCACAAGGTTGGGAACCAGCATTTTAATACAATCCATGGAAGCTATGACGAGTTCACAGGGTTAGAAATTCCTGCTACTTCTCTCTCTGAGGGTCAAAAAGGAACAATATCCAGTTAAATGTGATGTGGAAAGGGACCTCACAATAGGCTGTAAAGTCAGTCTTTCGAGACAACACGGTCTCTCTTTCACTGCGTCCTGTGATATTGTTCATTCTTTTTTACTTTCTACCTTCATCCCACCCCCACCCCTTCTTCTCTTACTGTTTTATCACCGTCTCGCTCCAAATACTCTTTCCTCTCTCTTCTATTATAAAGTTTTTCTTTTTCGATAAAGTGACTCAGGTTTGACCCTAAAAGCACCAGATTTCCTAAGATGACTATGGTTGTGGCAAGTTGCAACATTGTCATGGCAGTCTCGTTAGGCCAATTTCCTGTTGCTCAGTCACACAACCCAGTAGCTGGATAGCTGCCATGAAGACTAGCTGGTTATTTCTTTGAGTAGATCTTCCCAACCAACTCCACAGCTGCAAATGGCAGTTAAGAGTCTTGCTTGAGGGAACATCAGCATCTGTTCATGTTGACGGGTGAGAAAGCTCTTAAATACTCGTTTTTTTCAAGCAGGGGAATGGTAATTGTTACATAACTCATTCAGGGAAGCTTATATCACTAGAACAACAAAATCTGCGTGCAGTTCAAAAATAAAAAAGATGTAAAAGCTCAAACAACTTTGGAATGAGTGATGAAGGAGGTGTTTTTTTTTTTAACTGAAGGACTTCATGCTTATTCCAATATCATTTTAAACTAAACCACATGTGGTCATTACTGTGATTAGTGACAGGCCTTGCCATGTGTCTGAGACAAAAACAGAGTAGGCGAGGGCTTGTGTGTGCGTGTCGAGGCAGATTTTTTTTTTTACGTCCAGGCACAGCCGTGAAATCCTACTCACACTGTGAGCCAATTTTCTTCTTCTCTCTCAGCACCAACGGGCTGCGCAATAAAAGTGTTAATGTGAAGTGTCTGCAAGGGGTTGATGCTCAGAGAACAAAACGCCATCGTCTGATCAACAAATGTTTGTTGTTGCGTTGACCATCTGTGTGCTAATCTTCTTTATTTGATCGTCAATGTGAGAAACTATTCAAAATATCTCATTTCAAAGATGCATGCTTGTCTTTTCTCACGTGTCTTCACCTGGTGAGGTTCAACTTGAACAATTTATCGACTTAAGTGAAAAAATATCCCCAAAATGTATGTATTTGGAACAACAGCACCATTCAAATCCCATTGCTCTATTATTTAATTAATTCATGTTTTCAGTCTTTACTACTCTATGTCTACCTCTCCATCAATGTCTCTCTTCCTGTGTCTGTTGTCTGGCCTTTTCAATTTTTAATGCAATCACAGAAAACCGGAGGCACAGGGCACACACACACAAACACATCATCAGCACACAGTTTCATCCCACAGAAAAATGCAATATGATCCGTGTGTGCCTGTGTGTGATAGCCTGACCTCAGACTGTGGTATCACATTACTGGCTGGACACCCACCAGTGTTTATATACGGCGCAAGATGAATTATGCATTTGTATTATTGTTTAGCCTTTGAATGTGTAGTTTTGGTAAAGCGTGCAACCACAAAGCGGATATAAAACATCTTTCAAATCTCTAATACAGAGTTACTGTTGCTACGCTTGTCTAACTTCCCATTCTGCCACTGCATGTATGAAGTTTATAATATATAATGTAAAGTTCTAAAAGTTTTTTAAACATATTTAAAGTTTATAACTAAGCAATACATTTGACTGTAGTAACACTAAGTCAGGTAACGAGCTTCGGTAGGGTTGCTGTATCATAAACTTTATTCCAATACAAAAAAGGACAGACCTGCTAATGTGGTTAGCTAATTATGCTAGGTTATTATTGTTGGCAGTGAGCTAGCTAGCCAATCATGCTCGCTTGCTGCTTACGTAAGAAGAAGCTTAATTAATTGATTATAATGTGTGTTTTTGATTTTGGAAAGAATCTTTGCACAACAAGTATCTACTGCTGCCTCAAGGAAAACCCTTTTTGCAAACACACATTAGCGTGTGTTCATGGTTCAATGGTTTATTTACTCATGGTAACTCCAGTAATGCCATCTCAAAAACATCTCATTCATCAGCTTACCACACTTTCTGTAGCCATCAGAGTCTATACAGCAGCACCTCCCTTTTGTCTATGCAACAGCTCACAGCTTTATCCACATCCACAACGCAGCAAATGTCTCAAATTACAGACATCTCTTCTATAAAAATATCTTCTTAGAGGCCACTGAGGTCCTATATAATGCTCTGCTCAGGCACCAGAACTCATTATGGACGGACCACCAGCTAAACACTGCAAATGCCATCAGTGGATACGACATTTTTATCTTCATTTAGATGTTAAAGAAAGGAATGGGAAAGGAAATTGAATGCAAGGATGGCTGTGTCTTCAAAATGAGAGACCAACCCTCCCCTCGGCACAATCACTAAGTGCGCGCTTTGAATGAAATAGGGTAAAAGGTTTTCTTCATCTTCCTGCAGGGCAACAAATGGGAATGTCTACCAATAAGTTAATGTGGCCATTCTGCAGAAATATGAGGAGAGGAGAGACGAATGCGACAGCCACAGGTAAGTGATTCACTAGTATGTATGACACAGAACTCCCATTACAAGAAGAATTCATCATATACGGCTGACATCAATGTTATGATGACCTCTGCCTGCAGTGGTGAAAGGTCTGGTGGCTGTCACTGGATATCTGATAAAGGTACGACAGGCTAATAGCTGGACACAACAGACATGATGATGCAGATAGACAGCCTAATGAACAAAACGGCTAATGCACTGACTGTAATCTGTGGGTGGAACGAACCTTTTCTATGCTGACAAAGTTTCAAATAATAAAACTAAAGAAGAAGAACCCAATTTCTACTTGACATGGACTCAAATGGATGTTATAAAAATATATATCAGCATGTAAGTGTAACTCTTGGTTAATAATCCAGAAAATGCACAGTGATATTGATTATTACTTTTTAAAGTCAAACTGAGCTGTGAATTCTCTACAAACTATAGTAAAACTGCAGATGTTATGTGTATATTTTAATTTAAATTTTAAAAGGGGATAAAATGTCTCAATCTGAAGCAATGTGTATGCTTCAACTCTCTTGAGTGGGCGTTTCCCATGGCAGCGGTTGACTGACATTTGAAGGCTGGTGTTGCTAGGAGACATGCATTTTTCCATAGCATTGGCTGTCACTCCCCTTGGCAACATTAAATATTTGGGAGAACACGTCAAGGTATTACGTTTGTATTGGACTTGTAAAGTGGACACTCAGAAGTGGATGTAACACAAGTCAACACAAACACTGAAGATATATATACTGATATATTGTAGGCCTTCCGTCGGAGGTTGAGTTTGAGAGGTGAGAGTATCTGCTGGAGTGTAATTTGTTTTTCTCTCTTTCAATCGCCCCTCCTCCTCACCCGCTGCTTCCTTTCTGTCTTTCCTTGTCTAACCTCACTGTACTCGAGTTATCTATTTCATCACCAACCTGATGAGGCAGTGAAGACGGCCAATGACGGATGCTGATACCAGTGACCTTTACCTGCCTACAGTCATATACCGCCGGTACACAGTACACAGTGGAAGGCAGTTTAATAAATCATCACATTTAAATAGACACAAATAATGTGATGCTTCTCAAATGATCACTTTATGACAAGTTTACTGTAAACGCCCTGTGGATATGCCTGTTTTCCAAGGCAGTAGTGGCTTTAATGTTGAGTTAATTACATCGTAAAGTACCACTGACCCTGATATACATACAACAGACAGTATCTGATTATGCTACTTAGATTTAAATGACTTTCAGGGGTTTTGTGAACCCATTTTAATCCTCATGTAATCCCTTCTGTGATACAGACCGTGCCCCCTTCATATACAGTTTTTTTATTTTTATTTTGCAGCTTTAGCTTTAACTTTAGTCGAGTACAGGCAATATATAAAGCAAAGTACGCTCGATGTACTTGGATCTAAATGGCTGCTATTCAAGCAGACTCGACGTAGTGTGAACACAGAGCTCATACAATTGCTTCTGTCTTCATGGGGTCTGTCACTGTGATGTGGTGGATGCTGTTAAATTAACTATGCGGCAGAATTGTCGTTGCAGAGACGAAGACTGCAGCAGCGCACAATATGGCACATTGGCCCATTACTGTCTACTGCAATAAAGTGCACAGCATCATATACTGCCGGGAAAGTTATTGATTTTCCATTTGAAATCCGGAGTGATACTTTGAGACCTGAGGTGGTTACAAACAGATTGCCCTGGGGCCCCACTGAGACGGCGTTATGGCTAATAGTTTGGATAATGAGCCATTTGGGTTAAATTTGTACTCTGATTCATCCATCCATACTGTAATCTGAAATATGTCAAAGTTGACTGAAATGACATCTTTAAAGTTTTGTGCCAGCTAATCAGAATCTTGTCTTATATATTTATCTTATATATTTATCTTTAATTTTGCGGTCAGTGCATGGTAACCAACAGCAACCAAGACGAAGTAGCTTGTCCCGGCTGCTGCTAGCATTTGTTATCGCTTTATACATCCCTTGTGTGTAATTCATTAATGTACAGGACACAATGTTGTTCTGCTGCGATGGGGTCGATCCCATTAAAACATTATGTCCGTCGTGATAAATGATTATTAGGTCCATCTCCCAATTCAATCACAGACCTTTTGTTGTTGCTAGAATTGCGACCAAATGTACAATTACAGCTTCTTATCTTCTCATTATGGTATCTGTCCAAATTACTTCCTAAAGACACAATTAAGGCTCAGTTCCATTTAGTGCAGAGCCTTTCCAGCGAGCCAGCATGCACAGTATTAGCACTCTGGCTCTGTTTGACCTGAAAATTTACCGTACGATTTCATGTCAAAATGGCTGCTGTGAAAAAGGTCTATGACACAGTTTACTCTATGTAAATCTGTTTGCATGTTGGGTTTTCCATTGGACTGTGAACTCTTATCTTTCACCATAATTATAAAAAGGTATAATCTGAACACTGCCTTGCAAAAGATATTGAGACTAGAGCAGAAATGATTAGTAGATTTATTGATTAATTCACCTGCAACTATTTGGATTATTGAATAATCATTTCAGATATTGTTTAAACTAAAATACTAAAAATGTTCTGGATCCAGCTTCTCAAATGTGTTTGATTTGTTGCTTGTCTTTGTCATTAAAACAGTTAATTAAATATTTTTGGGTTCTGGACTGTTGGTCAGACAAAATAAGCTATTTGCAGTAAGAAATTGGGCTCTGGTAAATTATAAAAGGGGTTACACTTTTATAGACAAAAGCTGCAGCCGTAATTGAGACTTTTAGTTCCATGCAGAGCACATTCTCTCAAACTAAAATCTAAATTGTCGACATGTGTGTTAATGTATGGAATAACATAATTTGCACAATTTAAAGCTAATAATAGTTTCCTTTGAAACACTTCTGCCATCTTCCCTGCTAATGATGCTAACATAGCTCCCTTAACTGCCTCCACTACAATGATTGTAGTGATTCTACACAACAATCAGCATATTCTTAATCAAACCCCAGAGAAATGGCACCTTAAAATAGTGATTTATATTTTCCTTCAAACGCACAGAACTGAAAAAAGTAAAGAATATATATGCATTTCGGAATAAGCCGACGCTAAGACAATTAAAGTACTTTTACAAGACACTGTACATCTGCCAGACCACTGAAATGATATCTATACATCTCATATTTATACCTTCTTATCTGATGAGTCAGACGTGCTGTAAATGAAGTGTTTCCTCTCTACATCTTATTATCATAACGGTTTATTGTGTTATTTATAAAAAGCTGCATGCTCACAACATGCCACAAGTTCCGAGTTACCCACAGATGCGCATCAGATCGCACGTATTGTGTCTGCGCGAGAGAACATCTTGATATATCTGTGGTTGGCAGGCATGTAGCTTATAACCACAGAGCCGTTTTAACTTTGACATGCTGTTTTTTTCCTGGTCGTAATGGCTGCATAGTGTCACCCAACTACTGACTTACTGACTTTGTGAGTAACATCCTACCTTAGCACCTCGTTGCTCAATGAAAGCACTAATTGTTCATGACCCGATCACATTGTCTTCCCCATCTGTCAATACTTATATTGACCTAAATGTTGATCAAATATGTATCTGACACGTTGAAATAAGAGCTGTTTACTTGTTAGTTGATCCAGAACCAGCCTTTTGTGCTTAGGATTAACAGATTTTGGGTAGCGGTGGTGAGGGTGGATGGAGCTTTATAATCAACTTAACCTCAACTAAGTCAGTATTACAGAGTGAATTCACCTCAAAGTCAAAGGTCAACTGGCAACAATGTGTGTGTATTTTTTCATGTATCATCTAAAACATGTGTTATGTGCCGTCATCTTACCACCAGGGGCATCGTGCAGATGATGAAGATGATGGTCATGAAGACCAGCAGGATAAGATGCTCCACCTCCTCAGCCATGGACATATGCCTTCGTTCGCTGTTGGATCTTGCGGGCCCCGTGACTGAGCCGCCGTTCCTCCTCCGCCGTTGGTACATCTTGAACAGCTGGTACACCACAAAGCCGTTGCACGCCACGATCGCCAGCACCAGCACCAGCATGACGGAGGCGTACAGGTTGGCGTAGGCCCGGTCCTCCTTTCCAACTGGGTTCATGTCAATGAAGCACCATGTGCCGGGGCAGTATTGTACATACATACCAAATCCCACAAAAGGGAGGAGACAGAATAGCGTACATAACAAAAACACCAGCGGGATTGTGATGTAGGCACATTTCTTGGTGACGTGTCGGCTGTACAGGTAGGGGTAGCCGATGGCGAAGCCTCTCTCTAGGGCCATGGTGAAGAGCAGCGACATGGTGGCCAGGCTGAAGAAGGTCATGCTGACGCCAAAGTACTTACACACACTGTGATTTTCAGACATCCCCTTCAAGGTGGTGTTAGTGTAGTACGACAGCTGCACCAATGGACTGACAAAGCACGTGCCTGCCAGGTCCGTGACCACCAGCGACGTGATGAGGACCTGAAACAACGAACGCCGCCCCATGCCCCCGTTCCTTGTGTCTCTACGCCGCCGGATTTCCAGGATCACCAGGGCAGCCACGTTGCCAAGGATGCCCAAGGCGAACATGATGGCGCTGATCAACGGGCTCTCGGCGGGGTTGATTTGCAATATGGTGTGGCACTTGTCGTCTTTTTGATCCGACATGGCTGAAAAATGGCTGGTTTTAATTAGAAAATATGTCTCTGCTTCCGAAAAAAAAGTGTCAAAAATGTGTCCTCAAGAAGTTGTCTGCAGCCATCCTGGTTAGACAGAAAGGATGAAAGAATATGTGTGAGATTTAGAGTGTCATTGATTAGTATTGATAACATATTTAAACATATCAGGTAAAAAAAAGTCCAACATTTGCTGATTCCAGCTTCTCAAATGTGAGAATTTTATGCTTTTCTTTATCATATTTGATAATAAACTTTGGGTTTTGGTCAAATCAAACAATAATACATCACCTTGAGCTGTCACAAAGCCATTGATTCACTGTTTTCTGGAATTTTAATCACCTCAAACAATTGAGAAAACAAAATGAAACTCTTTACTTGCAGCCGATTAGTGCGATTATCAGAGTTTTAGAAGAGAAACATTTGAGCAGCTCAATCATTTTAATATTTGTTGGGAGATTTTAATGCCTTGAACCAAATTTAAGGCCAATTTGCAAACCAGAGTCATCCAAAGACCTTTGAGTCTGACTGTAGGGAAGGCTGTAAAGGAGTAATACGTTCCAGCATTTTCACCACTACACTAACTGGCCCAAACATTTGTGTACTCACTCACTGCCTTGAGGAGATCCTGAATCATTTGTAAAGGATAGTAAACATCCTTCTTTCCTACTGTCAGACACTGTTTTGACTGAATGTCAACACTTTTGAGTATACATGCCACTTTAATTTCATGTTTTCAAGTCTTTGTCTAACTTTAGTGACCCAACACGTACACAGAAAGGAGAAGAACAGCTTTTTTCTCTCATGAAAATACACAGTTTGCATTAAAAAGCCAGGGCTTGAACTCTGCTCCAGTTTATTCCCCTTCTGTCTCACCACACATCAGCTGACAAGTTCACAAAACTGCCATCCAAGTTTTAACGCCGAACTTCCTGCTCAGATTCCCTCTGTGAGTGTGTTCTTTATTTAGTAAATAAAGGCAGACTCAATATTACACATCTCTTCCACTTGTATGACTTCACTTTCACTGGGTGTGTAACTGACTCACCTACTTGCCCTGTCCAATGCTCGACGTGCCCACCCCGTGATGCCTGTTTGAAGTTAAGGGCTCCAGAGGTCCCTGAATCCGCGAGAAAAGCCCCTGACAACTGTGAAAAGGTGCGTGCCCCTAAGCGCGGACCAGCGCTCTGACAGATGTGTCCAGGTGTTGCGTCCGCGGAGCGCTCTGCTGTGGAGTCTGAACGCAGATTTTGTGTCACTTGCGATATACGCTGGATAATACTGTAAAATCAGACACGTGAGAAGATTAATTGCTTTAAAAAATGACACGGTTTCTTTGATTGTAGGCACAGAACACAACTTCAGTCTATTAATCCAGTCAGGTCTACTGTTTATGAAACGTGTACCGCACACAGCGTGCCGACTGACAGCAGGAACTAGTTAAAGTTCGAATTTATTTGGTGAAAACAAGCTGCTGCATTTATTTAATTTGTGCCGAATTGAAGAGAAATTACAAACATACAACATGACTCCAGACTAGCTCTGGCAGCATCGTTTTCTTAAAACAGAAAGGACCATTTGACACTTTTTCTCCATGAAGTTTTGCTTTAAAGTCGCCCCGAAAGAGAAAGACAGCGCGAGGCAACCAGTGTCACATCCGCGTGGATCCATAATGAATAATAATGAAGTTTTTCACCTCTTGTCGCAACTTGCTCCCCGCAGCGTGGACCTTTTTATCCGTGTTTCACCGTCCAGCACAGTGAGAGAAATCCGTCCCGACTGCAGCGGCTCTGGTTGTAAAAGGTGAGGTGTGGAGAGGTCGAGGCGCGCGGCACTGTGATGAGGCGGGCATGAATGGATCCCGGGTACAAGGACTACTGATGCGGTGACGTCACTGGGAGGGGGTGGGTACACCCCCACCCAGTTTTTCAAACAGGCTGGAGCTAGCTGAACAGCCACGCGCCTCACCTTCAAAAGCTACCAGAAAATCCCATTCAGTTCAATGTGGAGCTGGAAATGCTCCTGGGTGCACCGAGCCTGCAGCAACCTGTCTGTCAGTATAGGGAATTATGTATTAATATTTGATATTTCATTGTATATAATGTGTTGGAAAACTCGCTTTAAATTACATACATACCTCATTTTTTGCAATTTTGCATTGACAAAACAATTATTTTAACCATAGTTTAAATTGAATTTTATTTTGGTTAAGATTTGGATAGTAAAACAGCCACAAAAGCAGGCTCATGCCACTACAGGAAACTGGGGGGGGGTTGTTTGTTTTTTGTTTTTTCGTTGCTAGATAACAGTGTGTTCATCCAAGATCCAAATCACTGACAATTAATTTTCCAAACAATTAATCAACTAATTGTCTCAGCATTTATGTAATTATTTTGCACAGTAATCCATACAAACAAAGACTGATGATTTTGACATTAACAGAAATACAAATTGTCACTGTGTGTTAATGGATCATTCAGAGGATCACCTCGGCCATGAATTGTGCAGCACACACACAAAGTGACGGTTACAGTGAGGGAGACAATTTGCATAGCATGAAAGAAAAAAAGTCTCTTTTCAGTCACTGAATCGATGTTTCACGGCGCTGTGTTGAAGTCCTGGCCTGCAAATAATGTGGCTCCAAAAATAAACAGAGGAAAACCATCATAATGTAGAAACTGCTTTCTCTGTGTAATGTGATATTTTGGGGAATATCTTGCAGCCATCTGTGTGCGTGGGTGGCTGGACATATGTTTGTGTGAGTCCTCCCCCAATGACTCCAACACCAAAACATTTAAAGTATCCCAGCGTGAAAGATGTGTGTTTGGTTTCCTGCGTGTTGTTCAGTGTGGAGATTGTATGTTCTCCTGGGTTTCCTCCCTGGATCTGAGACCTTGATTTCCCATCGGGTTGAACATGAGTGTTTCTATCTGTGGACGTCATGAACTGGTGGCATATCCGGCGTGTCTTGTTGCCTTCAACCCCATCTCGTTCCCCTCTGACCCTAAGACGGTAGACGATGAATCAATGAATGAATAATAAATTACCGGAACAATTTGCCATGTGCCAGGCTTTTTAAACATGTTTTAAGGTGGATACGGATGATTTTGTGCAGCGAGATTGAGACATAAAGGAACAAAATAGCTTTCAAATATTCCATAATGCATTCAAATTTTATTCTAATCACACTTTTTCACCCATTTTAGGAGAAGATTAAATGCCAAACAGGATGCTGAAAGCCCTGAAACGACAGCACTTGAGTGCTTTTATTCGGGGCCCATTAACGGGTTCTTAATTGTGACATATTGGCGCTTACCCTGCTTCCTCCCTCACTCCGTCTCTCTCCTCTTCTCCTCTCCAGAAGGACCTCGGGAGCTTTAATATTGGTGGAGTGCTTCAGCTGATGAAGTGTTGTGACGCTGTGGCGTGAGTAAGCAAACATTTTACAACCTGACGAGTTCTGAGGGTTCCTTTTAGTTTTCACAGCACTCATCAAACACAGGATGCACTTCCTGCCTCTATACTTCTTTTTATCTTTGTCTATCTGTTGTTTCTCTTTTTTTCTGTCTTTGTCTTTGCATTCTCTCCGTTCATTTCTGTCTGTCTGTCTCCTTTTACCCTCTTACCCACTCTATTTATGTTTCCTCACGCAGCAGAGGCCTCTTTTACCTTGTCCTCTGCCCTTAGTGACGCCAAAATGCCTTTCCTCCCCTTCCTCTCTTCTCTCATTTGTTTGCCTTTTCTCTTTCTTTCTTTTCTGTTCCCTTCCTTTTCCTTTTGTCCTTTAATTTCCTATCTTTTCTTTTCCTTTGCTTTGTCCTTCCTTTAAATTCCTGCTATTTGCTTTCTTTTCCCTTTCTTTCCTTTCTTTCCTTTGTCCTTCCTTTAATTTCCTGTTATCTGATTTATTTTCCCTTTGTTCTATCTGTTGTTTCCCTTCCTTTCTTTCATCTCCTTTTTTCCTTTGTTTTCCTTTTTTCCTTTGTCTTTTCTTTAATTTCCCGTCATTCCCCTCCTTTCCTCTCCCTTGCTTCCACGTTCTTTAACCTAATTTCCTTCCTTTCCCCTTTCTTCCAGTTCTTTTTTCCATCCTTTCTTTCCATTGTCTTTCCTTTACCCTCCTCTCCTCTCCTCTCCCTTTCCTCTCCTTTCCTTTCCTTTCCTTTCCTTTCCTCTCCCTTGCTTCACCTTTCTTTCCCTTAATTTCCTGTCTTCCCTTTCCTCTTGTTTCCTTTCCCTTCCCACTAGCACAATGTCAGACAGCCAGTGTGTTTGGAGGAGCAATTGTTTCCATGATTTCCAATGGGTGACTTTATCGTAGATTAGAGCATTATTACAACATATATCCGTTATCAATAGAGAGTTCGACCTTTACCTTAATAGTTTAAACAACCAATCTAATGGCAAAATCAATGGGATGAAGTCTCTGCTGAGAGTTTTTTGAACCACCACACATCTCAAGCAGTGATCCTCACTGTGTGTCGTGCTCTTTTTTTAGAAGCAATTCAGCTATTGATTCAATGATTCTTAATCCCACAAATGCACTCGTTCCCCACTCCGCGGAGCTTCATTTCTTCGCTCACACCTGTATGTCAACACGTAATGACACTCAATGTGTGCTGTTGTGTGTGTCGTGTGTTGTTGTGTGGTGTGTGTTTGTGTTTGTGCTCCGGCCTGCTAATGGTCCCTGTCTGAATCATTGATGAGTTCATTGATTCTGGTGAATATCTGATGTCACAAATGTAAGCAGTCAGTCAGTCAGCAGCCTGTAATTACACACTGCAAGACTGGAAAACATCCCCAGAGAAGAGAAGTCCAAATGTAAACATGTAATCAGGTTACATTAGGGGTCTTTGGGTATTCTGCCTGAATGTAATACAGATTTAAATCATTTCATACACAGCAGACTGCAGACTATCACATATATTTTCACACATACAAAGTAAAACATACATTATAGTTCTCACACACTAAATCAATTAAATAAAATCTACTTTGTTGCCATGCTCTGTGTGGTTTATTATCTCAGCCTTGCCTCTGCCTCCACCTACAGGCTGCTCTAGGTAACTACAACTTTAACTGATATAACAGGATTGATCGATCAACTTGAAGGCATTTTTCTGTTACAGTGCCTTGCTTTAGAAAAAACAATAAAATCTAAACATCTTTTTTAATCAAACTCTTTCTGATATATAGTCCAAAGTATTACACATAGCATTCATTTATTATTGTGTTATAGATTTAATTCAAAATTGACTTGTTTTTATTTTACTGACAGTAGCTCTTAAAGACAAAGTAAAAACACATTATTTGGATTTTTCAAGACTGAAATCTCTTATTTATACATTAAATGGAAACTGTATCCTGTTTCCTTCAGCTATCTCTACAACTCCACTGATCTCCACCTGTACCAAATTCAGTGGATTGGACGTGATTAAGAAGAGGCACACCCCTGTTTTCTATAAGGTCTGCAATCAACTTGTATTAAAGCACAGGGTTTAAACTCTTTCGTATTGCCTTAAATGTTCCCAAGAGCTCAGTGGGCTCCCTCATTGTGAACCACAGAGACCCAGTAACCGGGCAGGAAGAGCAGGAACCCAGCAGCCACTGTAACAGAGCCTCTGCACAGAAACAGGAAGGAGAACCTGCTACAGGGAACTCAGAGATTTCTCCATAAATCGTAGCCTTTTGTAGAGAGAAGTCTCACCAGAGTGAAAGGCAAATGACGACACGCCTTGAGTTTACCACAGGGAACCCAAAGGACGATCCTCTGGTGTGATGAGACAAATATTCCAACTCTGGTGTAATCCAGGTACTGCTCATCACCTGGAGTGGTAGCCTTGAATGGTCCTGCCAAAACCTGAACTCCGGCAAACATCTAAGGACTGAAAGATGGCAGCTCCACAGCTCACTGATCCAATCTGATGAGCCTGAGAGGATCTGCCAGGAGGAATGAAGAACACACATAGAAGGATCCACAGATGTGAAATGTGTCTTTGTTTCTGTTTAATGAATTACCAAAATGACGTTTTTAGATTAACACCATAAAGTGTGAAAAATGTGAAGGTGTAAATACTTCCCAGACACTTTATATATGATTTAATGCTCAGCAAGGCCTGTACTAGAGACATCTGGGCTTTATGCCCTCAGTCTGGTCTTCAAGTGAAACACATGCTCAGCTGGACTGACACCATTTGACTGACGTGGTTCAAACCCATTCCTCTGGGTCATCCTGTCTGCGTGTGTGGGATAATTGACTCACTGCATTGACCTTTAAAGTTGTACACAGTTCAAACAGGGCTGCAACTAACAATTGTTCTCATTACAGATTAAACACGTCCTCTCAGTACAGTACCAGTACAGTACAGATCACGGGACCTCTCTCTCTCCCCCCCTGGCAGTCAGTACCTCATTCCAGATGTTTGGATCTGGCTCCTCGTCCTCCAGAGACTGAGCCTTCCCTCTTATCTCAATCTGTCTGAGTTGTGTGCTTCAGTATCGCCTCTTGTGTGTTTGTGCAGTCTGTCCTCTGTCCAGGTCTCCACAGTGGAGTTCCGGTCCGGTCTCGACATCCTCCCGCATTATATTCTTCCTTTATGCTGACAGTCCACCTACCGAATATTGTCATCCTGATTTTTCACATCCATATTTTCCTATTTATTCTGTGCACACAGTATCTAGTGCATGTCTGTCCATGCTGGAAGAGGGATCCCTCCTCTGTTGCTCTTCCTGAGGTTTCTTTTTTCCCTGTTAGCAGGTTTTTGGGGAGATTTTACAGCCCTTTGGGGAAAATTTATGTTATTTTTGGGCAGTATAAATAAAATGTCTTGACTTATTCTATAAAATGTTCTGGTTTGTCTGTCCAACAGTCCAAACACCAAAGATATATTATTTACAATCATACTAAGTAGAGGAAAGCAGCATATCATCATGTTAAAGAAGCTGAAAGTAGACCTCGATAAATCTCTGAAATTATTTAGATGCAAATCATTTTTTTAATTGATTGACTAATAGTTTCATATCCAATATCAGGGAGTACACTGTACATGCTGTATGCTGCAATGTGCTAGTACAGCCACTAGATGGTGCACAAGGTTAAGTATTTTAAGGTTGCATCCCTGGCCTTCAATTAGTGAATAACTTAGTAAAAAATACATTACATTTAAATAAAAATAAACATATATTGTAAATTGTATGATTGAAGTGGATTCGAAAGAAAAAATACCGAGAAATACTATTTAATGCTAAAGTTTTGTCTCCTTATATTTAAACAATTTACTGCAGATATTAATCTTTAGACTTAGGGAACATTATATAGTTTGTTTTAAGAATAAATATATATATATATAGTCCCTATGCGTTTCCACTGACACTTCAACCTTGTTAATGTCTTTCAATGAAATTTAAACCATTTAACAATTTAAATCGGTTTTCTCTCGTGTGTGTGTGTAAAAATGACACAATGTCTTTTTTCTTTTCTTTTTTTCATTGTTGTGAAACAGATAGAGTTACATCCGGATTAAAAACGCTCTATTTGCCTTTCCTCTAATACGAGCCAGATGTTACCTCCAGCACCGGCCTGCCGTCACTCAACCCGCCTCCGACCAATGAGAGCGGGCCCAAACTCCTCCCTGCCTCCCTCCCTCCCTCCCTCCCTCCCTGCAGAGTATCAGAGGCTCGGTGGTGAGGAGGAGAGTTCCCCTTCTTTCTTCTGCTCCCTCTCAGTCCATCTGTACCTCTCTCCCGCTGCTCCCTCTCATAGCGCAGAGCTGCTCACTCACCCTCAGCTCTACCATGGAGAGAGGGGCAATGCTGGCCGTGTGTGTGCTCTGCTGGAGCTGCGGTGTGTGTGTGGTTACAGCCATCCAGAGGGCTGAGATGTTTCCTTATGGCACTTTGAGTGGAGATTTGGTTCTGGCAGAGGGCGACGATGAAACCTCCAAAGTGCTGTCCCTGCCCAAGCCCTTATACTTCTACGACTCCCAGTTCTCCCAGCTTTATGTAAGTACAGCTTCATTAACACTCATGTGCATGCGCGTTGTTTGGCTGTGGAAGCTTTATATTCTGCTCTAAAGCTCAACATAGTGCAGGTGATGTGTGCAGCTGTAGGATGAGCTCCACACTGAGAGCGCTGGTGGAGGTATTCACATGTTTGAATGGGAAGTTAAGAGAGTGCAATTGTGTGAAGGGACCACACATTTATGTTTAATAATAATGATAATAAATTGTGCTGGAAACAACTGTTATAAAAGTTCAATTGACTTTCATAAACGCAGGCGTGGAGTTAGTATTTGTATAATTTACTTAAAGGTAAAAAGTAACATTACAACACTATACAAATAAAATTACAAGTACTCATTATGCTATCATGCAACATAATGCACACTTAAGTACTGTTTTGAGGTAGTTTTCTTGAGCAGTCCCGTTTTCTGCTGCTCTACACTTTACACACTCCAATTCATAAATATAGTAAAACATGTGAAATATTGCACTTTTTACATGTACCTACCAACTTTAGTTACTAGCAACTTTGCAGAGTCCAGTTATTAAGACAAAATATTATTATATAGATAATAAATGATGATGTAATATTTGTGCATTATGCAACTCTGCAGTCAGTAAAGTAACTGAAAGTAGCTCCGCCTTTACCAGCTGCATCCTTAAAGGGGTGAACTCATGAATGCATCCATAGTTGTAAAACGATAATGGATATAAAATGGGCCAATCCAATAATGAGTACTTTAAGATACTAGTAATCGTAAAGCTTTTACTTCTACACTGTTGTATTTCTACTTTTACTTAAGTTAAAGATCTGAATACTTCTGCTACTCTTAGTTGGATCATTATTGTTGATGCATTAGCATACATTTAATGATTTAGTTAGTGGTGAAAGAAGTATTTCTATAATTTACTTAAGTACAATTTAAAAATACTCCATTACAAGTAAATATCCTGCATCCAGAAACATAAGTAAATAGATGTATGCAGAAGTATTGTTGGTAAAATGTAACTAAAGTATAAAAAGTAACTCATTAAGCAGGAGAATAGGCTCTGTGAGTGATATATTGTTATATATTACATTATAATATATAAATCTAAATATATATGACACTTATTATACACATCATGGACGTCACCAGAATGTGTTTCTAAAGGTTCAGTCAGGGGACCGGGCCCCAGGAGTCCTTTAGGAGGTTCCAGTGGTTTATGAGGGGAGTCTTGGGGTTCATTATGCGATCATGGGGTCTATGAGGGGGTTCCATCAGTGCTCAAGGAGGTTCCAGTGGTTTATGAGGGGATGTGGGTTCATTAAGAGGTTCCACAGGTTCATTATTGTGTTCTAGATGTGTCTTCTAGGTGTTTTATGACTGGTTTTGAAGTACCCATGGGTCCGAGGTGGTCTCTGGGAACACCGCTGGTAGCCATCATTAAACCACTGGTGCCATTATTGTGAATTAGTCGCTCTTTCTGTCTCTAGGTGGCCACCAATGGTATCGTCTCAGCCCAGGACCTGCCGATGGAAAAGCAATATGTCGACGATGGCTTCCCCACAGATTTCCCCGTGGTGGCTCCGTTTCTGGCTGACATTGACACCAGCGGAGGACAAGGACAGATTTACTACCGGGTGACCGAAACGCCCAGTGTGCTCAACAGAGTGGCCCAGGTCTGTTAATCCATTGAAACAAAGGGCATCAGTTACAGTTGTATGATTATAGATTGATACAGACTTTTGAGATAAATACTGAACTACAGATCTGGATTTTTCTTTTTTTCAGTTCCTCATCCATTAGTTTAGTCCATTGTACTCTCCATCTCTCCAATTGTCTTTTCCCCCCGTCATTCATTCATTCATTCATTCATTCATTCATTCATTCATCTGCTCACCCAGGAAGTACATCGAGGGTTCCCAGATGCAAAATTCACACCTACACATGCTGTGGTTGCTACATGGGAGAACGTTGCGGCATATGAGGAACCGACTCGAACCATTGGACCTTCCAACAAGGTAAGACGGCTGGATTGAGAGCGCCAGTGTTGATTTATGAATGAATGAGTTCATTTCATCACCGTGTAAACAGCCCGCATATCCCTCACTCATGTGTTTTGGGTTCTTCTGAACAACACAATGCCGAATTACCGGAGGATGCGCATCACTTATAATCAGCCTGGGGTGGGGGTCTATTTGTAATCCCCATTCCCCTCCTAATCTTCCTCTTTCAAGGGGTCAGAGGTCATCTTTAAGGGTCATCAAAGTGCCGCCCTCCCTCCTGACTCGTTATCCCCTCCTCCAGTTCACACACAGGTAGACACAAACATGTTCATGCCCTGTTGGACATTACTTCCCTCCCAGTTTGTCCCAGTTAATAACTTGTTTATCATCAACTTTCACCTCAGTGATTATTCAAAATTTCTTACCCTGCCTATTATCAGTGTTCCTGGTCTTACTTCGATTTTGGGGGATAATCACGCTCTAAGTTTTGAAACTAAAGTTTTGGGGCTTTGCGGGATGTAAACAGGAAGTATAATGTTTCCATAGAGTCTGTTATGTAGTTGTGGGCTACAACTGGAGTCTTGTTATTTTTTAGTCTGTTTGCTTACATTTTACCAAATTGGCACCATTCAAAGTATGCAGAATTAGCGATTATCAGTTCCTGTTTGTAGTGAACTCATTGATATACAGACAAACTATCAATGGATTACTTTGATAGTGAAGAAAACTTAAAAACATGCTGATTCTCAGACGGATTGATGTGTTTATTCAGGATGGATATCTGAGATAATAATGCCTGCAGGAAGTTTAAGTCACACTGAATCTGAAAAATAAATGTACTATGACAATTGGGTTAAACTACCTGAATCGCCCCCACTGCTACAGCTTCAACTGTTGCCTGTGACCATATCGGTGAGTGGACCAAATCAGTGGGCCAAACTAACTAACTTTCCTTTTAATAAAATAAAAAACAAACTTCCCGTTGTTTGTTGTATCGTGCCTCAAATCTTTCCTTCCTCGCCACCCCATCAATTCTCCCACGACCCTGGGGAGTCACGCCTCACGCCCTCTAGAGTGGGATAACACTTTATTTCACACGGCCGTAATTTTCTAGGAATTTCTTTGGAATTGTCCTGGAAAGAAGCATGTCATTGGGCAACAATTATGGAAAAATAGGAATGTTCAAGCTCCATTTAAACCCGAGTAAATATCCATTAATTATTCACTTATTGCAAACTAGAAACTTCTCTCTCCGTATTTGTTGAGTTGTGTGCTTCCTTGTAGACAAATGTTACATTTTTGCATGTTCATCTGACCCTTTGTGACCCGACCAAAAGAATGTTTGAGTTATGCTGGCGTTTAATTGGATAATTAAAGGGTTACTTCAGCGATCTAGTACTTAACTTCCATAAAGAGAGGACACATACCACGGCAGACACATTTTAAAAAGAGTGATCAAAACTGAGGCTGCAGAGATATCCTCAACTTTAGCCTCTTTTATGGTTCCAAAAACAATAAATCCTACATTTCCCATAATACAGTTCAAAAGTGTCTCGCATTAGACCTTTCCTTCCTTTTAAATGCCCACATATTCCAAACTGCACATCTCCAGTTTATAATACCGGCTACTTGTTGAAACTTAAAAGTCTAAGGCTGATGATGCAACCCTGATGACATCGCTGTGACATCATCTGGGTTGTTTTGTGTAAACTTGAGAAAGCTTCGCCCACAGCCACAGACGAAACTTTACAACTGTTTCCACAGTCGGAGTAGTACTCTAAATATCAAGTAAAGTAAATTAAAGTCAGTGGAATTGGACGTGTTTACTAAGTTATTAAGAAATTGTGGCTCTTTAAAATAAAGTGTCACCTAGAGGAGCTCTAGAGGCTTCATGTGCAAGTTCCCCTCTGGGAAAGATTCCAAGTAAAGCCTGACCTACTGAAGTTATCGATCAAACAGTGCTTTGTTGTCCCTGGTTTGTAGCATGTGGGATGGAGGGATGAAGGGAGTGGCAGATTTAAGAAAAAACCCCGGGAGATCTCTCTGTTTCTCTCCCTCCCACTCATCTGTTTGTCCTCTAGCTTTACTCTCATGGTCTGGTTTCTTTTATTCCTCATTCTTTCTTCCTGATTAATCAAAAGCTAAACATTCAAAAAGTCTCGTGGGGATGCGCAGCATTAAGCCTCTTGCGACATTACGTGGGATCATTCTGATTGCGCAGCTGCCAAATGGACAAATCAGTGATTACATCTTCTACATCTGAGCCTCAAATATTCGAATGAAGTCTCCGAGTCTTCATCCACTGTTGACCAAATTGTGATTACAGGCTGGTGTCCACCTCTTAAAGTGCAAAATGTTTTTACATGTGCTAAGAGGTGGTTTGTTTTCTTATTTAGAGGGTCTGTCTGGCTTGTCAGATTGGAGCAGTCGGGGGTCCCGGCTTGGATTTACTTCAGTGGGTCTCTCTTCAGACTGATAGCATCTTCCTTTGAAGTGATTAGCCAGAGGTGCTGGGTGGGGTGCGTTGGGGGTAGAGTGGTATGTGTGTGTGAACTGATTAACCTGAGGTGTGTGTTTGTCGGGATGTGTATTGCGGGTGGCGGGGTGGGGTTAGTGTTTTGGGGGAGGGGGTAGGCTGTGTGGTGTTTGGGGGGTCGGATGTGGGGATGAGAAGAGCAGGAGAAGAAAAAACAAGAAAATAGAGGTGAGAAAGTCCACATCCCTAAAAAAGTGTCGGGGGGGTGGGGGTGTTTTCTATGAAATTAGTCTTAAAGAGGCGATTATCATAATTGGAAAGTAATTGCGTCACTTGAAACCTAAAACACACACTGTGTTGTATCTACTGCCATGTAGCCCTCTTTGCTAGTGACCAGAGCCATTTAAACAGAGAATCTGGCCTTCTGTAGGTTGATGCTTTAAGACATGTTGACCGGGCTTTACTTTGAGCAGCATGTTGCTAATCCTTTTTCACACAATGACACCTGTCATGTTGGTGGATGCTGTTACACACTTTATCTTCCATTAATGTCAACTTCTTAACTGCTGAATGCATCAAAGTTGAGTCAGTCTGAACGTCCAATATGTTGATATTAACACAGGGTGGAAGGTTGCCGGCTTATATTAAAGGAATAGTTCAGGCTAATTTGCTTTGTTGCTGAGACTTAGAAGAGAAAAGAAGATACAGCTCTCGTGTCTGTACGCCAAATATGAAGCTAGAGTCAGTAGAAGAGTATCTTAGCATAAAGACTGGAACTGGGGGGAAACAGCTACCCAAAAGGCACTGCAAGGTTTGGGGGCAGGACTTGAGCTGCACGGGACCTGCAAGAAACTGGCTACTAGCTTGAATTGTTCAGATTACATATTAGTCAAAGACATAGTAATTATGTCATAATTACTGTTTTCTTAAAGTGCTAAAAGTAGAGCCATTTTTATCCATGCTAGCAGCGTGGCTCGAGGGATGGCGATGTTGGTTGGCCTGTTGGCAGAAATATATAAACTGAAATACCTCAACATTTTTTGATTCAGCCTCAGCTGTACTTTGTATTTAGTACTAATTAGCAAATATTCACATGCTAACACGTTAAACGACGATGATGAACATAATAAGCTTTATGTGAGCATGTTGATGTTTTAGCCCGGACAGTTTAAGGAAAGCCTTTCAGTTTACACAATATTGCACATCTCTGTCCTCCAGTCCCCTTCCTGAGAGCGTTACTGTATTCAAGCAGCAGTTTGAAGTGGAATGTGATTTTACATTCGACCACAGCGGACCATTTCCCCCCTCGAGCTCTCTTCAAAGCTACATGTGCAAAAAAGGAAAGTGTTGTAGGTTGAACAGCATATTACATGTCTGCTGTGCGGAGGTCAGATGGGGCTGACTGAATGAATAAATGGACTCCTCTGTTGGATTTAGGCCTCGGCTTTCATATTGCTCTCTTTGCCTATCTTCCTCTGCCCTCTCCTCTTCTCTTGTCTTTCTTCTTTCTCTGCAGCACAATAGGAACTATTGTTTCTGTTAGTGTTATTTGTTGTTTCTGAGGCCCCCCTTGCAGTGACACAGGCGGCATCCCATGAATTATGTGCATCCTGGTTCAAAGGAATCTTACTGAACTTCAGCTTTCATAATATGTTATTCTATCCTCATGCCATGGGACAGAATTAGTTTATTAGTGACCATTGGGCCTATCTATACCATAAGCTCATTTATAGCCACTTAAATACCACAGCGACTAGAACTAGAGAAGCTTGGGATCTTGGCGGCTTTACTAATTACTAGTACAGTCATAGAGCTCTTGTGTGTAGTTGAAAGATGTTCATGTTCACAAACCTTTCAGGATCTAAGAAAAGCAGCTATGGTTTTCACCCAACATGTGCTCTTGAGTTGATCAAAAAGGTTTTGAAAAAGCCTTCAGAAGCCCTGAAGTTGTACAATTTCCTCAGGCTTTAGGAGAGCAGGGAATCCTTTTCGAGTACAGCTGAAGTTATAACAGGAAAGTCACCAAAAGAGTGCAAGCAGGGATTTTCATATGACAACAGTGAAATACTGACTGCACTGTTCCTGGCCACAAGCCTGGGCTGTGTGTGTTTGTGTGTGTGTGTATGTGGTGTGTGTGCCAGTTCCCACGCTGTAGGCAGTTCCGTTTGTAGCACTCTGGTGAGGCTGGCAACTGGACTGCAGCTGCTCTCTGTCTCTCTCCCCTCGCTGCCTGTTTGCAGCTGTGCTGCGGCGACGAGCTGAAAAGCCGGCAACCAACAAACAAGTGTAGTAGATTGATCCCGACCTCACTCTATCTCTGTCTCTCTCTTCCTCGGGATGTTTCCAGGCTAACCAAAGTGGGATCCAGAGATGGATAATTATAACATGTTTCGGAACATTTGTGACAGAGTGTTGAGTCACTTATTCAAAACACAGACAAGATGCAGAGTCAGTTAAAAGTATCTTCAGCTAAGGGTTATCTAAGGCAGTAGACTAAACTATATAGAGGCAGAGTAAACCATCCCAATAAAAAAACACATGCTAAACAAGACCAAACTAAAGTAAATTATGGTGAGACTAAACTGAATGAGACTGAAAATTAATTCCATACAACAACTGATGTGTGTTTGCAGCTGCTATAGAGTATGCAAGTATAATGAAGCCATGTTATGTTATAATTAAGTTACATGCTTGCTAACTAAGGGTTGACTATGAGTCTATAGACCTACGCTGTATTCATAAAATGTCACCTTGGCTTCCACAATAAAACACAAACATCTTTAATGGTTGCAGAACTTACCATTACATTTTACGAATTTAAAGGAATACTTTTACATTTTGGGAAATATCCGCTTTCTATGCTTGTTGCTGAGAGTTATATAAGAAGATTGATGTCACTATGATGTGTGTATGCTGAAAATGAAGTTAGAGCCAGGGGTCGGTTAGCTTAGCTTAGCATAAAGAGTGGAAACAGTGAGAAACAGATAGTCCAGCTCTGTCCATCGATAACTGAATCTAGCTACCAGCATCTTTAAAGCTCACCAATTAACAAGTTTTATCTCATTTGTTTAATCAATGCAAAAAGTGTACGCACAATGGAAGTTGGGCTCTTATAAGAGTTTATATGCGAAACAATTTTTTTTGGCCGAGTGCAGTGACTTCCTGGAGTTTTGTCGTCCCTGCCAAGTGAAGGCAGCAGAAAAATAGTCCAGAAACTCACTTAAAATTCACAACTTGTCGTTTTTACTCCTTGCTTTTTGTATTAATTAAACAAATTACCTATAAAGCATTAATTACTTATCTTTAGAGGTACTTCCTTTTTGGCAAGAACATAAGCAGGAATAAACAAAATGTCCAACTATTGATTAAAAGCTAAACAACAACAAAATAAAACTCTGGATGATTGATTTTGGGAATTGTAATCACACGTCTGAACGGGCCTGTCGGGACAGTACAGTGTGCACAAAGTTCAGCAAATTCAATGCTTTTCCTTCTGATCACCTGAAACTGACTTTGGTAAATAAACTAAGTGTGTTTGGTTGCTCCTCAAGTATCTAAATGAACTTCCTGTATTTTTATTTAGGCTGTTTCCAGACGTTCAAACGCTCCCACAGTACAGCAGACAAACGTAGCAGACTGATGATGTTACCACCTAAACCTTAAACAGTCAGGATGACCCTAACAACAAACATTTGTTGGTCCCGGAGACAATTAACGTCAGTGCGTGTGTCTGGTCAGTGTGAGGACACTCTTTAAAAAAGGTGTGACAAATAGCCTGTAGGGAGGTCGAGGCTTGTGTGTGTGTGTGTGT
>NW_023340206.1:6614148-6617594 GCF_004916995.1 Morone saxatilis
GTGTGTGTGTGTGTGTGTGTGTGTGTGTGTGTGTGTGTGCGGGGATTGTCGGAGCACACACTCACATACATGCTGAGCTACACTCTGGCTGAAAGTCTTTGATGTGTGTTGGCTGCAATTTGTTGTCTTCCAGCTGTGAGTCTGTAAAGCACACCAGGAATACTTTACACACTCAGACAGACTCAAACACAGCAAACTGACCACACAGACAGAGGAGGGAGGAGAACAGAGCGCAAATTAAAGGAATAGTTTGACATTTTGGGAGCTTGTATTCTCATATGCCTTTGGATAGATTCCAGTCTGTATGCTAAGCAAACCGCCTGCAGGATGTAGCTTCGTAATTGGTGTATAAACATGAGAGCGGATAGGTCTCTTCAAGGAAGATGAATGAGCGGATTTTCCCAATATTGTCAAACTGTTCCTCTAATGCGTATGAAGGTGAATACAGCCTTCATGTGTGCACGGTTTTCAAAAAAAGCGCCTTTTACCTCGACAAACTACAACGACACAGTGCATTTTCACATGTAGACACTTTGTTGAAAAACAGCATATAAAGATGAAAAGAGCGAAAACATACATTCTAAAGTCTCTTTCAGCGTGTCTCTAATGAGTTTCCATCCACCTGTTTTAATGCAGATTTTTAATTTATGAGTAAGAAAAGCTAAAGGGAAACAAAACTAAACATTGTCATTTTTGCTTTACTAAGGAGGAACAAGGGTGCCTTATTGATAAAACAAAACTGTGTAAAGAATTATGGAAACATAATTGCATAAGTTTAATTTTCTTTCTGGCTGCACTGTATTATTTTCACCTACACGTAATGCTGGCGGCTCTCTGTAAAAACAATGCTTTGAGTTAAAGCTAACATGCTCACAGTGACTCCACTAACATGCAGATATAATGTTTACTATGTTCACCTTCTTAGTTTAGCGTGTTAACATTGCTTGCTATTTGCTAATTAGCATTAGAAACTAAGACAGCTGAGCCTGATGGGAATCAACTATTCAGCACAAAAAATTTTCAGCCTCAAATCAATTTTATGTGTGGAAAGTAAATCCCATCATACAAATGAGGGGAAATAGACATTTAAGATTTTGATGAAACACACTGACTCACATTGTCATATTGTTGACTCATTTTTTTATATCTGTTTGGATGTAAACATCCTCTTTTCCCCATATATTTCTCCCTTATAAACTAAACCCATGGCCTCTCTTCCACTCTGCCAATCCCCCGCATCCTTTCATCTCTCTATCTGTCTAAACCTCTCTCCCTCTATCCCTCTACTTTTTTGCTTCTCATCTTCTCTCTCGCCTCTCCTCCTGTGTGTGGGTGTGTGATGCCCCTGTAGGATGATAGAATGCTGTATTTGTATCCCAAATCAGCCATTTACAAAAAAGACAAACAGAGATTCACTCATTTGTTCCATGTGCTGTTTGGAATCTAGTGAAAGTTGCTGCACTCAGGATTGGTAATCACCACTGGCAAGTTTTAGTAATAGTTGCTGTACAATTATCTTTCTTTCATACCCATAAATTGCTCATTTTAGAGAGTGAAGAGTGAGAGTTTTAGAGAGAAATTCTTACTTTTTGCCTGCTCAGCAAAGGTGACCACCACTTTCATGCTGACTATCCAGTTCTGTTTTATTCCAAATAAATCCAGAGCACATCTGTTTCTATCTGTCACAGGAACAGATCAGGAGAGATCATCCATCAGTGTTTAGCATGTGTTAAAGCTTCTATGAACAACATATATAAATAACTGTAACACTATATGTAACTTTATTAGTTATTTATTATGACATTTTAAGACCTTACAGTTTATACTTATGAAATATGTGTTGAAACATTTTTAGATGCCTTTTGGGGTTCATAAAGCAGCAGTGAATGTGTGTGTGTGGATTAGTGGGTGTGGGAGGCAACAGCTGGTTTCTGTCCAAGTAGTGCCTTGACGTGTGTGTGTGTGTGTCTCCATGTGTCTCCATGGATCTTGTGCACCTTCTTATTCTCTCTCTCCAGCTGAACTTATATGGAAACAACCTTTAATGGCCCCCATTTCAACCTGCATGTTTGTATGATGTAAATACCAGAAAGAGATCAAGGGAAAACATGAACACTGCAAATGACAGTAATAGTCTGTATGTATCTCTCTATATGTTTAGTCGTATTGTCATTTAGCCAGGATTCTGGATAGGAGTCATTATGATATTAATTATATATCTATTGTATTTGTAATGCATAATAGTTATTTCTCTCTCTCTTTCAGTGATCCAGTACACTACGGAGAACAAAGAAACATGTGCCAGGTATGTGAAGATGCATGATATATACCTGTTGTTCCTGGTAAAGGGAATGTATGTCAGAACGATTTATAGTGGTTGTTGATTGTTTTAATTAGAGACTTTATCAGGTTTTTTGGGATGGGGAGGGGAGCTGAACCTTATGTTTCACTTTATAAATAGCAAGGTCCTTCCCAGCATTATCAGTGTTGATAATGAATTCCTTTTCCTTCTGAATCCCCCCAGCCTTTTGAAATAATAAGGCATAAAAAGAGAGGGAGCTGTACAAAATCTGATACATTGCCTCAAGTGATGTCACTTGAGTCAGCGTCAGTTTGGGCTGAAGACTACAAGAATAAACAAAGGGTGCAGAGTTAGAAAGAAGTGACAGACTTTGTAGCCCACTCCTCATCTCTGTTTAAGGCTAGCAACGCTAGGTTACGTTAGCAGTTATTAGCATAACACAATCTCTGACCAAACTGTTGGAGTTGGGTTGCATTGTGGGAAGTAAACGATATCTCTGGTTCGTCTGTTTTGATTGTGTCTCTTTTTGTTTTTCTTTGCTCTTTCTTGCCGTTCCAGATTCCAGCAGCAGTGCTCCCAGAATGCAATTTGCTCCGACTACGCCACAGGCTTCTGCTGTCACTGCCGACCTGGCTTCTATGGAAACGGACGCCACTGTCTACCCGAGGGTTAGAGCGCCACCATTAACCAAAAGAGACACATTTAATCTTCCTTCTGTGTTTAAATCTAGTAGTTTATCTTTTGTGTAATCCCTGTGTTGCTCTTCCAGGTGCTCCACAGCGTGTTAGCGGTAAGGTGAAAGGAACGGTGACCGTGGGTTCGACTCCAGTGGAGCTGAACAACATTGATCTTCACGCCTACATCGTGGTGGGTGACGGGAGAGCGTACACTGCCATCAGCGAGGTAGGACTCCAGTTCGATATGTTGCTTTATACATTTAAAATCTTATTCAAGAACTCAATATGATTTACTTTTTCTCATCCACATTTCATATTCCGGTCTCTTCGATTGGTCAGGTGCCCGAGCCAGTGGGCTGGGCTCTGATGCCACTTGCACCAATAGGAGAGCTGTTTGGATGGCTGTTTGCTCTGGAGCTGCCCAATAGCCAAGCAGGATTCAAAATCACAGGTGTGTGTGTGTGTGT
>NW_023340206.1:6617694-6621954 GCF_004916995.1 Morone saxatilis
CCCTCTCTAATATGAAACAGCTATGTGTGTGTGTGTGTGTGTGTGTGTGTGTGTGTGTGTGTTCTGTACACATGTAACCACTGCAGACATTCCTCTTTTATGATACGCAACTGCTGCACTGTCGGTGTGTCTGCAGCAATATGTCATGAAAATAAACTATAAATAGTAGAATTGATTGATACATTGACTGCCTCTCTTACCAGGTGCTGAGTTCACTCGTCGTGCAGATGTGGTCTTCTACCCTGGCAACCAGCGGCTGACAATGACCCAGACGGGCCGTGGCCTTGACGACCACAACCACCTCACCGTGGATACCGTGCTCAGCGGCCAAGTGCCTTTCATGCCCCCTGGGGCTGAAGTCGTCATGGATCCCTTCAAGGAGATCTACCAATACTATCCATCTGGTAACCATAACAACCACAAGAGTCAATCTTCTGGGAACAATCAGTTACTCCGTTTGCCCTAAAACCTTTCTCTTTCTGCAGTTGCCACCTCCACCTCCGTGAGGGAGTTTTCAGTGGTTTCGGCAGAGCGAGGCTCAGAGTCCTTCTCCTTCCAGCTGAAGCAGAACATCACATACCGCGACTGTCGACACGACAACCGCGCCGCCGCCGCGGAGACGCTGCAGATCACCATGGAGAGGGTGTTTGTGATGTACGTCAAGGAAGAGCGGATCCTGAGATACGCCATCACCAACAAGATCAGCCCGGTCGGAGGTGAGTCAAACTGGGATAAGATGGATACGTCACCTGCAGATGTCAGGCTTTCATTACAAACCAGATGTGGTGCCATCAGTTATATTTACTGTTGAGCTGATCAATACTTTCATCCTAATCCACGTGGCTGAATAAGATCAAATACTTTGATACTACATAAGGATGTTTATCATCCAGCCTACTCTTTAAGGGCATTACAACTAACAAACAACATTAATGTAAGAAGAATCAAAGGTCTTAATTGTAAGATTCAGTCTTAATGTTGTCTCAGAGGCTCTCCGCCCTCAGGAGAGAATAACTGTGATGAAAGAAAATAGAGTAAACCTTAATTAGTTCCTGAATGGCAATTTGTTTTTCTGCCAGTGGTCATTAAAAACATAAACAGAAGAAACAGAAACAGTTACAATACATCAAACCTAAAAACAACAACAAACAGACTATAACATGGTGCGCTGAATGAGAACAATTTGTTCCACATTTCAGTACTAACTAGAGAAATAGTGGATACGTGTATTCATCAGCCTTCACAAGCTAAATCTGAACTAGACTATAATCTTGTGTGAAGTTTGAAAACAGCGTCACTAGAATCAGTTTGAGTAAACATATCAGTACAGACGACCTGGGGTCAGAGGAACGACACAGATTGGCCTCAAACAAAAGGTCGACATTGGCCTATTGTATTGGGAACTGAGTATCTGAGAGACTGAATCTACTCCAGACCATCACTGTCAATCTTGAAGAGGGCGAACACACTGGAGGCGTTGAAAACGTGAGGTTTTTCTGTTCCAGAGCCACAACTAGCAACCAGACCACCTCGTAATTGTTGCAGTGCTGCCACAGAAACCTCAGCCAAACCACGGCGCTGAGTTGGACAGGGCTCAGCTTTAAACACACACACTGAGGGCTAATTATACATTGAAACCATAGAAAACAATGTTAAAATGTCTGTATTACCTCTGCTGTTTCTGGACTCATTGTCTACCGAAGGCTGCAGACACACTACACCACTCTAAGGATCATTGTAACCGCAGTTTGCGTCACAGCTGACTTTAGATATTTGACCAGTTTGGTTTGTTCATGCAGACGATTAGCATTTAAGACTCAAATTTAGACGAGTGTTGACATGTTTCCTGAAGGGTGAGCTGGTCGTGCAGTTAAAGCTAAATGGAAGTCAATGATATTTTAATGAGAGTCTAGCTTGAGGAGAAATAAATTAAAGAAGAGTTAAATGTCCCCCTCATTGTTGGGTTTGGTATCTGAAAGTACTTTGTACAACCAGAACATGAAACCAAAACCACAAAACTTAATGACCAAGAAATATATAGCCAATTTAAAAATGTTTTTGGACTTGGAATGCAGTTTTTGAATGATTTTTATCTAAATTGCTGAAATAAACTTGAAATTGACTGTTAAGGGAAATTCAGACCACATAAATGGGAGTATAAATGAATTAATATAACATACTATTATCTCTAGTTGTGGCTGTCAAACAGATTTAATGTATCTTTTCCTATTTATGTTCTCATGGTTGTTGTGTGTGAATGTTAAATCCAGCACTTTGACCAATATCAGCCAGAGAACCAGAGGTTTCTTAGGGATCTTTTGGAATAAGGAAGCACTTGTTTAATTATATTTGATTAGTTAAAATGTTTCTCTCACACTGTTTCTATCTGACATCATCTGCACTCCTCCGATCTCCATTTACCGGCAGAAAAACAGGACTGTACAAATATGGAAATGTGTACAGAAATACGGCGTGGACATGTGTCATGTTCTTTCTCTGTCAACACACGGTGGTCATGCTTTCTTTACACACTCTGATGGAAACCAGATAGACACAGAGAGAGACATGAGACCTCAAACGACGGAGAGGAAAGGAAGAGATAGAGAGAGAGAGAGAGAGAGAGAGAGACTCCCCCCAAGCTTTTGAATCCAGACCAAGTTTCTGTCATTTAAACGTCAACACGTTGATTAAAAAGGTTATGATGACACATTTCCACATGCACACGCACACACACGCTGATACACCCAGAGCACAGCTGGAAGAGCTTTCGGGGATCAGGGGTTTTGTAAACACGGGTTAAGTGGTGTGTATGTGTGTGTGTGAAAGAGAGAGAGAGAGAGAGCATGTGTGTGTGTTCAAGGGTCTTACACTTTCTGGGAAATAATATCCCAGCCAATGACAGATTTTTTAGCGGGGGGGGTTGCCAGGCAGAATAGCTGCCCACTGATGTCATGAGAATCATGGATTGCAGGAGAGTGAGAGAGGGCGAGAGACATTGAGAGAGAGATATAGAAAGACTCTGTTGTTTGCTGTATGTTATTATTCAGTCACCTTATTTCCATATGTGGTTGATAAAGGTTTAATCCAGTCTTATTGTTTCTTACAATGCAACCCGGCCTCCGGCCCCCACTGCTTCTTATTAAATTCTAGATTTAATTAGCATAGATTGGACCATAACATGTTTATTATTATAACACATAATCCAATGTTTTAAACCCCTTTTGTGTCTTTTTTCTTGTGTTAATTGGCAGCAGCATAAATGTGCAGTATTATTTGTAGTAAATAGGCTGCAGCATACAGAAACACTACTGTGGGCCTTTAAAGGTCTAGTGTGTAACATTAAGGAGGATCTATTGGCAGAAGTGGAGTATAATATTCATAGATATGTTTTAATTAATGTATCATCACCTCATAATAAGAATTGTTGTGTTTCGTTACCTCTGGTGCTCTACAAAGTCCACCATGTTCCTACATTAGCCCTGAATGGACAAACCAAACACTGGCTCTGTCAGGCACCATAGTTTCTACTTTGTGCTTAGATGGGAAGAGTGAAGCGAGGAAGTTGCAATCCAACTACACCACTCGATGCCATTAAATCCTACACACTGGTCCTTTAAAATGTGTTTCAGTCTTTAGTATAGTTGAATAGAAATGAGTGGAAAAAGAATGAAATAGAAATAAATGTTTGATTTGTGAGTGACAGATTTTATGAAAACAGTAGATGCAGTTTAGTTCCGTGAACGAGGCCTTAAGAGCTCTGCATCCTACATTTCCCATAACGCCACTCATTATTAGATTTCATTAGACCCTCCCTGCCAGTCTTAATGCCCTTTTCCTTGTAAACTCAATGCCCTCAGTTAAAAATGCAGGATTTCTGTCAAATATTAACCTAGATAACCCTGATGACATCACTGTGACGTCGTCAGGGTCGGTGGCGTTCCCCTTTCAACCTTTGGCTTTAAACTTACAGATGTGTTTGTCAAACTGGACATCCTGGATCATATTTTATCGTCTTGCCACTTGCTGCCCCTTGAATTTATTTAACAAAGTGCTGTTTACGGCCTGAGCGCTGCTTTCATCCCTTTTTTAAACACCACGCTCTCTTAAATTTCAGGTCATTTCAACGTGTCAGTAAAAGTCAGTGATGATAGACGGATAATTCGAGGGTGATTCATGGGATTTCAAGGGTAGCCAGTGCACCTTGGCCATCTTGATACAGTTAGTGCTATGCCTCTGTAAAAGCAGTGTGTGTGTGTGTGT
>NW_023340206.1:6622054-6627518 GCF_004916995.1 Morone saxatilis
TCTCTCTCTCTCTCTCTCTAATTATCCCTCAGTCTTTTCTCCCATCCACATGTATCTCACCCTCTCATCTCCCCTTCTTCCCGGCCACATTCAGGACTTTGAAGAGTCTCCCTCTCTTTGATAATGAGCCAAAACTGGCCTCTGGCTGTAAGAGATGGAGGCAAGCTGTGTCTAATGTCTGTGTGTTTGATTTTGTTTAGGTGTAAGTGTGTGTGGTGTTGTTTAGGGTGGATAATGCCCTTCATTGTAAAGAAAAAGCCCCTCTTAAAACACTTAAACATCATTAAAAACAGATATTACTGACATTTTCTTTAAGGTGGTTTGCTTTTCTTATTCTTGTGGCTAACTGCACATGTGTAGACATTATGACCAACTGGACTCCAAAGCTCTTTTTTTTTCTTCCTTAAATAGAAGTTAAACTATGCAGACATTGAAACTCTCTATATAACCTTAATAAATGCCATATTTGGAATAATATCTAGATGGTATGTAGAGGAAAGGTTCTCCATTAAAAGCAACATTATTTTCAAGAGATATTTAGACAATGTGACAGGAAAGACATCTCAAAACACATTTTCTTTCGGTATTTACTATGTTTTTAGAGCATTATTTAAACTGTGGGACATCAAACAAGAATATCACTTGAAACCAGTACTATTGAACCGCAGTGGTTCAGATACAGTGCCTAGAGAAAGGCTCTTGACACCAGTTCCCGATTCCCACTGTGCCACCCATCCTGATTTATTTTGAAGCACAGTCACTTAATTCTAAGCATATTTATTTAAGTCTTTCACATTCTTTTCTAATGATTTCCCATGGTTTTCTTCACTCTTCCAGAAACAAGTATGAGGGTTGTTGTTTAACATTTTTAGTGTGTCTGAGATGTACGTTGGTATGAAGGACACACATCTGCTCACTCATCCCTCTGTCTGTGCATCTCTCTCATGTATATGTGCATCTAACCTCATCCATATGTTGACTATTGAGAACATGAAGGGAGTCACTTCCTAAGAGGAAACCGTCCTATGGGAGTCTGTCTGGAGTGATTTTACATGTGTGTTTGGTTAGGCTATCTTGTAATCATCACTGTAATCATTGGGACTTTTACTGGTGAATAATACAGATCTCAATTAATCTCAATTCAGGATATTTGGAGTGTTGCAGAGTCTGTGCAGCACATTTTTCTTGCCATGTGTTTCTGCATGCACAGGAAATACTTTAATGTTTTTCTGTCTCTTCAGGTTTATTTGAAACGTATTAACTGTTGTTGTTTTATTCAACCTCTATCTGTGCTGCTAAATCCTTCTTACTGTGGTGTTTTTACATTTACACTAGCCAATTATACAGTTCACAGTTTACATGATGCCAGTGGTGCTAAATGTTGCTACTTGAGTTTACAAGTAACAACGCTTTTATCCCTGTTGTGCTCACAAATGTATCCACATGCTGCTCTGAACGATTGAGAGCAATTAGGGGTTCAGTGTCTTGCTCAAGGACAACATGTGGGACAGGACAGGGATCAAACCAATAATAACATCTTAAGGAACATCTTATCTTAACCACCAACCTTAATCTGTTCTGATTAAAATCTTACATTATAACATATCATAAGATTTGTGCAATGCATTGTTACAGATTAAACCAATGGTTTTCAACCTTTTTCACAAGTTTAAGTACCTCCTTAATCATCTCCAGAACCCTCAGCTTTTTCTTGTTACCCTTTTGGTGTTTGGGAACCACTGCAGTAAACTACCAAATTGTATATAAAGTAGCTATAATGGTAAATTGCTACTTACTGAGTAATCAGTATTAACAGTCGAATAATGTTATATATCAGTCAGAAGGGTCCATTCTGCATAATGGGTACTTGTAATTTTGACATCATTTTTCAGTTTTGTACATTATTGTATTGTAAGGATCTTCTTTATCTTTTATCCCTCATGACATTTAATGTGTCTCTCCTCCACTCTGTAGTTGAGTCAACAGGGCCGGAGCTGGTCAACCCCTGCTACGCTGGGAACCATGACTGTGACACCACAGCCCAGTGTATCCCACTGGAGGGCCAGGCCTTCCAGTGCCAGTGTGCTACTGGTTACAGAGGGGATGGACGCAACTGTTACGGTACGGGCTTGCATGTACACGTACAGCATCCTGTTAGAGAAGTCTTTCTGGATATACAGCATGTCATTGTATGTACATTGCAAAGTATTTTATGGTGCTATGTTTAGTCTCACACACTTACACACACAAACACATGCTGACAAAGTTAAAGACAGTTCAAGGCAGTTTGTCTGTGTTTAATCAACATCTGTCCATCTAGTGTAGAGGGGTCAAGTACAGGCGGGATGGAATGAATCATCTTACGCTCTTCTCTTCGTCCCTCTCTGCCTCTCCCTCCTCCTCCAGGTTAATCTGTAGTTAACAGGGCCTTGCAGGGCTTTAAGCTGGTGCATGGCCTGTCATTAGCCCAGCAGCAGGTCTTTCTCTCCTGCTGATAGCACTAGGAAAGCCCCAGGCTCAGCCTTAGTTCCCATGACTGGGCCTCAGTGTCTCTCTTTGGTCACATTATCATTGAGGTTTTGTCCTGTATGTTGCACAGTACATTTAAGAATGCAGTCCAGAATCCATTTAATTCCACCCTTAATTGCAGTTTTTATACTCAAATGCTACAAGTTGTTAGATCGGGGATTCCTGGTTTACAGGCTCATGTCTCACTTTCTCTCTTTTTCTCTCACTGCAGACGTAGATGAGTGTGCGGAGAGCTTGACTTCGTGCGGTGCTCATGCTCAGTGCGTGAACCTGCCTGGTAGCCATCGCTGCCAGTGCCAGAGTGGCTATGAGTTTGGCTTCGACGGGCATACCTGTGTTGGTGAGTAGCAATGAGTGAGATATACTAAAGACAAGACTACAGTGTACAGTATGCACGCATGACATGAATTTGAGCTCTGACTGGGAACAAGACTCAAGAGTCTTTAGGCTGTATCTGGGCACAGTGGTAAACACATCCTGAGTCACTTCAATACAATCTGAGGTTTTACCACTACAACCTTATTTTGTTTGGTATGACCAGGAGCTTATGGTGACATTACCGAGCCAGTTTGCTGATTTTATGACCCTTCCGTTTCATAACACTACGGTATTTACCATTACCCTGTATTGTCACTTAGGGCCACAGTGGCACTGTTTCAAAGGTCTCTTTAGCCAAAGTTATGTAGTCTCTTGCTTTACAGGGTCATTTGTGTGACTGAACCTGATGGTCACCAACGTTATTACGATTATCAAATGTCATGGCAATCCAATCAATAAATTTTTTGAGATGTTTTAGACAGGAACAAAACTGACATTACATCCCTAGAGCCAAATTAATACCCAGTAAAGAAACTTTTCAGTACTTGAAAGTTCCCTAAGCAGGATCCCGTCTAATGTGCTTTTTGTCTTTCAACACCTGTTAATTAGTCTCTAGAGTGAATGACAAGCCCATTGTAGTTGGTAGTCTTTGAGCTGAGCTCTATGACACTCCATCATTTAACTAATAGTACATCATCAATGATATCAGCTAAAGCCACTAAACATAAAGGTTTGACTTTAGAACAACGTAATTTACAACCACTGAACGTGCTGCTTTGTGCTGAGTCAGGCAGTGTCCGCCTGTCTTCCTGCATGCACTGTAATTGTGATAAATGTGAAGCTCTTCACATGCAAATAAAAAGAAACCCTCTGTAAACATATACTTTATTACAATGGCAAACATGTCATTCTTCCATCTTCATGTCCTTTCCATGGTTTGGTTGTCAGACTCAGTCACACAAGAGAGGTTTTCCTGCATGTTCCAAAATGAGCTGAATATTTGGAAGAGACCCACATATTTGTCCAAGCAAAGGCATAACATTTCTTCCACAACAGTAACGCACAGCTGCAAAAGCTAGGAAACACAGCAAGAGGGGAGGATGGGTGAGAAATGTGAGAACAAGAGTGGGAATGAGAGAGACTAATGTGAGAAGGAGAGGGTGAGATTAGACAGGAGAGGGGGTGAAAGTGAAAGACAAATGGAGCAATGACACAATGTGTGTTTTTCTTGGAATGTGTGGAGGAGAGAGGTCCTGCCGGTGTGTCTGTGTGTGTGTGTGTGTGTGTGTCCTCTTTTCACCCATCAGTGTGAACTTTTGATGAACTTCCCTTAAACCCTCCCTTTCTCCCTCGATAGATAATGCAGATATTTTATATAATGATCCAAAATCACCAAATAAATATTGATAAGAAACCAAACATCATTTATATGTTTCAGTATAAATATGTGGAGTTTATATTGAGGATGTACTCCCTCTGTTTTTTAGATATAGATGAGTGCAGCACCTCTCCATGTCACATCAGTGCCAGATGTATCAATGGACTGGGTTCCTTCCAGTGTCAGTGCCAGCCTGGGTTTTATGGTGATGGTTTCTACTGTTCCCAGCAGCAAGGTCAGTAAAATTGCCAGAAAGAAAGAAAAACATGTACTTATCAACGTGTATGCAATGTGGAAATAGCTTCTGGATATTCTGTATAAATGACAACACATATAAAACACATATGTTTTAATTATTTGACTACAGGACAGACAGTTCGTCCAAAGACCCAGTGTGAACAGCACAGAGACAGTCTGCAGAGTGGATTTGAAGAAGGTGGTCGAACAAAACTTGGAGCCTTCATCCCCCAGTGCGACTCTGAGGGACGGTACCGAACACTGCAGGTGAGCATTGACTGGTGGTAAATGTACGTGGCTGACTGTTGACATGAGTTAAGTGACATACTGATTTGGAAATGTTTAATAATTCATTACAGTGTCACGGCTCTACTGGACATTGTTGGTGTGTGGACAGTAGGGGGCAGGAGAGAACAGGAACCAGAACTCCATCTGGTACACCACCTAGAGACTGTGACAAACCAGGTGACCACTGACAGTCTATTGTATCTAAATGCATCAAAGAGTGATTGCTTGATGGCAACATCTGAGTTTTCAAAGTTGTTTTTTTCTCTAGAAGCTGGTCTTCTAGAAAATAATTATTATTATTTTCCATTTTGTATATCTTTATCTCTCCAGACGAACCAGAGCGTCCTAAAACTCACTGTGAGCACCACAGAGACAGTGTACAGACTACCAGTCCAGAGGGATATCCTATTGTTGGAGCCTTTATACCTGAGTGCGATGCTAATGGACAGTACAGATCTCAACAGGTAAGTTCTTGTTTTAATTTATGACGACATGGAGACATAATGTCATTGCTCTGTCATTATGATTACTGTTACTGTGTATTTCAGTGTCATGGTTCCACTGGATACTGTTGGTGTGTGGACAGTAGGGGACAGGAGAGACCAGGAACAAGAACACAACCTGATTCAATACCCACTGACTGTGACAAACCAGGTGAGGAAAATGCATCCTCCTCAGTCTATCCCAGAATGTAGATGTTCTCTGAGTGTGTTT
>NW_023340206.1:6627683-6635574 GCF_004916995.1 Morone saxatilis
ACTTTCTGTCATAAATTTGTAGTCTCCAAGCCCAAGCTGAGATAATAACGTAAGTATAACATCATCAGGATTATTTTCTAAGACTTGCAAAGATCCTCCCACACAGAAGACATCATACCGCTGTTTTCACAGGAGTTGCTGAATAATGTTAGCTCCTCTACATGGATCTAAACTTTGATCCAGTGTACGTCTGGCAATGAAGCCACAAACAGTGCTCATGTATGCAGATGACACCATCCTGGTGTGCCTCATCACTGAGAATGAGGAGGAGAAAATATGAAACTTAACGTCAAAATGGCCCTTACTTTTCATCTTTGTGTTAGCTTAGCCTGAGAAAGTGGACAGGACAACCCTTTCCACTTTTGTTATTTAATTATCAAATTGTGTTGAAGCTTGTTATTTGAAGAGATATGATGGGGTCAAAAGCTGAAAAATATATGTACTAGAATTTGCCAACCAGCATGACAGAGAAATCCCTGTTCACTGAAAAAGAGATTTTGTTCCTTTGCAGATGAACCAGAGCATCCTAAAACCCCACTGTGAGCACCACAGAGAACAGTGTACAGACTACCCAGTCCAGAGGGATATCCTATTGTTGGAGCCTTTATACCTCAGTGCGATGCTAATGGACAGTACAGATCTCAACAGGTAAGTTTTGGTTTTAATTTATGGCGACATGGAGACATAATGTCATTGCTCTGTCATTACGATTACTGTTACTGTGTATTTCAGTGTCATGGTTCCACTGGATACTGTTGGTGTGTGGACAGTAGGGGACAGGAGAGACCAGGAACCAAGACTCCACCTGGTACACCATCTGTAGACTGCGACAGACCAGGTGAGACTGCTGTTTCTAGCTGCACAAGACATGTTGCATGTGGCAGGTAAAATCAGACATAGTACAGCTTTCAGAATGAGCATTAAAGACTTCTTTAGAGAGAGAAATCTTTAGGAGCCCAGTCAGAAGGGATTTATAGTAGTCCATGCAGAATAAGAGTAGATCTTGAACAAGCTAGAAGCAGGAGGGTTTTGAGTTGTCCAAACCAGCGTCAGCAGGTGTATTATGTCATGGCTCTCCAAGGCTTTCTTGCTAAACATTGACCTGTGAACCCCCTAATTCCTCAACTCAATGACAAGTCGTTTACGTGAGTGTGTGTCTAACCTTGTAAGTGGTGCACTATTGAGGTCATTGGGTCGTAGCCTTGGAATGCCTGGAAAAACAGGTGATATCACTGCAAGGCCGTGTGTGTGCTGGGAAGCTGAAAGTGAAGGACGGCAGTGTGAAACTGAGATGAAGCACATTTGGTATCTATATTGTTGCTATTGGCAAAGAGACACTTTGTTATTTTTTTCTTATATTAACTAAAAGTTGACAGGTATATCCTGGCTAAATGGACTTTATGACCTTCTAACTATGAGCTGTCAGTGAGAAAATAAACATTTTAAACCTTCTAAGCCTTTTTAAAGTACATTTGTAAGACTTTACACAAACACAGCCCTGTCCACAATGCACAAACGTAGCCTATGCAATAAAGGATAATATTATACAAAAGGATAATTAGCTGAAACATGAACATTTGTGAAAAATGTATAGTCTAGGTTGACCACATCTTTTATAATGGACTGCATTTGTTGTTCATAATTAACATTAAGATGAAGGACTGGTGATGAGGGCATAATCAGTAATTATTCCATTAATTTAATTAAACTATATTAGTTATTATGTTTTTACTAAAAACAAACATTACACATGAAAAATTACTTTTTACAGAATAAGAAAACAGTTACTTAATGTATTTAAATATCTACCAATCCATTTAGGAAAAGGGGGTTTCTATCCGCTATTATAAATGTTATAAAAGAATATGTGTATGATCCTATTATTGTCTATCTTTCTCAACCAGATGAACCAGAGCGTCCTAAAACTCACTGTGAGCACCACAGAGACAGTGTACAGACTACCAGTCCAGAGGGATATCCTATTGTTGGAGCCTATGTACCTCAGTGTGATGCCAATGGACAGTACATACCACTGCAGGTCAGTGCTTGTAATTTGTTTAATCCATTAAAAAACATTATTTTTATATCAGTGACTGAACTATAATTTTGAAATTGAAAATACATGAATTTAATCTGGTGTACTGCTGTTGTTATTTTAGTGTCACGGTTCCACTGGACATTGTTGGTGTGTGGACAGTAGGGGACAGGAGAGACCAGGAACCAAGACTCCACCTGGTACACAACCTAGAGACTGTGACAGACCAGGTGAGACTGCTGTTTCTAACAAGACATGTTGCATCCAAACTTGTCAGCATGTATACACACATTTAAGTACTGGGTCGCTGGAATAAAGGGGATGGATCATAATATATGGTAGGTAAATCAGGCATTGTATAGCTTTCAGAATACGCTTTATATGCTAAAGAGAATACTTAAGTAGTCCATGCAGGATAAGAGTAGATCTTGAACAAGATAGTAGCAGCAGTAGCAGGAAGGTTTTAGTTGTGCAAACAGAGCCAAGCCATCAATTGTGAGGAGGAATAGTAGTGGGCTCAATCCTAGACCATGTGGTACCTCAGTGTGTTGGGCATCTGTTTTTACCATACATCTTCTAAACAGTCAGGGAGGAGTACGTCCTAAACCCTCTTAAAAGCCTTTAAAAGTGGAAAGCTTGTAAAAGGGTTAAGGCTGTATTCAGACCCAATTAGGTGTTGGGGTAGTCTGTTTAGGCTGCAGTGGAGGGGGCTGCAGGGGATGTAGTGATTCATCTGCGATCAGACTGGTCAAACGGCTCCACAGTCAGCTTAAAATATCGCTGAAACCACTCTCTATCCAGGCAGAGCTCACGGACCAAACAACGATACTGTCCCAGTTGTGTCTTTGTTTGGTTTATTTAGTGTACTCAGCTTCGACGTCTGCGTCTGGCTTGCAGTGTATGCTGTAAAATATCAATACCAAGAAGCTTCCTTTGGTTTGTGTCCATTTGACCAGTGAATTTTTTTTTTTTACAAATGTTTCCATTCCATTTCTTATTTTTTTTAAATAATCCTCAGATGAACCAGAGCAACCTAAAACTCACTGTGAGCAGCACAGAGAAGCATGGTGTAACAGCACTAGACCAGTGCAGAGGGATATCCTATTGTTGGAGCCTTTGTACCTCAGTGCGATGCTAATGGACAGTACAGATCTCAACAGGTATCTTTTTTAATTGTTTTGTAAGTGAAAAATACTTTGCATCCTTATTCCATATGACATTTATCATTATGTCTATTTCAGTGTCACGGCTCTACTGGACATTGTTGGTGTGTGGACAGTAGGGGACAGGAGAGACCAGGAACCAAGACTCCACCTGGTACACCACGTAGAGACTGTGACAGACCAGGTGAGACTGATAATTCTTACTCTCAGTGTGGATATGTGCACCATATCCACATTCTTCATATGAAGACTGCAGTGTGTGCAGGAGTTATTATTATACCATCAAAGAGGATGGAGTGCTCTTTGAGAGGCCAGCTTGCCAGGATAGTTGAATGTCATCAGCGTACTGGGTCAGGAGAAAGACAACAAGGAGTGCAGCCTTTCCCTCTTTAATGAGGCACATTGAGTCTGTGAAACATTACTGATGCGTTAACTCAGTACAAGCACCAATTCACCAGGGCTGATGTGGATTTTAGGTGATATCACCCAGAAATAGCAAAATACTATTAAGATTAAAAGAATAGTTTGACATTTTTTCTGAAATACGTTTATTTGCTTTCTTGCTGAGATTAAGATGGGAAGATCAATACCACCCACATGTCTGGAAACAAATATAGCTGGTTAGCTTAGCATAAAGACTGCAAACAGAGGGAAAAGCTAGCCTACCTACCAGCACCTGTAAAGCTAACTGGAGTCTGTGCTGGTTGCCTGGCAACCGCAAAGTGACAACAATACTCCAAAATGGCACTGAAAACCACAAATTATATTTTAATCACACAAAAAATATGGCATTTTAATTAGTGAGCTGTAGAGGCTGCTGACTGTACCTCATATACTGTAGCAGACAGATATGAGAGTGGTATTGATCTTCTCATCTATCTATTGGAAAGAAAAGACACAGTGATCACAGCTGAGCAAGAGCTTTAGAACGAGAATGTTGATAATTGGTCGGGTAGCCAACATAAGCAGTTTTAAACATGTCAAGTTTTTGAGTTAATAATAATAAAGTCTAATAACGTCTTTGTGGCTATTAAAAGTTTGCAGCTCTCTCTCTCTGTGGTTATGTGATGCTCTCTCGCCATCTCACTCACACTCTAATGTACACAGAGGCCGTTCTATAAATCCTGACCTTGCTATAAATTCCATTTATGACCACCCAAACATCTGAAGTGGTCATTTCGTGGCACTGTCAGATGAGCGGCTTGCTGTTGCCGGGCAACCAAACAGAAACAAGATGGGCCGCCTGACCAGCTGAGTGACAAAGCAGTGTTACACCCACCCTGCAGATGTACAGACAGAAACACATGCTTGTAGATTTTGTACATTTCGCTAACTTTTCTGAACTCATAAGTTTGTTTCTTTCCTACTTCTCCTCATATTCAGCTGCACTCATTCACACCTGAAAGCTGCGCAGTGCAACCACACACAACCTTTTTTTGTTTGTTTGTTTTTTGGTGGTTCGGTGCACTGGAGCCATATTCAGGGATTCCTCTGTAATAGTTCTTGATGAGGGAGGGGAGGGTATTTCCTGCTCATATCCTCTGGTCGACACAGGAGTTGAGACTAGAAACATTGTTTGCGTGGATGTAACCGCATAATTTGACCATTTTTGTTTTATTCATGAATTAACTTCTGGAGTTTACGTGATGCAGGCACTCTCAGATTTGTGTGCTGGTGGAAGTTAGTCTGTATTTATGCGTACCCACATAAGTATTACAACTCACTGCCAACACAGTAAGTCAGCAGAGGATTGAAATGTCATCGATTTAGTGGACAGTCCACATGCTGTCAATTTCGGGAAAGCACGTCAGAGACACAGGAAGCACTAAATTCAGTTGGTCGTGTGGTTAAACAGTAAATAGAAGTAAAACCAAGTGATTCATAAGACCGGACTGCAGCTTGCTAACCTCCACTACAATAAATCTTGCTAGAAAAACTTATTATGAGACATCAGTCTGATTTAGTTATTCTTTGTCTCTCTTTATCTCTCTGATCTCCCACTATAGAGTTGTGCTCTTCTCACCTTCCTCTCAAATATGATCCTAATCTCCTCCTTAGTTTAGTAACTGTGCAGTCTCACATTAGAAATGTACAGAGAGAGAGGGGCCAGTATAAACATTAGTGGAAGCCTAAAGTGGTTTTGGGTTTAGTTTTAAAGCTCCCCTGTAAAGTGAGTTATTAAGGGATTTTACAAGATAAACAGTATTGACAAAAGCAAGATGTGTGTACATTGTGTGTGCCTCTTTAAACACAGGGCCTCCCCGTACCATTAATCAAGCACTCCCTGTGAAAGCTAGAGCTAGAAAACAGCATAAGAATATCATTAAACAATGACAACTTACAGTAGGATTAAATTTAACTTTAACAGTAACAGTGTTGGGTGTGTTTGATTCTTCTCCCCTTCAGTCCCGGTGGGTCCAACCCAGCGTCCAGACAGTGTGTGCGAGCGATGGAGAGCCAGTTTGATGGAGCACTACGGTGGAAAACCAGAGCCACAACAATACATGCCTCAGTGCGATCCAGATGGACAATTCAGGTACACACACACACACATACATACAGAGCAGAAAAACAGGAGCAAAATATAGTTTTTTAATATCAAATTACTCTTGAATTGTCTCTCAGGCCAGTCCAGTGTTATGGAGAGACCACTTACTGCTGGTGTGTGGACCAGGACGGACGGGAGGTTTCTGGTACCCGATCACATGATGTTGTCAAACCTGCATGTAAGTCTCTCTTCACCCACATGTTGTCAAAATGACATGTGACTGTGCTCTATTTCACGCCACCTATCATTGGTGAAACTTTTTTAATCCGTCCAATCTCTTCCCAGGCCTTCCCTCAGTTGCCCCGCCCACCGTGCGCCCGTTGCCCCGCCCGAATGTGACCCCTCCTCCAAACACTGACGTCACACTGCTGTACGCTCAGGGACAGAAAATAGGAGCGTTGCCTCTGAACGGAACCAGACTCGATGCAACCCGGTCCAAAACACTACTGACTCTACATGTATGTATTCATATTCTGTCTCCTTGTATTTATTTTGTTAGTTGGTTCTACATACATAGTTCTTGTGATTCTTTGATTATTAATAAGAAAGATGTTTAAAAATCAGGATCTGTTTTTATGCCTTGTAACTTTGTCTACACCAGAAATGGGAATGTGTTCCATTATCACCGACCGCTATCTAAGCAGCATCGCAAATTAGATCAATTCTAGCTAATGCCAGAGCTAGTTAACATTGTACGTAACTTAAAATGAGATGTGTGAATCAACCAGAGTTGAAACTGTTGACTTGTATTTACTGTAGCCAGCAATAGCAACCAGAAGTTAAGTTAATAATATATGTAATTATGTGTATGCTTATCTTCATATGTGTGTGTGTGCAGGGTTCCATAGTTGTTGGTTTAGCCTATGACTGCAAAGAGAACCGAGTCTATTGGACCGATTTATCTGCAAGAACCATCAACAGAGCTTCAATGACGCCTGGAGCCGAGCCTGAGATACTCATTAACACCAGTAGGAACACACACTGACGCTCATTCACTTCCATAACAACTGTTGTGTGATGTTTTAGATGATCTCATTACTTTCTCTGTGGTCGCCCTGCTTCTTGTAGATCTGGTCAGTCCAGAAGGTTTGGCGGTGGATGTAAAGCGTAGGTTGATGTTCTGGGTCGACTCGAACCCGGACGTGATCGAAACCGCCAACCTGGACGGCAGCGGGAGGCGGACGCTGTTTGAGGCAGACTTGGTCAACCCAAGGGCCATCATAGTGGTCTCCTCCACCGGGTAAAGCTTCTCTTTTGGTCTTGCTTCAGGTTTTAAAAAGAAAATCACTCACAGAATCGTACATTTTCTGAACATGCCACTTCTAAAGCCGTGGGACCGTTGAGTCCGGATTTGCAAACATGTACAAATTTCTTCCCTGAGCAAGAAACAAACAAACGCCCACACACTCTGTTCGCGATCAAGTGTAACATCCTGGAGGTGTTCCACTGAAGCAGAATGAGTATTTCACTGTACCCAGAGTGATGTTACATCAGAAGAGGGGCACTGATGGTTCTCAGCCCATTAGCACGACCATGAAATCAACACACATTTAAAGTCCTCAGACAGGCGATGAGTCAACCAGGCCTGTGTCTAATTCATTAGTACAGTGTGGGTTATATTTTTTACAGAAAGGATTCTTGTTCTTGAGTCTGGTTTCCAGACTCGGGAGACTGTGACCCAAACATGACTTCATCAGCATGAGACAGGCGATCGCAGGGAAATCGATGGGCTGTAGTTCTCAGGGCGGAGTGTCCCTTCAGTGACGCATGTTGGATAATCCTGTTATACAAGTGACTTTTAGAGCTTTCTCTGACAGTGTTGCACAAAACTGAGTCAAGAAACCTACACTGGATTACCTGATGCTATAAATCCTGGACAGTCACACACACATACACACACACATTGGTCAGCTCTCCAGGAATAACATCTGCTTTTCATTATTGCAACTAATCACATAATCAACAGGTATGCATGCTTGTTTGTGTGTGTGTGTGTGTGTGACTGTGTGTTAATGTGCTTGATACAGCAGATTACACATAGCAGCAATAATCCAAATCATAAAACCTTAAATGTGTGTTTCACATTATTGGTTTGACAGTTTAAAGTTTATTTTTTGACTGAAGGCCAAGTGTGTGTGTGTGTGT
>NW_023340206.1:6635599-6645491 GCF_004916995.1 Morone saxatilis
GCAGATTACACATATCAGGCAATTAATCAAATCATAAAAACCTTAAATGTTGTGTTTCCTTATTGGTTTGACAGTTTAAAGTTTATTTTTTGACTGAGCCAAGTTTGTGTGTGTGTGTGTGTTCTGACAAAAAGCCAAGTCCTAAAGGTAATTACAGCTTCACACGGGTACACTTATGATTAAGCATGTGCTCTGTGATTTCTGAGCCTGCACATGTTGCCCTCACACACACACACACACACACACACACACGTTATAAAAGCATGCACACATGTATGAATGTCTCGTACACAAACATCTGCTCGCCCATACGTTCATCAAACTGATTAACGTACACACTCGTAAACACATGGTGTGTGTGTGTGTGTGTGTGTGTGTCAGTTGATTGCTCATGTGGTGTGTATTACTTGTCGTTCCCAGTGGACTGTCCACATGTACACCATCATGAAAAACAGCCCACACACTCTCCGCCTAAAGCTCCGCTATCATCCTGCTGAGCAAACATTTGGGTGTTTTTTGAAATGTTGCAGACAATAAAATATGATTTAACTGACCACAAAAACAAATCTCTGAGAAATATGAAGGAAGGAGTTTATTCAAAACTGAAAAATGTGGCTATTTGTGTTCGCCAGTGTGGTCCATATTTTCTGGTGTATACAGATGAAACACGCAGAAGAAATGCACAGGGAGAGCTGGGGTCAAAGGTCGCACGTTGCTCAGAGTAACCTGATTGTGACCTCATCAGCATGAGACAGCTGGTCCCTCGAGGCCTGTGCTCTTGTACCTTTTATGTACCCGCTCATGTGTGTGGTTTTCTTCATGTCTCTTTATATTAGCCAGATGATCCCAGTACCAAAACAAAGTCCATGCACAAACACAGCCGTCCCCTCAGCCTGTAGTGGTCGACACAGCGACAACATCCAGCCGAGAGAGAGTTAAATAATTGGCAGGATGGAGTTTAAGTGCCATAACTCCTGTTTCTCTCTCTGCAGAACTCTGTTTTGGACAGACTGGAACCGGGAGGCTCCTAAGATTGAGAGTTCGACAGTGGACGGTCAGAACCGCAAGGTGGTGGTGTCTGACGGGATTGGACTGCCAAACGCTCTCACGTATGACTCGTCTGCAGGACTGGTCTGCTGGGCCGATGCAGGTAAACACTGCGGCGACTTCTTCCTCTGTCAACGTGACCGCTGGTCAGCTGCTTAATGGCATTACGGCCAGTCGTTTCCACTGGGGAAGGGGGTCATATTTTGAAAGATCTGCAGGCTAAAACAGTACAGTCACCTGTACAATATTATTTAATCTGTGTTTTTATTGACAGTTCATTAAGATGTTTGCATTGTAGATGAATAAAATTAAATATTACACATGAACACAACTACAACATGAATATAATATAATCTGTTAGGACACTATATGTTATTATAAGTAACATTATCATTATTATGAAAAGCACAATAACCAGTTTTATAATTGATCTAAATGTTTTGGGTACTACTGTTAATACCACAACTAAACTGACCATTTATACACCTACTAACACTCCTTTTTCTACATTTCAGAGGTAAATATTGTACTTTTGACTCCACTACATTTATCTGAAGCATAGCTACTTAGTAATTAGAGAGAGATTTTAACTTATGTACATTTTGGTATTGCTGCTCCAGTAATCCACTTTGTGTTCAAATAGCAGTACACTTAAGATAATATTGATCCATCTTTGTGTGTTCCTGTGTTCGTCAGGCACAAAGCGTCTGGAGTGTGTCTCTCCGGACGGTTCAGGCCGCAGAGTGATCCACCCCAGCCTCAACACCCGTTCAGGCATGGTCTACTACAGGGACCACTTCTAGACTACACTTGATGGAGGAGGTAGCCCTCCTCCTATTTCACCAATTCTGTTTAACTAAGCAGTGACTTGACACCCCTGTTGTCTTTAATTAAATTACTGATCATCACTAATCAATGAGCTGATCAGTACGTAACCTTAACTCGCTGCCTTCCTGACGCCTCCGTCTCTCTGGTCTGCTGCCTCATAGGGGGATGGAGTGATCGCTGTGAGCAAAGCAAACAGTTCAGCTGACGAATACCTGCCTTGAATAGCAGCCGCTCCCACTGTAACGGCCAATCGCCATAAGCAACCAGCCACTGTCTATCAGGTAAGATATGTGTGTATGACATCAGCACAAACGCATACACACACACACGCACACACACACACGCACACACACGACGCACACACACACACACACACACACCGCACACGCACACCAACACACACACCACCACGGCACACACACACCACACACACACACACACACAGTCTTCAAGGTGTACCAGACAGTGAGCTCATTGGTTTGTGTGCAGTGATGTCATCACTCAGCTCCCACCAGATGTCACTTTAACCCCCCGAAGGCAGAAGAGACAGTTAACTTCACTCAGTTGAGGAGATGCTGCATTCAAGTCCAATGGAAACACGGGATATATGAACTTCTTACACAATGTCTTCTTACACAATGTCTACACAGCAGCATGTTAACCCGTTATCCCGTGTTTCATATATCCTACAACATGTATGCAAAGTTTTTAATGTGGTAATTACATATCAAACACTTATAAGTGTTAAAAGCAAACAATATTTATGTGTCATAAAACATAGCTGAGGGCATCTTTAAATGTTTGTTTTCCTTAAAACACTTGAATCAAGTGAGAATTACCATATTATATATATATGAAGACACAGTCATTAAACAGTACCACTAAAATGCCAAATATACCGCTTTAAAAACTGTATATATATCGAATATCAATATAAAGTAAATAGTTACTAGAATATTGGGGCGTATATCGAGCCTGATCGGAAAGAAAACTCCAGAATCAGCTGGATTCAACTCACAAACAAATTCAAACAAATGTGACTTTTATTGTAAGAAGAAACCAAAGTTTGTGTTTCATCGCCCTGCACCAGAAACAGAGATCACACAGCTGGCTTACAGCCTTTACTCCACACCTTTACCTGTGTGTGGTGACTTCACACACACACTCATGAAGTAGACACAAGGACAATGATTACACAGCTGTTTGGGACCCTCTACTTGTGCCCTGTGTTTGTGTGTGTCATGTTTGATGTGTTGATGTCTGCAGATGGCTTCGAGTCCTTTCAAAGCCTCGCGTTAGAACAGCTTTTAAAGTACAAAGTATCCCTCTGAGCACAGGATAATCCCTAAAGTAGCACCTTGGCAGATGTCGTCGTCAAAGCTACACACATCTGCAGAGAGTGTAAAATCTGGTCACGACGGAAAAGTTTGCACGTCCGACGCTCAAATGTGTCAGAATGATGGAGATTACTCATTTGCGTCGCCGTGAATGTCACATCCACCCGTCCTCTAACACTCTCTAAAGCCGCAGACGCAATAACAGCCGCTTTGCTTCAAAGATGTGGATGTGTGGTGTAATTCTGACCATGATGACAGCTCTAAAACACACTTGTAAGAGGCTTAAAAGCTGTTATTGTTGAATAGGAGAACACACACTTGCACATGCTCTTTACGGAGATAATTCTCAGCCGCCACAGGTTGTTAAGTGTAGGGCTTTGTTCAGGACGGAGGGTCTGTTTGTTCTGTCATCAGGCCGCTGCAGCACTTAAGCTTTTCAGCCTGTCACATTTGGATTCTCACAGGAAGAGAGAATCAGAGCTTTAACTCATTTCCTCCCGGAGCTATAAACTTAAAGAAAAGAGGAGGTTCGTACCTGCGCTAGAATTTAAAAACGTGTCAAAGTCATAAAAAAGGAGGCATTTTGTGTTCTAACTTTCTGATTTCTCTCAGGGAGCCACTAACGACGGACTGGCAGCCGCGGGGTCCTTTTGGTGCTAAAGTTCTGGGGCGATTCCTGATCAGAGGGCGGGACCAGCCTAAAGAGCGCCCTCTCCAGTGTCCCTCAGAGGAAAGGACGCTCAGTAGGGAGCAAGATGGCTTCCTGTTGCCAGATCGACCGTCAGAGCAAATTTACAACCCTTCCACTCACCCGACCCCAACCCCGTTATCTCACCATAAAGATATAACCCCAAAATAAATGTTTTGTAAATTTGTTTTATACCTCATTTTTAGTTTTTTTTGTTTTTTTTTCTACTGTATTTTTGTACGTGAGTTGTTTTTCTATCTATTAAAGCTACAGAACAATGAAATCAGATTTGTAAATGTATGTGATTGTAGGTTTTTCTGTTGTTTAAAGCCAAAGAAGAATGACATGAAGAGCTTTAAAAAAGTTTCTTTTTGGGTCAGCCGGCCACACTGGCTTTTAAATTGTATTATTTAGCATTCAGGGTGGATTCTGGACAGAAAACAGGAATAGTTGAGAATGAGAGATGAGAACACTGATGCCACTCTCATGTCTGTATGTTACATATGAAGTTAGAGCAAAGTGACGGTTAGCTTTAACAGTTAGAAAACAGCAAGCTTGGCTCCATCCAAAAAGCTACCAGCCCTTCTAAAGCTCACAAACACGTCATATCTTGTTTAATACGTGCAGAAAGTGGAAAGTAGATACAATTTTGTTTTTAAGGGGAGTTAGTGGTCAATTCTGGGCAGGTAGCCAGGCTAGCTGTTTCCCCCTGCTTTCAGCCACTATGCTAGGCTAAGCTAATCGTTACCCGGCTGTAGAGTGGTGTCGGTCTTTTCATGTAACTCTCAGCAAGAAAACAATATTCCCAAAAATGTCAAACTATAAGAACAACTGAGGACAAACTGACTCAGTTTTGCTTGTTTTACTTTAAAATGTGTTTCCGTCGGCTCTGCGTGCCACAGTCAGATCACAGCGACTTCAGTCCTGCCATATTTCTCTGCACTACGAATCTGTATTTCACACAAGATGAAATGTTATTCTTTTTTTTTTTGCCAAATATTTTTACATCTTCTACTTTTCAAATCTTTATCTTTTTATAAGATGTGATATTTATAACAATAAAATGTGATTTGGTACTTGAAGGTTATTGTGTTGATGCTCCTTTAAGATGCGTTTCATCAAACAACATCCAACACACAAGAAAGCACAGGACTCTGTTCAGCTGTAGTTATATATTTTCCCACACAGCGTCACTTTAAATCATTTCAAAATAAGCTTTTCTTCCATCTGCAAAAAAAATGTTTTCTCTGTAAGACAAAAAGTACAAATATCGGCGTCAGTTTGAGTATTTCAGAAGCTTATCTGGTTTCTGTTGAGGGGGAGATTGTGGCAGAAGGTTCAACTCAAGTCTCTGAAGAAATTAAGGACTAAACATGAGTGGAAATTAGTTTTCAATACTAACTATTCAGCAACTATTGTGACATTTTGGTGTAAACATATCCATGCTGCAGTACAAAAATGAAAGACAGCATTTGAAAACTTGGCATTTCCTCCACTTTCCTCCAAATTCGAAAAGTGTGCTCTCATGCAACAACGGAAAAATACAAACTTATTTATGTCCAATTCTCCAAAAACAAAAAGGCTTTTCCTCTCAAAATCAATTAAACTCATGTGGTTCAGTCCCTCCCTTCATTCCTCCAGCGTCCCTCTTCATCCTCGCTCTCATCTGCCGACCTTGCCCAGCCTGTGGTCTGTCTTGGGGTTGGCTATGATGGACTGAACGGCAACGATGGCCTCGTTGATCTTGGTCTGGAGCTCCCTCAGCTCCTCGATGTGCAGCAGGCGCAGGATCTGAGCGGCCTCGTTCAGAGTCGCATCTGAGAAGACATTTATTTGATTACGCTTTATTGGTTACGGGTTCACACTGCAGCACACAGGACTTCCTGTCTGAGCGACGTCAATTCACTGATATAACCTTCACCAGTGGTTCCCAACCTTGGTGTTGGGACCCCACAAGTGGTCCCGATATAAATCTGAGGTGTCAGAAAACTTTTGTTTTTCTTAAGTTTCTTTTCTTAGTTTTGTTTCATTTACGTATTTACTTCTTTATGCCTCTAAAATCCTTAAGTTGGTATTTTCACCTCTTCTGGCCTCAAAATGTCCTTAAAATGAGACAAAACCGAGAGGGAGAAATCTCTGCTCACATGACCTCTAATGAGAGTTCACAAGTAGATGTTGCTTCATTTTTAGGGGGCAAAATCCCCAAAAAGGTTGGGGACCACTGACTAACACCACCTTCTGTCAGAAATTCCAAACAAACCCTTCAACATCAACTTGCACTTAAAATAAAAAATAAATAAATCAGCACTCACCTCCAGTGTCGAAACCCAAGATATGTTTGTCTAAAGTTACAGGAATACCCTGTGAAACACAGAACATATAGATGTTACACATGAGGGCGACTGCAGTCCAACCAAAGAGACGGAATGAAACTTTTCCTCATTCAAAAGCACTAAATAAAAGTGTAAAATGTAGTAATTTACATTATGGAAAAACCTAGAATAAGATAACTCGCATCATACATCAAAATATGAGCAGTCTACAATACCTCTCGATTCTGGCTGGCTCTAGTGATGGCCTCTGGAGAAAGTCTCTCCTGGATCAGAATGCGAATGGCCTGGCAGGAAGACATGAAAACACAGGACACATTTCCTTTAAATAAGAATAAAGTGTTAATAAGAAAGAAATGGAACAGAGCGTATGAATGCACTCCCACCTTCAGCATAACCAGGTAGTCGTCATGTCGCTGTATCTTGAGGATGTTGGACAGAGCCGTCACTCCTGCTTTGAAATCTGGAGAATTACCTGCAAAACACAAACAAATGACGATTTCATCTCTCACCTGGAACGACGAGATCGGAAAGAAGAAAGGGAAGAATGTGAAAAAGCAAAGTGCAAGGGCAAGAGGAGGAGAGAAGTGTTTGTACTTACTGTCAAGGTTGACGAGAGGGTCCACCGCTTTGGCGCTGTCGCCGGAGGCTGCGAACGGCTCGCAGTTCTTATACTTGTCCACTGAGCAGAGACACATAACACACTATTATTAAGTATTATTATTATAGAGCAATGTGTCATGTAAAGATAAAGATAAACGTGTTTTAACGTAGTTTCTTTTACAGGTTTTGTAGCAGAGTTTCTGTGCAAGAATACCTGGATTGTGCAGCCAAAAAGGAAACATGATTCCTTTTATAATGTCTCCATCTACTGGTCATCGTCAGTGTTACAACATATCTCTGCATGTATTACACGTATTTACAGACATATTGTGGTCAAGGGCTTATCTAAAAAGCTCAGATTAAACTCACATTTGAAGTCACGCTGGAAAATATGTTTAACAGTCAGTGTATCCAGACATATCCTTTAATTATGATCAACCCTGCTGTGATCACACATGCTGACATCCTACCATTGTCTCCATATTCATATCGTACAGCCAGGCCCAGTAGCCAGTCTAAAGCCTCCTGCCTCTCCTGAGCCCCGAATGGACAGCTCACGTCCTGCAGGTACTGCACACAGGAGACACACATATCACGTAAGAAAGTGCCACAATAATCATATTACAGTCCTCTGGTAGCTGCAAAGACCAAAGTCCTATTCAAAAAGCTTTGCGGTGGTGTTTTCTAGAAGCTTAAAGGACCAGTGTTTCACAGACTGTCTGCATGATGCTTTAAAGTGGCAGCGTGGTGGTGGTCTCACCTTCTGGTAGGCTTGGGGCCAGTCTGAGCTCGGGATGTTCCTCAGGTTCCCTCTGTCCTCTATCTTATAATGCCGGATCTTCTGGTCCTCCAGCCACACAATGCAGTTCCTAAACTGTGTCTCATCTGAGGACAGACACACACACACACACTGATCAATGGACAAAAGACAACATCTCAGCGGCCACGTACACTAATCTGCCGTCGTATATTAAGAGGCAACTGCATTAATAAGTTGGGGAGTATGTAGCATGTTAATCACTGATTTTCCAGTACGTTCATATAAAATATTATTTTACTTGCCGAGTTGCTCATTTTCAAGTTACAAAGAGAGATTTATTGGGCAAAGTCGAGTATTTTCTTTCAGCTGTGCACACTATATTAAAATTAACCATGCCGATTGAAAGAGTTTTATAGTAAGAGGTCGTAAAATATGTCATCTGGTGTTCACACAAACATACAGCTTTGTCAGCCGAAGTTACACCCTCAAACTCCAGTTTTATAAATAGAGTCTGGCACAGTCGTCGTCTCCAGTGACAGCACTTCGCCTCTACGTTAAACTCAACCCCACCAAATTCAGGAGGTCGTTCAGCGGCTGTTTTCTCACCTTTGCAGTCAAATGCAACGGGGTTGTGATAATCCAGCGCTGTCAGTTTTCTCCGGAACATCTCAGCGTTGTGTTTTCTGTGGAAATCGCCGCTTTCTTCAGCTAACAGTGGGCTAACGTGGCTGTATCTTCTGCTAGCTGTCAGTGTGTGACATTACGCATGCGCCGCCGGCGAGCGTACAGCTTCCTGTTAAAACTATCAAAATAAAAGTGACCACCTGGATCAGGAGAGTTCAGCATCACAGCAGGTTTTTTTTTTTAAGTATCTTTATTCGTTTTGCACATAAAATACACTTAAACACTTTATTGTAAATAGTTAACAGTGTTCAGTGATTGTCTAATACAAATAAATCAACGCACTCCCATCGCCACCAGTTCATGTTGAAGGTCAGATCATCTTCCCCTCTTCTATTTTAATAATTACTGGTGTTTTCTTTTACTTAAAATACTCAAAAACACAGATTTCAGTTTGTATAATTTCTTTGATGTAACATTGCAGCAGTTTTAAGAAGCATTTAACTCATTTTAGCATTGAACATCAACTATAAGTGAAGGTACTGATGAATTATTTTAACTAGCTACCAATATACAAGATATTTATATTTTTTTTTTTACATTTTTGGAAACCCCATCAGGAATTCTGACTCTAAATCTGTTATGTTAGTGGGATTTGGACCGCCTTAAATCTAATAAAACTATATTTTTCACAATGCAAATTCAGTTTAATACGCTAAAAAGATTTATTCAATTCTTTATAAATATAAAACACAGAGAGGAGCAGAAACTTTGGAAAAAATGACAACTTTATTTCACATCACATTTTATAAAATGAGGCAAAAACCATCCAAGATGATGCAAGGGGGGAAAAAAAAATCAACAAAAAACGTAGTTTGATGTGTGTCGGTTTCTGTATTCACATTCAGAAGGGTCTCATGCGTGTGCTAAGGGGCGGGGCTCTGTTGGGTGGCGTGATCGCTATGTCCAGGTAGTCTCCGATCTGGAAGCGCTGAGACTGCAGTGTCATGGAGTCATCTGTGCCCTTCCTGCCGGATACAGTACTGCCAATATCTTTCAACCTGAAAGGAGGGACGGACACGTTTTAATATACAATGCATACGAATCACCGGTTTATAGTGGCCTGCTCCGTGTGTGTGCGATACCAACCTGTACACTTTTCCTCTGGGGTCGGGGTAGACAATGGAGAAGCTGAAGTGAGTCCCCTTTTTCCTGGCTTCTGGATACACTTCCTTCACCAGGCTGGTCAGTTCCTTCAGAGTCGCGTCCATCCTGAAAAGCACACACAGAATCAGAGACCTGTACCTGATTTCTGTACGTGTACCCCAACAAGGAAAGAAACCGTGGAAATGTTCTCACCATGTGTATATCTGCAGCTCGCTGGAGGGAACGTTGCCACGGGCAAATTCATCTGCTCTGTGGTGTCGCCCACTGTTGGTGGTGAACACTCGCAGCAGAAGCGGGCAGGTCTGCAGCAAAAACAAGCGTCAGTGAACGTGGCATTAAAACAATCACATTCCTCTATTTTATTAGTTTTATTTTGAAGGTTTGCTCCGGGAGATCACGCCAACAACCTACAAGTGGACATTTTAGTGCAAAACTACAGCAGATATTTAATATTTACATAATTATTATTAAACTTAAGAGACGTAGAAACTGAATAAGAGTCATTAAGTTA
>NW_023340206.1:6645566-6654187 GCF_004916995.1 Morone saxatilis
TTATTAGAAACACCTGTATCATATTAACGCTTAAAGTGTCTCCTGAGAGTCATTTTAGGCTTTAAAACACCAACACGCAGCCTTTGACCCCCCAGGACAACAAAGCAGTCGAGGGTAAGTTGTAAATATATTTAAATATATTATAAATATATGTAAATATATTATAAATGGTTGTTAACTGAGAGAGACTCACACAAACACGCCACAGTTTCGACTACAGTTAAACATATCTTTCTCTGCACGTTCAACTATAAACGTGGCAGCATTTTAAAAGTATTTTTCCAACATGTTTTATTAAATTTTCCTAATTTCACAAGTAAAATCTTTTTTTAAAAAAAAACAACAAATTAAACTACAAACTACACCAGCACGCTGCTCCCTATTAAACGCTTTTATTTCCCGCGCAGCTTTAAAGATAACGCGGGAATATAAGTGTATATTCTACACGTGTTTATAATGTTTTTAGAGTTGAAACATAAATGAACTGTGAGCAGCCACAGTTAGCTCCAGCCCGCCCGGTTACCGACGGTACGCGGCCGAAGCTACCTTTTCCCGGTCGATGGGCTTCTCCGGCTCCTTCTTGATCTCCTCCTGAGTGTTCCACGACTCCAGAGCCATCGTGTTTGTGTTAAAACGCGGTTGTTGTGTCGGGACTGCTGCTGCTTTGCTCGGGTGTTTTTTCTCGGAGCTGCAGCAACGAATGGAAAACGAGGTCGGTTCCGGTTCCGGTGTGTCTCTTGAGACGTCAGTTTTAGTGTCGTGGGCACAGTTTCGCCCCCTGGTGTTCAGGAGTGAGTGCTTCAGTCAAAGTCAAAGTCAAAGTCAAGGCTTTATATTTGCTATACATGCAATAATAATAAAAAAAAATAGTAGTAAGTATAAAAACAAATAATAAAATAAATAAATAGTGCACAGTTCTAACTAATTAAGTGAATAGAGAGGGGCATGAAGTAAACAGTCAACAGACAAGGGCTCTTGAGGTATTTACAGAAAGTTAAGGTGAGGTAGGATAAGATAAGATAAGATATTCCTTTATTTATTTATCCCCCTTAGGAGAGATTCAGGTTGACACAGCAGCAATAGGGCAAAGTAGTGCAAAAAACAGAGAACAAAGAATATCACCAATAAAAATGTATTACTTATCATTCATTAATCATTAGAAGATACTAACACTGTACAATGCAACAAGGTATATACACCTATTCTGCTTTGTTCATTAGGCACATGGAGTGCAAAATATAAGCAGAAAATTCAAACTTGACTAAAACATAAAAAAACTGAAAACTAAACTAAAAAATTTCCCTTTATTTATTTATCCCCTTAGGAGAGATTCAGGGTTGACACAGCAGCATCAAGGGCGAACAGTAGTGCAAACAAACGAGAACAGAAGCAATATCACAGGTAAAAAAATTACTAATATACATGCTCAGAGACGATACAGATATTCCTCTTATCTTGTCCCACAGCTGGGCGAAACGATTCCGACTGTTACAGCAGCCAAAGTGGAGCTAGAGAAGAACGAAACAGTATACCAAACCAGTAAGCAGTAGGGAAATATTATAATATGAATATAACTCCTAAATGTACACAGAAAAAAAACAGTAAAGATCCAACAACAGTAACACGCAAATAGTAAGGCAGCAGTTTTGCGACTGGGCAATGGGAGATCCTCCCACAGCTGAATACGTGTCAGATCAATATGTGAGCAAAGATATAAAACTATGAAATGAAAGTATATAGATTATGTTGTTGTTAATTAGGACATGAGCTGCAAAATATAAGCAGAAATTAAACTTGACTAAAAACTCAACACAACCTACAACTCAAATAAAACTAACTAAAACTGACTACGTGGAAATTAAATTAATAAATATAGAGCAAAAGGAGATCTGTGCGCTGTACGGTAGGGACCCTAACCCCGTTAGCTGCATAAGCCAAATCAATATAGATTTATCATTACACAGCACAAGCTTAGAGATGAGTTAACAATGCAATCCACTTAAAGTTGCAGTAGGTGATTTAAACAATATTATATCTTGTTATATGTTCAGACTCTGTTACTATATACTGAACAGTAGTATTAAAAATGATCACCTCACACATGGCAATGTCTACCAACGCACATCCACATCATTCTCACAGCTTTACTTTTCGAGTACTGCTTCACTGCAAAGACGGATTTAATCCTCCAGGCTTTGCATTTAAAAACCACCTGAAATCAACAGTATTTTGCTTATTCCTTCTTCTTTATGCTCGTCCTGACTGGAGCGGCGGCATGCTCTTACTGGAAAACAGTCATGGGTGCACTTTTAATCACCAATTTTGCTTCCTTTTACTACCCTTTCAATGTTATTCCAGTGTAAGAACAAAAAGAGCTGCTGCCGAGCTCCACACACCGTTACCAGGACGTCTCGCAGTGGTGCAGACTTTCATACAGTAAGGTAGCTGAATCAGGATCCAGTCGGCCAAGTCCACTAGAACACCCCCCGAGACGTGCTATTCAGTCACATCTGCTCCGTCCCCTCACGTCATGTACCAGGTGTCGTCGGCTCTTTGTGGCTAACCATATATGATGAGTGTGTACAGTCGCGTGTGCACTTGTACCAACAGTGCCGTCGCGATCCGCGACACGCCGCGCCACCTCTGCGGCGCTGCCTGGCTGGCTCTGATCGGAAGCTACGTCTAACAATCAGCGCCCTCTCATTTTCCCTCTCCTCTCTCCATCTCTCTTCTCTGTCTTTTCTCCCTGCTCATTCACTGTGTGTGTGCCCCTTCCTCCTCACCCGTCCCTCCCTTCACCCCACCCCACCACACTCCATCTCTCATCAGAATCGAAACGGCATGGCACCGGCTTGAAACAATCTGCCAAGCGCTTTGGGCAGGTTGTTTGTTTTCTTTTTTTTAGACCCTGTCCTGACTGACAGCATAAACAGTGGGGGTCTTTGAGTCCGTCCTGACAGCTGATATCCAGTTCATCTGATAAGCATCACGAACTAACGCCTGTCCCGCTGTTAATTCCTCTAAATGCACTCCATTAGAATCACCGACCAACGCCCTCACTGTCTCAACCCCAGGGATGTTTTTCTGCCCCCACAAGACTCCCTGTTACACGCAGATACAAAGGTCTGCCAGCAGTTAAGATCTATTTACATACTTTCCCTCACTGATATAGGCTTCTACCACGGCGCGGCGACCGCTACCAGCCTCTTTCACATCCCAAAGTATACTGTACCCATCATAACACGGTAGCGTCAAGCACGAGCAAAACAGATTATGTCAACAGCTTCCTCTCGAAAGTTTTCATTTCAGTTTTGTGTAAACGCAGGAAGTTGGTTTTTTGCCTCCGCCACACTGGTAGACAAAGCATGGGAAAGCTCATCGGTCAGCGCCATCTGCCACACAGGAGCTGCACTGTCCCTGCCCATGCTGGACAGCTGCAAGTGACAATGGCCTGGGCTCTGAGAAGTCACCTTTCTACCTGTGTCTGTTACACCACACACACACACACACACACAAACACACACCTTTTCACTAACAAATGCAACTTTTCGGTTCCTTCACCCTCTGTCCGATCCACACTCGCATGCGCCAGATCTGTGAGCCAACACATGGTAAACCATTAATATCCACCAGATTGGAAGCTGAAATGCAACACACTTTGCAAACCCTCCCTTCACTATCCCAACATGAATACTGGTGTCGAGCGTAAATTAATTAAAGGAGCACTCCACTGATTTTACATGTCAGACAGTGAAAACAGTTGCATAATCTCCTCTGTGGCTCTAAAATAAACATACCGATAATGTCATCATGGTTATCTTGGCTTGCTTGCCTCAGCCGTGTGGTGGTGGTACTTTGAGCTGAACTGACTGACCGACATTGCCATCCCTTGAGCGACATGGCTCCAGAGGTGTTTTGTTTGAATAAAGTGGGTATTTAAGAGGCATTAAAGGTGTAATAACGTATAGCAATTGTGTGATCTACTACTTTTTGGAGCAGTGATTGACTTTTCTTTCATGATTTTTCCACTGACCTTTCACTCATTTTATCATCTGCTTAAATAAAAATCAATCTCATTAGTATTTTGAACATCCATAGAGTGAAGACAGTACAGAGTAACAGTGATTTATTATCAGTGAAATCAAAAAATTAAATGAAATCAAAATAACTTTATAGTATTTGTGTGACTTCTTCCTCCTAAACCTTGCACCGGCTTTGCCACTCTGACGTTTTATTTTGAAAGTCACAGGAAGTCATCTCATACTTTTTCTGGCTGACTTGAAACTGGAGGCGCATCTTTTATTTCAAGCAAAGGAAGCCGGGGCTGCAGGTTTGTGTATTGATCAGTTCATAAGCTCCAGCTTGCATTCAGTTTGATTTGATTTGAATGAATCCAGCTGTGATGTGACACTGAGCTCTCGCTGTTTGTTTCCATTTAGAGGACCATGTGGAATATTTTCCTCCAGGCAACCTGACTCTCCAGACACAAGGTGAGAAAAGTACTTTTATCTTTTTGATTTGTAAAAAAAAATCCTCAGTCAGGAATTTTAGAAAAAATCACAAAAACTATTATTATAATTTATGTTTTTCTAATTTTAGGAAGGTTTTCACTATTAGAAACATTTGCTCTTAAAGTTTATACCATGTATATGATCAATATCATATTAATACACATCTTTTAAATAGTTAGTATATTAATAAATCCATCAATCGTTGAATGAGGCTCAGTGAGGAGTGTAGTAGAGTGGGTTTGTACAGTGTGTTCATTGAGTGGGTTTAGTTCAGTACAGTCCACAGTGGGCAGAGAGGTTCATCAGTTCACATGAATGTTGGCGCTGGGCCTTCTCTCCTCCTCCTCTCAGTTTCATTCCTTTTCATCCTCTTCTTCTTTCAAAACTTCTCTTTTGTTTCAGCGCATGTGTCCGCTTTCATCTTCTGCCACTGCCTTCCTTCTCAGTTTCCATCCCTTGTTTCTGTGTCAGATGTGCAGTTTAAAGGAACCAGCCAGACCTGGTACAGAAAACAAAGTGTATGCTGGCAACTACAATCATATTATTGTATTCTTGACCTCACGTTTCTGACTGTCTCCCCAGGATGTCCTGGCCGGCTCTGTACGCACAGCTAGTCGGGGCAAACCGTCACTCCACCAGTTTGGGCAAAGTCTGGCTCTCGGTGCTGTTTATTTTCCGCGTCATGGTGCTGGTTGTTGCTGCTGAGAGCGTCTGGGGGGACGAGCAGTCTGACTTCACCTGTAACACACTACAGGTAGGGCAGCCAGTCTGTGATCAGATGATTGTGATGTCTTGTGCATCCAGAGATGTTATTATTATAATTATTAAGATGTAATTTACCTGTGCTGAAGCAGTACATGATACAGTACAGTACAGGCACTGACTCCTCGTGGGTCCATTGGAGCACTACGCCTCATATATGTGAATATTTAATAAAATAAATCTAATTACTTAATGATTTCTGTAGCACTAATTATTTCTTATACACAGAAATGTTTGCTAATTGACTTTTAAAAGATAAAATGACATAATCTTTGTACAACTCTTGTACAGTTCAGTACAATCAGGGCGTTTGCTGCTACAGTCTTATTTAGTCTGGTAGCTTATTAAATTGATGACTCTTTCTGTACTTGTGCTGCTGCTGCACTACATTTGAGTTCATTCAGATCACCTATCGAGGACTTCTTTAAAGCAACTCACTCAAGAGAAACTCTTGGAAAATTAAAGCAAATTCTATATATTGTTAGCCTGTAAAAACCAGCTGTGGCTACAGTGATCGCTGTTCACAAAAAGTGACATAGGCCATAATAATCAGTAATATAATTAACATATAACAAGCTCTTGACAGAACTGCAAGTTTTAACACATCTCTATTTATTGAAGCTAGCTGTGCTGTAACTACTGTGTATTTGGAGTAGTTTTTAATAGCAGTAAGTAAGTTTGAACACTTCTCTGTCCTCACCCTTCATCAATACTTTATATTGTTCACTGGTGATGGGATATAAGCATGTATAGGCAGGTCTGAACAACAGAGGACATCCTGAATCTGTGTGTCTGTTTTTCAGCCCGGCTGTGAAAACGTCTGCTATGATCAGTTCTTCCCCGTCTCCCACATCCGTCTCTGGTGTCTTCAGCTCGTCTTTGTCTCCACACCGACCCTCCTCGTTGCAGTGTACGTGGCCTATCGGAACCACAGCGATAAGAAGAGGCTCCTACAGGTGTGTTTAATATGTCTGCCATCCTGGTGGGACAGAAACCCACTGTTTCATGTATCATATCATCCTATGTGTCGTCTTGTCCTGTCTTGTGCCACAGGGTTCTGGTAGATCTGGTTTTCTCAGCAACAAAGGCCAGGAGGAAGAGTTGGAGAACCTGAAGAAACGGAGGCTCCCACTAGCTGGCGCCCTCTGGTGGACGTACGCCTGCAGTCTGGTGTTCAGGCTGCTGTTTGAAGGAGGCTTCATGTAAGATAAGCAGCTCTGATTTGTCATGTCACTGGTTTGGTACATTTCCTGTGTCCATACAGTGTCTTTGTGTCTCCAGGTATGCCCTCTACGTGGTGTACGATGGTTTCCAGATGCCACGGCTGGTGCAGTGCGACCAGTGGCCGTGTCCTAACCTGGTGGACTGTTTCATCTCACGCCCCACCGAGAAAACCATCTTCACTGTTTTCATGGCCACTGCCTCTTCTATCTGCATGGTCCTTAACATGGCTGAACTTGCATATCTTGTTGCCAAGGCTGTCACTAGGTAGAGGTATTAATCAGTCAGACAGTAAGGTGATTAATCAATGGATTAATTGATTAATTGTTCCATTGTTTTTTTTTTAGCAATGTTAAAATCACTAGTTGTGTTTGAGGCCTGTCAGAAATCTTAGTCCTTCATCAAAATGCAGAAAGTCCACGTATACCTTGTTCTTTCAGGAGTCTCTGTGGTCAGAAGGAGAGGAAATCCAGCAGAGAGCGGATGCACAATAAGACAAACCAGAAGTTTATAGTCTCAACCTGAGGAAGCAGCTGAAAAAGGTGGATGATACATGCAGAAGAAGGACTTTCCAAAGACTTGAAACACTTTTAAAGCTGCATAATTACAAGTTGTACCCGTGAATGCGTGCGTAAATACAACATTTTCTATGATACCCGAGGTGTTATAACGTACCAGTGGGTGGAGAGGATGGAGTCAGTGTCAGCAACTCTGTATTTTTACATGTTATGTAATGTAATGTTTTGAGTTTTGAGTATAACTTTTGTATATTTTAATGTAACAGGCCAAAACAGCCAGAGTATAACCATGCTGAGTAGGATCTTGAGCCATCTATTGGGCAACAAACATGAGGGAGGACAGAAATATGAGGACTCACTAGCAGCTACACACATGCACACAGTCAGATTGTTTCTGTTTTTCATGGATTCATTGAATAACAGTTCATTGAATATAAATACACTCACCGTTCTCACTTTATGTCCACAAATAAAGTTTCATCTTCATCTTAATTTTGAGTCAGTCTTGTTGTTTCAGTTAATAATTATAGTAATAATGCTTCTAAACACTAAACCAAAAAATGTTTAATTATAAACTAAATGCTAAGAATCAAGTGAAAGACAAAAGACACATCTGTTGAAATATTCAGTATTTTTCTGTATTTTCATTTACAACAGAGTAAATCTACTGTATTAACCTCTGTTGACCTCTGCTGGCGACCAGCAGTCACTGCAGCGCTGACAGGTCTGTACAGTCTGTATCCTCTTTCTCACACAAAACAAAGTTACAACAGAAATGTCTGCTGAAGAGGGGATGTTACCTGATTAAAAAAGAAAAAAGTACTAAAAAAAGTTTGTGGAAGCAGCTTTAATGCACCGAAGGTTTGAAACCTGCTGCCACCACAAACCAGACAAACAACTTGTAGTGATAGTTTTAAGAAACAGCTCAAAACACATTTTTATGATCTTGGTTTTGATTAATTAGAACTTTATTTCTTCTTTTTTAGCTTTACTGTTTGATATATATGAATATATTTATGGCAGTTTTTTGGTTTTATCATAATATTGTTTTTATCTTTACTAACTCGTTTTTATTACTGGTGTTACTTTATGTGTTTTTGATTAGATTTCCTCCTCTAAAGCTGAATGTTATGTATGAAAGGTGCTGTATATAAATAAAGTTTATTCTAACAACAGTCACAGTGAAATAGCTCAGTCAGTAGTACGAAGCAATCCCCTTTCATAAATCAGTTGTGTGAAGCTATAAAGCAGCAAAAGTATAGAAATAGTTTGTGGTCTTTAAAAAAAACACTTTTATTTCATTTAAGGAAGTTAATCTTTCCTGATTTGGACATATCCTGCATATTTACAGTACTTCATATAGCCTGATACTACTTCTGTGACTACCATAGAAGAACAACTAGGTACTTATTTTATTAATGCCACTACAAGCCTACAACTAAAGCAATAATAATAATACTAATAATAATAAAACAATTTTAAATAACAAACAGGCCAAATATCTTGTTTTAAACAGTTTTAAACACTTTACAGTGATGAGTCTCCTCTTGTCCCAACCTACACATTCACACACATGGACGCGCGCACACGCACACGAGCACGTACCGGG
>NW_023340206.1:6654287-6659103 GCF_004916995.1 Morone saxatilis
TCTCTCTCTCTCTCTCTCTGTCTCTCTCCCTCCCTCTCTCTCTCTCTCTCTCTCTCTCCCTCCCCCCCTCCTCTCCCACTAATCTCACCCTTACTCCTCGCCCCGGTCGCCTCGAGCCCACCCGGTGGGAGTAAAAGAAAGAAGAAGACGGGAAGAAGTGAGAGGAGAAGCGCGCTGCCGGGAGGGAGACGCGTTTCCGAGGAGAGCGGTAAGCAGGTGGATGCTGGAGTGATGCTGTGGGCTGAAGTGGGAGGGAAGAGGAGGGATTATCACCCTTCCTCCTGCTGGATTATCAGCACCTCTCATGCTGCGTTCACGTCCCTGTGGGAAAGACGGCAGACAGGAAGCCACTTATATATCTTATACTTATTAAAAGTAAGATTTCTGATGGAAACTCAACAGAATCTTTGACATTAATGCAGATGTTGAGATTTTAGACTCTTTTTTAATTTAATATCACAATTATAATTATTATTAAAAACACATTAAAGTGAGTGCTGGGCTGTAAATTAGGGATGTGTTAACACAGTTGGCCTCAGTAGCTGGGAGCCACCCTGCTCTCTCTTTAAAAAGGTGGCTCATGGAGTGTGTAAGAGCAACTTTTTGGGTCAGTTTTGTATTCATTTAAACAAGTTTAACAAATAATTCTGCATTCGAGTTTACACTATAATATAAAATATGTAATTTAACTATTTCTTTTAGTATAATACCGTATGCAACCTACTTAAAAAGTTCCTAGTGGACGACTCATGTTGTTTTTCTGGTAAGGCCATCCTGCTTATATTTTATATTTTTCTTGTGATAACCCGGTTTATTCGTGTGCCTTGTGTTTTGGTTATTGATTCTCTATCCTGCTGCCTCCGTGTAGTAGCAGGTGACAGATTAGCTGAGATTTACTGGAGTTTGGAGATATACGGTGCATAAAATACAACCTGCATCGGACGTCTCATACTAACCTGGGAGGACACACAGGTTTTCTGTGTTACTGAGCTGATTTAATCATAATAACACACTTTATTTAAGTTTAAGTTTATTCTGTTTATTATCTGATGTTTCAACCAATGGACGTTGTTGTCTCTGACTCTCCATCGAGGTTTGCCTTCATACATCTTTATCTATTTTTATAGAACTGAAGATGCTCTGTATTTGTAAATGTTGCACTCCTTTATCCACCTTTATACTCATTTATACCTTTTTATGCATCATTTTGTCCCTTTAACCTAATTTATTCACCTTTAATTACATTATATTAGGAAGCCTTTGCCCATTTAAGGCACCATAACAGTCCTTTATGCACTTTCTGTTAATCCCTGTGCACTTGGTGACCCTGAGTTCAGTCTGTAGCATAATTTCCTCAAGAATCAACACCGGCTATGTTTACACGCATGGAGTAACACCAGTTATTGGCCTGTGAGCTCACAGAGGTTAGTCTGACGGACTTTTACTGTTTTCTGGATGTGCGTCTAACCTAAAACGAGGCTGCTTGATTAACCGGGCACCAAACAATTGTGTTTCACGTGAGCACCGCCGCTGTCTGCGTATCTTAAAAAAGGTTTTCAGGGCGCAAGCGGCAGGCCAAGAGTTAACTGTTTGGGCTGTTTTAGCACAAAGACCTCTGATCCATCAAAAGCACACGCCAGCCGGGACAATGCCCATCTGGCAGCTTCCCTATTGTCTGTCGTGACAGATGGTATTTCATCACGTCAACACATCATGTACATGTACACATGCCACTGTTAGATTGGTGTATCAGTAGACTGTAATTAGTCTGCTTATTTATTATCTGGGAATATCATTCTTTCTTCCTCCAGCTCGAGGGGGTTAGAAAAGTTCCTGAATGTGTGTGGACTTTAATTTATAAGGGATATATGACGTAAAACTTTTATAGTATTGAAGAGGAACTTTTTATTATGACTGATATTTCTATAGTGCTTCTCCAGACTGCTGATTAACTTCTAAAAGCAGAGTAAATCAGATCCCCTTTCATATTAGAAGTAAAATAAGTTGTCAGTGGCTTCCCACTCTCAGATATACAGGAGTGATGTATGCTACTGTAACTCTGAGTGTGTATAGTGTGTGTGTGTGTACTTATCAGTCGATCCCAGGCAAATTGCAGGCATTTGCCCTCCTCAGCATTCCTGGGATGTGATGAGTCCAGCATTCAACTGGGACAACCTGTTATCCACTCATTCACTTCCCACAGATGGCCAGCCATTGTCCACTAGCCAGCCAGCTCTGCAGCGCACACACACACACACACACACACATAGACACACACTTACACACACATACGTGCACGTCTGCAAGCTAATGTACATGTAGATATTTTATTACACAAGTACATCCACTTCGCAGAGAGTGACAGATTTATGTGAGTGGATACACTTTTATTGTCTTTGTAGCTGTTTTGAGTTCTGAAGTCTGAAAACTGAACGTCGGTCGATGGTTCATTTTTGAAAGCCGATATAATAACGATAGTGTGGAGCAGGAAAAAAAACGATTTAGAGCGCCGGGCTTCGCTTAGTGTCTTTCATTGTTTTGGCTCTCATATCCCGATATCATTTCAAATCCAGATAACGATTCATATCACAATATAGGACTTTTTCCTGTTAATTCAAAGAACAAATAGTTTCTATAAAATGACCACATTCCTTCAGTTTTTAATTAATTTAAAAATCACAAATATTTTAACAATATTCACTTTCTTTCACAATTTCAATTTTAAAAAAGCCTAAAAACATCACAACATGCATCAAACAATCCCCCAAAAAAGCCCCTGACATCCTGGAGGGACTGACTAATCTAATACTTGTTGATTCTGCCTCCAAGTGTCCAAAATTCCATTAATTCAACTTTAATATCTGAAATCTCGACACTCTTCGAAGATATACAGTACCGTCTCGTCTTATGTGTTAGCTATGTTAAATATAAAGTAAAGAGTCCCTAAACCTGATTCTGGTTTAGTTGTGTCGTGTTGTAAACTGCCTGCCTGTAGTTTGTTTATCCGTTTATTTTAGTGGCTTTAGACAAATAAGTGTTTGACTAAATGAGAATTGAGTGTGATTTCTGTTTGACATTGACAATGATAATGTCCACCATAACATTTTGTCTCTTCCCTCCAGATATTATTTTTCTTCTGATCTCTGGTCGATGGATTTATCACTGACAATACAACAATATTTTAGTAAGTCTGCCTTCCTTTTTCCTTATTGTGGCACTTCCTGTTGTCCTGACCTCAAAACCTGGAAGAGACAGTTCTGATAAAGTTGGTAAAAAAGAATGAATTTAACTGTTTTTATGATCCATGATCAATGAGCCACATTGGTGCTGTAGCTCTTTATGTGACCCATTTCTAAACGTTACATCTTCAGTAGGAACCAGTGGGCTTCGGTCAGGCTGCCACAGACAGAGTAGTAGAAGTCTGGTCTCTGTTTCTTTCTCCAGACAGACTCCCTTTTCTGTCTCCTCCTCCTCGTTTTGCAGCTCCTCACTGGACTCACGTTGTCTCTCTCTTCAGGCTAGATAATCGAGTGAAGCATGGGTGACTGGAGCTTTCTAGGGCGGCTGCTGGAGAATGCTCAAGAACACTCCACTGTGATTGGAAAGGTGACTGATTGAAAACATGATGAATATGAAATGATATCACCACCTTCCTCTGATCCTTAAATCCCTCAACAGCCACCATTTAGAAGATTTGACCAACTTCTTGCTGCTTCGCTAGTATTTGAAACAGTTGGATGATTCAGATTGACCACGCCGCTATCTGTTTCAATGATCTCATTGTAAGAGAGCAACCAAAGCAGCTGAGACTTTATCCTTTTTCAGAGTGTGTTTTTCAGCTTCAGGCTGCAGCTCACTATCCTAACAATGATGTCCATATTGGCATTAATATTAATATTAATATGATCTCTGGGGGTTTTGCAGAATTGTCCAATATTGAGATGTTGTCTGGTGATAGGGTTGCATACAGCAGCCACATTAAGTCTTAGCTGGAGCGTCTAAGATATCTGACACTCTCCATCCTTCCATCCTTCCTCTCCAGGTTTGGCTGACCGTCCTCTTCATCTTCCGCATCTTGGTGCTGGGCGCAGCAGCTGAGGAGGTCTGGGGCGACGAGCAGTCTGACTTTACTTGTAACACGCAGCAGCCCGGTTGCGAGAACGTCTGCTACGACGAGGCCTTCCCCATCTCCCACATCCGCTTCTGGGTGCTGCAGATCATCTTTGTCTCCACGCCCACCCTCATCTACCTGGGCCATGTGCTGCACATTGTCCGCATGGAGGAGAAGAGGAGGGAGCGGGAGGAGGAGCTCAGAAAGGCCGGACGGCACCAGGAGGACCATGACCCTCTCTATCACAACGGAGTTGGCGATGGAGGAGGAGGAGGAGGAGGACGAGGAGGTGGGAAGAAGCAGAAGCTGCCGATTCGTGATGAGCACGGGAAGATCCGGATCCGAGGGGCGTTACTGAGGACCTACATCTTCAACATCATCTTCAAGACTCTGTTTGAGGTGGGCTTCATCCTGGGACAGTACTTCCTCTATGGCTTCCACCTGAGGCCGCTCTATAAATGTGGCCGCTGGCCCTGCCCCAATACTGTGGACTGCTTCATCTCCAGGTTAGAGAGCAGATGATTTATCTGATTTGTTTCTATGTGTTTGTTCATTTGCAATGCAGAACCAACTTTTCCTCTTCACTGAAACTTTATATTACTCTATATGTTCGCTTATATTGACCATTTACTGAGACCGTTATGCTTTCTGCTTTCTGCTTTTGCACGACACATTGGCAGTAATCCTTTTAAACTTTGAAAACAA
>NW_023340206.1:6659150-6664132 GCF_004916995.1 Morone saxatilis
CTGGCTACTGCACATTTTACGTTTTTGAAAAAGACTTAAAAAACAACTTAAATATGCAGTTGTTGGCTACATACATGATATCAAACAAACTAAAAGGCTGCATGTCTCAAGCAAAAAGTCCTCGCCAGTTAATTATCTGGAAATAAACTAACAGCATTGTTCTTGTATGGCAGAGCGAGGCCAGTTAGGCAGTTAGCTACATATTGAGCTAGTCAGTATTATAAGAATGATGAGGAAAATGTGAGATGAAACTGTTTTGCTGTAACATGACCTTTTGTTTGTGTGTTGGAAAACCGTAATGCTGTCTGTTGTTGGCAGGAGAGCAGCACAGATCTGCTGTCATATGTTGTTTTACCATCACTTAACTGCACAAACTAGTGTAGTTCATTAATGATGGGTTCCTTGGTTTTGGAAGTAACACTCGTTAGCCGGACATGCTAACATTTGCAGCTGATGTTATAATCACACAGTTTAATCTTTCTTTTGCTCTTTTGGTTTTGGAAAGGCAAAAAAAAAAGACACCACCCTTAAAAGTTGAAATCAACTTTAAGCTTGTCCCAATGTCATCGGCATAATGCTGGCGTGGCCGATTACAAGCCAAGATTACTTTAAAACATGATCGCCCTATTCCGACTGTTAACCGCACGATTATTACAACGAAAGATAAAATATTTGCTCATTTGATCATTTTCCAGAATTACAAACTGCTGTAGTGTTTTGGCATGTTTGTATAGACTTATTGGATCTCGCCAGTACCTTAAACGACATGATCCGCCAACCTGCACTGTTTTAACTTAAGGTTGTAAAGCAACCTTGTTTGTTGCAAAAATGAAACATAAACATTATTAAAAAGTAACATTTTCTTTGTTAAACTATTTTTTGATCCATTTTCTGTGATTATATTTTTTTCTATTTGTGAATTAAATCTGTTTCTGTCCGTCTGTTGCCGTAGGCCCACTGAAAAGACAATCTTCATCATCTTCATGCTGGTGGTTGCATGCGTCTCTCTGCTCCTCAACCTGCTGGAGATCTACCACCTGGGCTGGAAGAAGGTCAAGCAGGGGGTCACCAATGAGTTTGCACCCGACAGTGAGTCGCTGCTGCTGCCTGGAGACGCAGAGACGATTCCTGAGCAGACCTCTGCGCCAGTGCTCGACTGTTTGCCGAGGTACGCCAGCGTGAGCGTGGTGGGGGGGGGGTCAGCAGAGGGAGGAGCCTACAGTCCAACTGAGGCCTCCCCTGCGGTGATGTCCTTGCCCTCCAGACTCAAGATGGATGGCACAGTGTTCCACCCAGATGAGTTCCTGTCGGAGGCCCCGCCCGCTTCTTTTTATCGCAACGGTGAGAACGTGAGTGTCGGGAGCCACGGGCAGCTGGCGGCAATGGAGCAGAACTGGAGCAACATGGCGCTGGAGCTCCAGAATCTGGATGGAAAAAACTCCTCTTCCTCTTCCTCCTCCTGCCCTCCTCCTCTTCCCTCCACTCCCACCTCCGCCTGTACCTCTCCTCAGGAGGAGACAAACCCACCACTGCCAAAAGGGGAGCAGCACTCCACGTTTCCTACACTTCCTCGTAATACCCCTCTGTACCCCCTCACACCGCAGGAGGCGGCGGCGGATGAGGAGAGCCCTGCACCTTGTATGGTCCCTGCTGACGACTTCACCGTGGTTACCAGGGCGGAGATGCATCAGCCTCCTGCTGCTGCGACAGACATCCGGAAGCCAAGTCGGGCCAGCAAGAGCGGCGTCCGAGCTCGCCCTGATGACCTGGCAGTGTAGCTACAACACACACACTCACACATCTACACAACCATGCATACATGCTGTGTACACATAAAAAAAACCTACATTTTTTTCCCCACATATGCACAACAGCATAAAACCACACACAAGCACGCCCTCCAGCTAAAGACAAGCCTGCCAGGAGGACGTGGAGCTGGAGTTGGCTGCTTATTTTAATCTCAGAAGAGATAGAAAGAGTTTGGCCAGATTACACTGATGGCACCATGCTGATGCCCAAAGTACGTATTAATAACTTGTAAGACATCAGCTCATAGGCGCTCTGGAGTCATTTCAGAGGACAGTGGAGAGATGGCTGTGCACACAGGAACCATTTGCCAACATTTTAACGCACAAAAGACGACATCATACACTTAAAAACACCACAGTCAAAGACATACGGTAATAGCTCAATGGATGTGGGGGAGGAAGTAAGCCAATTTAAATGTGAGAAGGAGAACTTACAATGAAAAACAGTAGTAGACCTCTATAATATGATATAATAATAATAATAATAATAATATATATTTCAGCTTTGGAGTGAGTCTTCATGCTAAGCTAAGTAGTATCGATCTTCTTTCTCTTACTTACAATTACAATTACTTCTGAATACAATCAGCATTTCTTCAACCAAAAGCTGAAGATCTCCAACATGGCTGCCAGAGGGTGTGTTACAGCACTTAAATTAAAATGTTTTAATGATTAGCTGCACGGCCAACATGGCTGCCACTTACTGTTCTGGCCATACTCTCCCTTTTCTTTGGAGAGGTTGGACAGGGAGGTACATAGGCCCATGAGATGGGGTTCACAAACATACACACTTAGACATACTTACACACACCTACAGTATATACCACACCTAGTACTATTACCTCATAGCTAGACTATAGTAATCATACGTAGCCACACAGACACAAATACCAGAAGGGGGTTGATAGGTGCTGATGATGATGATGATGATGATGCACCGAGCGATGATGATAATGCAGCGGTTCGGACTAAACTTACATAACGTCTCTGGGCAGCGTAGAGGCAGCAAATACCTGATCACTTCTTTCCGATTTTCCATCCTTTCTCTAGAGTATTTGCTGGGAGACCACCACGACGGAGAGGTTTGCACTTCCTCTGTTTCTTTATTTTTATTTTTTCTTGTGATGTGATGGCGGAGCTGAACGGTCCGTGTGTCGTGTTGAATCTGTCCGTCTGCGTGTACCGCTTTCACCGAGCCTGTAGTTTCAATGAAGAGAGGGATGCACAGACGTTAGGACGGAACAGACGACTAGAGGAGAGCAATAAAGCAGTCCCACCCTGAGACATAGTCCTTAGGCTTCACAGGCTGTGTGTGTGTGTGTGTGTGTTTGTTTAGGTACCTTAATCTTGTTTCAGTGTTTACAAAATGACATCTCTGCAGTTACATCAGGGTAAACTATATAAAGAATATATAAATATGTAAATATATAATGATTGATAGTATTGATAGGCACCACAGGATGTTATACAGAACTACCTACATTTAAAGTTAAAACAAAAAGTTAGTTTCTGGTCAAGCTGCGATTTATTGTGACTTTTACCTGGAGAATCCAAAGTGCTTTAGCGTTTTCTGACATTGGCCCCACAGGTCACTTTATGCAAAAATCCAATGTTAGGACGGTTGAGGCGACAAAAAAAATATATATACACGATCAACTAAAACTACATTTTAACGAGTTCCTTATTGAGCAATTTTAAGCTTTGCAGCTTGAACGGAGCGTAAAGATCAGTACACCTTCTTTCTGATGCTTGTGTTTGCAGTGTGCTACAGAACTGTCGAGTTCCCCCTAGCTGTTCTGTATAGGAGGACTCTAAGTTAATTTTCTAGACTAGCTGTAGATTATACAGTAGATTTTAGATTTTTTTTGACGGAAAAAAAGAAAGCAATATGATCTAAAAAGTGATAAATTTTATTTCTCTGTCAGTTCTTAACAAACATCCCACATAGGAATGTTCATTTTTTCCTGTTCTTCTTATTAATTCCTGCCAAAAAAAGAGAAAAAAGAAAATGGCTAATATAAGTTTAGTTGTTGTTGCCTTACAGCAACTTCCCAATGGCTTTAATTCAGATCAAATTATCATGTTTTATTCAACATTCAGGAATAAAAAAAATTACCCAAGTTGCAAGTCAACAAAGGAGTGTGGTTTGGGGCAAACAGTGTTATAAGTTTGTGCATGTTTGTGTTTCTCTCTGAGCAGAATATTAGTTGATTATATTTAAAATACTTGAAAAATACGAGAAAAGCTGCTGGATTATATCACATGTGCCTGAATTAGCATTCGAACACCATAACCAAAAGAACTAAATGAAAGTAAAGTCTGATTCAATATGTTTACATTTCGATATAAACAAAATGTTGTTTTTGTAGTTTGATAAAAAAAAAATCTTAACTCAAGGTCCACTTACTCACTTTTTCCGGAGCTTTCAACCACATCTCACGGTCTTCATTGTTTTTGAGTTTTAGTTTTGTCCTGGGCGCATTCTCCTGAAAAGACGACTGTTATGCTGCATGAAATGTTTTATTGCAGTTGGCTGTCGGTTCTCGATTGTCCGTTAATGTTTTAAGACCGTAAATCAGGAATAACTCAGTGTGCTGGGAATGCTGCTCATTCATGGCAACTTGGAACTTGTTTATGAGCTCAATAATCGATGAGTGCAACCAAATAAAGGAAGCTCAGAATTAGCAATGAGGCTAATTTTAGGCTAAATGTATTTAATACACATTGTCAACGTTGTTAATCATTGCACATTATCAAACCTGGCAGTGTTATGAATTATTAAATTGTTAAATAAATACTAATACACTCATTAATTTTCTTTGGTTGGGTGTATTTTTTAACATTTTGGACTGAGCTAGGCTAGCTGTTTCCGCCTGCTTTCAGCCTTTATGCTTAGGGAAGCTGGCTGTAGCTTTAAATGTAACGAACAGATGTAAAAGTGGTATCTAACTCTAAGTTAGAAACTATTCTTTTGGCAAAGCTGCGAAAGATTTTCTTTAACTCAAGCTGGCATCGTATCCTCGCGCTACATTTCGCGCTCATTAGCTGCAAACGGATAGGCTCTGTTTACCTTAAACATGAGCACATTCAATGAATGGCACTCTGCACACTGCTAGCTAGTTTCCACCTGTGCTTTCAGACAAAATGTCCGCTGTGAAAAAAAGTCTTACATTC